>NW_008238342.1:1524250-1550996 GCF_000691975.1 Corvus brachyrhynchos
GATTTCTGAGCCTTGTTCCATTGTTATACACAAACAGGGATGTAAAAATGTGGGAAGTGTGGAGCAGGTAGGTAATCATAAATTTCATAAAAGAGGAACTACAAATTATGTGACAGAAGCTTAAAGTGAGTGGAAATATTTATTTTCCCCAGCACAATGTATAATTAAACTCTAGAGCTTGTTGAGTCTTATTCCTGACTCAACAAAAATGATGGGAGAAAGATCATTCTGCGGCTAATTAATGAGAGGGATAGATGCAGCTTTTGACTTAAAAAAAAAATCTTTATATTGCTGATTGTCAGAAGATTGAAATGGTAAATTCTGCTTCACAGCAACCTGATTCTCATGTTCTGCTTAAAATGGCTGCTTTGCCACTGCTGGAAACCAAGCGTTGAGGTAGATGGGCTTTTTGTTCTATTGTCCATAAACATATTTTGTCATACTTAACATAGAGAGTGTTCAAAGACTGTTCTATGGCCTTCAGGTTGACTTGAAGGTATTTCAGAGAGACCCTTTGCTTTGATCTGTCCCTCTGCAGCCATCCCTGTGATAAAGGGCTTCCAGGTCAGTGTACGAGGTAGTGAAGTGACCCTAGTGCTATCCACTGGGAACGGAACACTGGGGAAGGGTCAGAGCACTCCTGCAAAGCAAAGTCACGCCTCACAAATCTCTTCCTACAAGGAGGTTATCAGGAATACCGAGTTAGTTTTTACCACAGCAGGTGCCTGGAGGATGAGAGACAAAGGATCTAACTGGAAATGAGAGGTTTTGGGCTGAATAAAAGGGAAAAAAATATGAGGGCAGTCAAGCAGTGGAAGAGGTTTTCCAGAGGGGATGGGCAATCCTCCTGGGAGGTGTGGAAGACTCAGTGATAAGCTCAGGCTTGATCCTGCTTTGAGCAGGGGCTTGGCCTGAGGCCCCTTCAGCCCAGATTATCCCATGTTGCTTTGTTCTGCCTTAACAAGGACAGGTGTCACACTCACCTTCTTGGAGATGAGTTGTTTTTTGGCAATAAACAAAACTGCGTCTAAAAACACGCTGGTGCACCTGCTGGAAACCCGCTTCTTTATGTCGGGAAGAGTTCGCTCTTTAAAACAACACTGTATTACCTGAGTTTGGTTTTCAAGGTTTCAGAAGCCTCATTTTGCAGCTGAGCATTTTGACAGCTTTCTTTTCAAGTCTTTAATGGTTGCTGTAATTTGGCTTTTGAAGCAGCGCAGCTCTTCAAAGTCAGCAGTGAGACAGCACCAGCCAAGGTCTGCCGGGTGCTGCCGGCGGGTTCTCGGTGCCTCGTTCCTTCAGCTGTCATTTGTCAGAACACACTCATGTAATCTTAATGAACAATGTGCAAAGCCATTAAAAACTCAGTTACGGCCTTCTCTTTACTGCAGACGTGAGAGAAGGCAAACATAAAGTGCTGATGTGTAAACACAATAGCCACCATCTGCTGCAGAGCGCCGTTTCGGCTCCAGAAAGAGGAGCTATGTTGCAGATGCATCAATAATAGGACGCTTATCAAGGCATCATTATCCACCAAGCAGGGGAAAAATTGAAATTTATGGCCAACTAGAGAGCACTTCAAGGTTTAATTCCCCAATTTTCAGTGGTATGTTCAATAACTAGGAGAGAGTGGCGTTTTATGTTCCTGCCATTGGAAAGGATTTCTGAAAATGAATTTATTTACTGTCTCCCCATCCTCCTTGCTTCTGACTGATCTGAGCACAACACATCCATTTTTACATATTCGGGATAAAAACAGCGAGATATTAATTAATTCAACCTGTTGATCCAAGAACACCATGTTTAATTGACCTTATACTCAATTTTCTTTAATGAGCTTATACTTCTCTGTTGAATAAACATAAAAAAGAACTTTTACCCAGAATAGATAATTTCCCCCCTCCCCCCCAAAATTCTTTTTTTCCAGTTTATTGTAGACTTGGAATTTTGAACTTTCTGGAAGGAAGTAAACAAAACAATGAAACTCAATGATATTTTTGTTTCTTTTTTCCCCAGTTGGATATGCAACAATCTAAATAAGAGTTTCTCCAAGATACCTTTTGTTTTATTCATATTCTTGCCTGTAGACATTCAGGTGGCTTTCAGTCATCTGTTGATCAATAATTTCCATTTGTGACATGTTAATTCATTCCTTAGTCCTTTGTATGAGTGGAAAACGTGACAGGTAATTTGTTGGTGGCAGACCAGATTGTATCTCTTTTATTTGCACATATAGGCCTATAAATTGAGAATAAGTCCCATCAGCTTCAGCTCTGTGCTCAGCCTAAAGAATCTGTGAGACCCTGAATCACAGTATGTCAATTCTTATTAAGGATAATGAGGGAAACCACATTTGTCTTTAAAAGGCTGGCTTGTTTTTCATTTATTTTCTCCTGGTGGGAGCTGTTTTCATGATCTCTCACCTACCCCTCAGTGATGAACCTTGCCCACACAAGTTCCATGGACGTGGACATTTGTAACAGGACAGTGCATCTCATCTGTTGATCTTGGAGCATGCAGAGCAACCTCGTGGAAGTTCTGGAGGACAGGATACACGTTCAAGTTCACACTGTGAGAATAAAAATAAAACTCTGTGTATTTGGGGCCAATTTATAGGATACAGGGTATCATTTATTCACAGCTGAATTTTATAGAATGAATATTTTATGAATTTTGTTCGTGTGCCTGACGTCAATGATTGTCTTGATGGGACTACAAGTTTTCAGCCCCTAGGATGGCCAGGCTCGAGGTGTCTCTCTGGGATCCTGTGGGGTGGGCTGTGCCTGGGGTATCCCAGGGAAGGGTTTGTGGGGGAAGCTGCCACTCCAAAGCTCTGTGGAAACAAAGGCCTGTGGTAGAGCTCCTAGAGAACAAATTCCTTTAAACAAGGTGTGAGTTCTTTTCTCTGGCAGAGATGCATCTGTAAGTGGAAATTTTTCATCTTTTCCACTGTGATAAAATAATTCCTCTCATCAGGACTTTTCTTGAGAAAGTTGTGTTTCTTGTAGTATTTCCTCCTGTACCTCTAGACACATTGTGTAAAAAATCATATGCTACAAATAGGAAGCTGTGAATAATTTATCCATGGTGATTGTTTGGAAGGCTATTTCTTTAGCAATTAAGACTAATTATTTTGCTAAGTGCTTTTTGGTGGATGGGTATTCTTCTTGTTGGTGTTGTCAGTCGCTGGATTCAGGCTCCCCACCCTCCCCAGAATTGTCAGCAGTTGCACAAATGCTGTTGTCACCACAAATAGCTTGTGATTCATTTTTTTGTGGGTGGCAAAAAATAAAATTGTAATTATTGCTTGGAACTTTTTATAAAAGCTGATGTTTTTTCTCCCAGAGGAAAGCTCATTATTTTTATATATGGATCTGTAAAAGTGAAATACTCCCTAACTTCTGGTGTCATTGAAACTCTTACCTCCCCCAGCGCAGTTCCAGGGCGGTACTGTGTTAGACAAAGCACAGCTTCAGAGTAGTCCTTTAGGGCAGGATAATCTACATATTACCCAAATTGAAAAGAGAGAAGTTGAGAGGCATGCCCAGAAGTGGAATGCTGAGCCAGGTGCAGTGCAGTCGATTATGGTGTAAAAATCCCTGTTCCTGGGTTCCTCCCCAGTGTAGGAGGCGCTTGGTCAAGAACCTTGTGAAGGAACAGGAGCTCTGCTGCTCTTGGAGGGATTCACTGGGCTGCACCAGCCTCCTCCATGGGAGAATTGGCAAATGGAGAACTCGTCTTCATTGTGCTCAGGTGGCTCTGAAATGCTTCAGGCAGAGCATTTCACAGCAGCTGCTGAGCTCCTCCAGACCATGCTGCCCTTGCTCAGCAGTTTTACAGTGCCTTCCCTCCCAAATTCTCTGCAGAAGAGTGGCTCTTGCAACTGTGTAATGCTAGAGATCCTAGAATCCCAGAATGGTTTGGATTGGAAGGGACCTTAAAGCCCATCCAGTGCCACCTCCTGCCATGGGCAGGGACACCTTCAACTATCCCAGGTTGCTCCAAGCCCCCTCCAACCTGGCCTTGGGCACTGCCAGGGATCCAGGGGAAGCCACAGCTGCTCTGGGCACCCTGTGCCAGGGCCTCCCCACCCTCACAGGGAACAATTCCTTCCCAATATCCTATCTAAATCTACACTCCTTCAGCTTAAAGCCATTTCCTGTCATCCTATCACTCCAGGCCCTTGTCTGAAGGCCCTCTCCAGTTCTTCTGGAGCCACTTTAGGCCCTGGAAGGGGCTCTAAGATCTCCCCAGAGCCATCTCTTCTCCAGGTGAATGCCCCCAGCTCTCCCAGCCTGGCTGCAGGGCAGAGGGGCTCCAGCCCTCATGGAACTGGGTGTTATCATCAGCCTTCCCACACCTGGCTGTGTCAGGTTTCCAGCCTGCTGCCTCAGCTGACAGGCTGCGCTGCCTCCCCAAGCCTGCTGGCAACTGTGCCTTCTGATAATAAATTTTCTCAGGTCGTAGAGACAGAACCCAAATTTCAGTTTCTCAAAAGTTTAGTTTATATGAGTAGATTTTTAAGAGTAGTGTGTATATGTTACATGTTGAAGAATGGGATTGCATGGTTGACTGTGAACAGAGTTACATCAGCAATGGACATTTTTCAGGATCCTGATTTTTAGAGAGAAACTGGAAAGTTTGGATTCAGCACTAACTTTTCTCCAAGTCCTTGCTGAATCTGGAATTCCTTGATTTGGGACCATTTTGGTTTTTGTTTTTCCTTCATTTCCACTGAAAGGTAGCATTGCCAGAGGCCATCTTGCCTATAAATTTTCTTGGAGTCTCTTCCTCTTCCCCAGCTGTGCTTGCATTGCACTTGAATTTTCCAAGGTCTTTAGAGTATGTAACCTTTTTTTTTGAAAGATTGACTTCCTCCTGTCAATCTTTTACAAAATGCATATCTATCATATAAACACAGAGAAAAAAACCCACAGTTTTGTGAGAGAAAGTTGTTTGTAGCTGCTATAAATTTATAATATGTGACTGTTCACTGCACGGAATTGATCCAAATGTTTGCCTGGCTCATCTGAATCACCTGCTGTGGTGAGGAAGAGGGAAAGTCAATAGGTCAGAAGTGAGGCAGGGCTTTTCAAACTCAGTCTTCTGTGAACTGCAAGAGGCCAGCAGACAAATACATTTGTAGCATGGCTTGGCAGCAGCATCAGAGCCAGGAGTGTCAAGAGGGCTGTGTTTGATTAAAAATTGTCATGCCTGGCTGCTGACACAAAGATTCCCCCTGCCCCAGTCCCGGTGTTTTCTTTAGCTCTTTCTGAGTGTCTGCACCCACATAAAGGAGATCCTTTCAGCAAAATTGAATCGAGTAACTCTCATCATGTTCTCCCTTACTGCTGGCATTTGTCACCTTGATGGATCTGTGAGGAGATGAGTGGAGACACAATGTGCTATAAAATAACTGCCTGATGAATCCAAATGTGAGTTCAACATCAAGTGCCACGGTTAATATGATGCAGACTTCCAGGTTAACAAACTCATAAATTGCATCAGTATACATTTCCTTCCTGAAATTCAGCCTACCCTTCCCTCCCACAAGAATTATTGTCCTGTTGCATTATTACGAGTCAAGATGTTGCTGTTCTGTCAACAAGCCTCAGTTGTTTGGGCTCTGAAAATTGGGGTTTTCTTAACGTGACCTTCAAAAGTTTCAAGTGCCAGGGTTCACAGGTATGGATTGGGATGAAGAGTGTTGGGGCCATGTGGGCAAATACCAGCTGAGAGCTTGGTCTGTTGTTTTTGTGTTGAATCATAAAACTGTGATGGAAAGGACCTTTATAGATCATCAAGTCCAGCCATCAACCCAGCCACCAGCTCCATGCTCACCACTAAACCACATCCTCAAGCACCACATACACACATTTCTTGAACACTTCCTGGGATGGTGACTCCACAGTCTGTTCCACTGCTTTACAACACTTCCCATGAAGAAATTTTTCCTAATATCCAATCTAAACCTCCCCTGGTGCAACTTGACGCTGTTTCCACTCATCCTGTCACTTGTTACCTTGTGTTGAATATGCTTTTGGGGGACTGTATGCAGCAGGAGAACCTGGTTGTTGTTTGAAGTGGGAATGTGTTTTTGTTTAGAGCGACTGTGTGATCACAAGGTGATAAAATAATACAAGCAAGACAGTATTTTTATTTTGATTTGCAAGTTATTTAATTAAAGCGGTTCTAGCTGGCCCTGAATCTACTGGTATATATACCCTGTAATTTTAATATCCTTTCTCTCTGTTACCTAACAACTGGCATCAAACAGCTGGTTCCTTCAGAGGAATGTTTTGTTTTGTGGCTTGCGAGGGAACCACTGACTTTTCAAACGGAGCTGTTTATACCAAAAATCCAAGCAAACCCACCCTTTGTTCTCTTCTTTCTTTGCTCTGCAGGCTCCTTCATGATGGTGAACAGCTCTGGGCGAGCATCGGGGCAGAAAGCTCACCTGCTGCTGCCCACGCTGAAGGAAAATGACACTCACTGCATCGACTTCCACTATTACCTGTCCAGCAGGGACCGCTCCAGCCCCGGCTCCCTCAACGTCTACGTGAAGGTCAACGGGGGGCCCCAGGGCAATCCCATCTGGAACGTCTCGGGAGTGGTGACCGAAGGGTGGGTGAAGGCAGAGCTGGCCATCAGCACCTTCTGGCCACATTTTTATCAGGTAGGGGTTTGTAATGTTTTTTCCTGTCTCTCTCCTTTGGATGTCTATTGTTAGTTTTGAAAATGACACCTTCCTCCCTGAGTTTTCCTCTCAGGATAAATTCACCTCTAGTGGTTATATAGGAACTTGACGTATTCCTTCCCTCCTCACCTTTTTTCTGTAGTTGTTGACAGGCCACAGAGTGATGGATGGGAGTCAATTATTGACATGACCCACTCGTTCATGATGAAATTGCCACTTGTATTGGCACTTCCTATGGCACTGTGCAACTGCGAACACAACAGAGTTTCTGGATGTGTAGCTGTACTCAGCATAAATTTGCCTGGATTATTCTTGGACCTTGGTTGGTTCCATAAGAAGGAACATTTATTGGCTTGGCTTTGCATCTTGTGCCTACATGAGGGGTGTAAGGACATAAGGTACTAATAAACTCTTGTACCATGGTGTCAGATGTGTATATTCTTCACCAGATCCTCAGTTCCTCCACTTTCTAGCACAGCTTTATTTATTCTGTTAGAAGACTTTTTTTCTTAAGCAAGGGCAGAGCTGAGGAATGTAATGGCTGCCGTAGTTTTTGATTATATTAGTTCTACACCTACTTGTTGTGCACACTTCATGTGGCAGCTTTGCAGCCATTGTTTTAGTTTCAGTTAGATATTTTGCACACAACAGGCTCACACACTACTTTTTGTGTTGAAGGAATACTTTTGTCTTGTTTTATATTCAAGACACACACCAAAAAAAAACCCTAGGAGGTAATTGCATCCTAAACCTTGCAGGAGATCTGATGTCCATGTGATACTAACAAAAGCCATGAGTGAGATAGGGACCAGGATAGAATGGGCCATGAAAAGGCAGCAAATAGTCTGTGAATAAAAAACAGCAGGTAGGAAAGCTTCTCTTTTTCTTGCTTCTAATAACTGGGTAGGAGGTCTGTAAAATCTGAGCTGAAGGAGAATGCTTTAATGTTCTGCCTCTGAAAGAGTTGTGGATACCAGAAGAATCCACAGAGTGCACCGGGCAGGTGAGAGGGAAGGATAAAGAGATGCAAATGTGTGGAAAGTGGTGTTTTAAGGGCAGTGCACAACTTGTGACTGTTCTGAAGGCGCACTGGAGTGCTCCTACTCCATTCATATTAACGTGATCCTGGGCATCAACCAGAATTTTCTTCATAGCAGGTGCTCCACAGAGATAACAGAAATGATCTTTCACCAGTAAATCAGTGCTTGAAAAACCTGCAAAAGGCAGTCTGATCTCACACTAAGAGGGATCCTGCTCTCTGATATATCAATAGGAGGCTTCCTGAGCCTCACTTAGGTCTTTTACAAGTGCTTTGGCGGGTCAAGTTTGCTTTTCCTGGGCAAAAGAAAATCCTTTAAATCAAACAAGAATTTTCCACTGCAGCACAAAAATGAATGGATTAGAAGGCAGCAGTACCTGCCCAGGAGCAGTCCTTCCTAGAAAATGCAAGGGGCTTCTTACTAACTTTGTGATCAGTGAGAGTGATGTTTCCTTCTTGTCATACTTGTATTTTTGTTCCTTAAGCATGGCTTTTAAAATTTGAGATCTGTCCTAGTATTATGGGGGTCTAGTAGACTGATCTCAGTCTCTGGTTTTATAAATCACCTTGTTGCTGGTCTGTAGTCCTGTGAATTTCTACATTTAAGCAAGGTTTAAAAAAAAATAAAAAGAAAAAAGAGAGCTTGAAGCTTGAAAAAAATGAAGAGAAAAAATTATTGGTATTTGGCAGCCTAAAGTGACACTTCTGGCTAAATAAGTCCAGAGGTGGGAGGATGACAAAACTTGGGTGTGCTGCTGCCTGAGGAGAGACTTGTTTCACACTCAGGAACTAGAATGAGCCATTGGAGTGTTATTTAGTAAAATCCTAGGATGGCTTAGGTTGGAAGGGACCCTGAAAATCATCTCATCCCACCCCCTACCATGGGCAGGGACACCTTCCACTAGCCCAGGCTGCTCCAAGCCCCGTCCAACCTGGCCTTGGACACTTCCAGGGATCCAGGGACAGCCACAGCTTCTCTGGACACCCTGTGCCAGGGCCTCCCCACCCTCACATTTGTCATTTATTTGTCAGCTTTAAATCAAAATTGTATTCCTGGAGAACTCTTTTTACACAAGAGGCCTGACAGCATGTTCTGTATTTTGAAAAGACCGGGTAAAAACAACATTTTCCCTAAATATTGAAATCTGCATCAGGCAAAACGTCGGTTATAATCCTAATTCACAGAAACCACACCATCCTGGATTGGGATGTGCATCAAAAATTCAGCCAGTCAAAAAAATCTGAAGCTCTCTGCCCTGGTCTGGGGCTTTGTCAAGTACTTTGAACTTTGGAGATGTGGCTAGTGGAAAACTGGTACCCAAACCAGATGTCAGAGGTCGTGTTTTAGGTCTGGCAGTTCTGTGCCAGGGTCATAGGAGTCACCTGGCTGCAAAAGCACTTAGCTGAGATAGAAATGTGGGGAGATTTATCATGTCTACCCTGGAGTTACTTGTACTTGAATTCCCAGCCTGCAAATGTTTCTCAGCGTAGCGAGAAAAAGCTCTAATGGTTCTTGGAGAAAGGTAATGCGTGTAATCTTGAATTACTGCTTGCCATAAGGATGAACTCAGTCCCAGAATGCACCAAGGGCAGCACTGGAGTCTGCCAGGAAGGTGTTTTTTTGATGTATAGCAAGGAATGTTATTGATCCATGCCGGGAGAAAACTGTTGTAGCGCTGCAGATGAGCTGGGCTACGCTGCTAACACAGACATTGTTGGTAAATCACAGTGCTGCAGAGGGGCTCGTTTATCAGGAGGGAAACATGAAGTGACTTTGTATTTGCAGGTCTCAGGAGCATTTAAGAATGTGGGGTTTTTTTGAGAGTGAAGTTTTGTATTTTGTCAACTGTATTAATTTCTGAGAAGTACTTTAAATGCCAAGCATTGTTAATAGCAAAGCATTGCATGTCTGAACCATTGTGCTGCGTTTCCAACTGAATTTAAAAGGACATGAGTGATACTGAGTGTGAGATTTGCAGAAATGGGCCCCAGAAACATTAATTCCTGCCTTTTCCTCACGCTGGGTCTCAATTCCCTGTTTTCAGGAAAGCCTGGGTGCTTCTGTGCTTCTCACTTTGACAGGGATGAAATGCTTCAAAACACACGAAAAGACAATAATGTGTAAGTTTGAACTGGGAAAGGGCAGGAACATCTGAGTGTGGAGCAGAACAGAATAAAACAGTCAAACAATATTGCTTGAGTTGAAAGGATTCCTCTACTCAGTGGATTCTGCAGCAGTGGACAGGGATTTTTTAGAAGCTGAGTTGGTTGCTACTGGAATAATTGTATTGTGCTGTATTAAAGACCCTGTACGTGTTGGTAATTAACCAAAGGCAATTCTCCATATATTGGTGCTTCCTTCTGCCACCCACTCACAGCTGATGCCAATGCCCTGGAGAACTTTTTGAGTTCTTGACTTGCAGATAATTGAGAATTACTTTGTTGTGGCTTATGACTTTTCACAAATGCAAAACTAAAATAAGATTTTTGTAGCTGTAATGTTGCACTTGAATTCAGGTCTGAGGGGAGCTGCAGTAGAGCCTTGCATGACCTTCCCAGTAAATGTAATTTTTATCATGAATGTTATTTAATTGCTAAAGTAATTATGATTTCCATACTAAAGACTCCTATTTTATATTCTTATTTTATACAGTCCCTAAAAAGCCTATCAAGGACCTTGATAACACAAAACACTTGCTAATGGTTTTTTGGATTATTTTATCTTCCTGGTGTTTCTTGGGCAGCCTAATTGTTGTCTAGTCTCCTCTGGAGGAGAACTTTATTTCTACATATTATGAGCTTTTCTTAGTTTGTCTTCACCTGTTTATTTTTTTTTGTTCTACCCGTTTTTATGCCTTTGTTTCCTTATGGATGTCTTTCAGGAGATCTCACATCTATGTTTTGAAATGGGGGAAGTGACCTTAGGAAGTCATGGAAACTCGAGTAGAAACGATGTTCTGGAAGCCCAAATACAAAGAAAAATTAACAACAGCAATTCTGTAGTTCAGAAGGATATTTTGGGTCTATATTTAGCCAGGGCAGCATTTGGACAGTTGAACCTTTTACTGTATTAAGTCTTCTGATGAAGGAGATAAAGGGAAGGCTGAGCAGTGACAGGCTGGGAATGCCAGCTTTTATTTAGAACAAAAACAACTGTTGAAAACTGGCTTTAAATAGTTACCTCTGTGTTCTAGTAGGGAATTTTAGAAGTTAGAAATGACTGGAGTACTTTCTCCTATGGAACAAGTAGCAGCACCAGGACACTGCTCTAATGGCAATAGCTGTGCTGGCTGAACATGTAATTAACTCTGTCCTTGGAAACCTGATTATTTACTCATGCAAAAATGAGCAGTTCAGTACAGTGCGAGCATTGCTTTAGTCAGATGGAGTCAGACTGGGAATTTCCCTTTCAAATGCAGAGGACAGCACCCATTACATCTCCACCCATTCATTTTTTTAACGTATTAAAGGATAGCACTTCACTCCTTTGGGAAGAGAATCACTAATTTGGGAGGTAGCATCACTGATTATTTAACATCAGTCTGCATTTTTATTATTATTATGGCTTGACATCTCTAAACTTCCCGTTCCTTGTGCATGACTCAAGTTGGAAGGGCCCCATAAGGATCATTAAATCCAACTCCCTGCTCCTTCCTCACAGGACTGTTGAAAACTCAACCATGTGACTGAGAGTGTCCTTCAGATGCCCCCTGAACTCTGCCAGGCTTGGTGCTGTGCCTGTTTCCTGGGGGGGCACTGCAGGGACAGATCTCCCTCCCACTGAAGAATCTTTTGCTAATGCCCAACCTGAGCTTGCCCTGACTCAGCTTTTCTCCATTTCTCCATGTCCTGTTGTTGATTCCCAGATTGAGATCTCCCCCTCCACTGCCCCACTTTCCAACAATTAACTTATTTTTAATGATCTCTATCAGATTTTTACTTTTTGTTGTTTGGATTGTTTTTTCTTTTTCCTGCATTGCTGATTTTTTGATAGTCCATCTATTTTTATAATAAGATACTTCAGGTCAATTTTTCAGGTAAAAATCACAAACCTATAGGAAAGAAGGAGATTTTTATTAATCTGTGATGAAATATCTGTATTTTCAGGCCCACATTACTGGAATGCTTTCATAATACAGGTACACAAAAAAGGAAAAGGTTGGTTAATGTACCATTAATGAAGAGAAATTCTGCATGTTTTTTAAGAATATTCCTTCTCAGATCATGTTAGTGGAATCCAGGGAGAGGCAGAAACAACACCATTATATCTGAGAAAATCTTATTTCAGTCCGGAATCCAGTGTCATCCTTTGCTTGTAATTTACTTTCTAGTACTGCAAGGGCCTGCACGGCAAATCAAGGTTTTCTCCAGCAGAATCCATGCATAGTCACTGATTCAGGAAGAGAATTCTATCTCGTGCAGTGCCTTCTCCAATTGTCCAAGGCCTGCTGAGAACAAGATATCAGATGATTATCCACTTAATGTTCTTGGACTGGTGCTTAGATGAATGGAGGGGGGGGAATATAGCCAGGGCACTTTTTCCATCTCCAAATCAGAGATGCACAGAGTTGTCTCTAATCCTATTGAGTGTTGCTCTAAGTCTTTGTTTTCCATCCCCAACAGATTTGGTGTTGCATTCACACACTGAATTGCCCTGGTATCCCTTCGTTATTAACTAAATGCCTCCAATGACTCAGGCATTGGAATAACAGCGGAATGTGGCGACTGCTGAAATTACTCATGCAAATGTTCTTTTTCAGAATCTTTTTTTTCTTTTGTGTTTCAGGTGATATTTGAATCTGTCTCTTTGAAAGGACACCCCGGGTACATAGCTGTGGATGAAGTCAGAGTTCTCGCCCATCCCTGCAGTGAGCACTCTTTATTTTTCTGACTGTACCAGTGTGTTATAGGCCACAGCTTGTAGTGGAAGGGAGTGATTTACCCAGCTGGGTCAGCACTAAAATGTCTTATATCCCTCCAAGACCCCTAAGGACAGTCAGCCTCGCATAATTACCTACCTTTGCAAATTGAGCAAAAGGCAAAGCTGCTCTCAGTTTATAGCTAGTGGAATTCCCTCTCCTTTACTTGTTAATAAACTGACGGTTTTATTATTTCTTGATCTTATTGCTGTAGAAAACAATCTAAAAGGCATCTCAAAACGGCCTGTGTGGTCAACTTCTGAAAAGAACAACCAAACAAATTGTTTCAGTGTTTCCTTGGTAAGAGGCCTGTCCCAAAGGTGGGTTGGTCTCAACACATTAGACCTGCTCTGAAAGCCTGTAAAGAGATTAAAAATAAATCTTATTCAGACCCTGCACTTATACAGAAGTAGAAACTAATGCAGCTCCATTACACTGTTCAAAAATGTTAGTGCTACATTTCTTCTGTTGCAGGCACAACAATAAGCTGAGTTTTACTTACTTTTTTCATGTTTAAAGAAGCATTGAGCCTCAGTCTTTGAGTCTGACCTTGTTCAGTTCCTTTATACCCCTCCAGTGGGGCTTGAGGGCTTTGTATATTTTATGGATGCGATGTACAGTTTCTGGTAAAGATTTTTTTTTTTAACAAGCCCTCTTTCTGGCTCATGGTTTCAGTAAGTCAGTGACAGCTGCTCACAAAAAAAGAATGATGGATCATATGGATGGAGTGAAATCAACTGGTTTTGCTGTGATCAGAATGTCAAAGAACATCTGCCATTCAATGTGACAGACATGGTTCTGCTCAAGTTTAACAGGACATTTTTGATAACTGCAGTATGCTTAATTGCTGCTTAAGTAAATTATATTTGTATTTACCATGTGCTCAGTGCTCAGGCCTTTGGGTGCATTTACTTCATTAAGAAATACTTACAGTCTGTATTAACCAGATGTTGCTGATAACTGGCATCATCCAGACAAGTCCCCAAATGGTCTGTGCCTTCCACAGCGTGTTGGGTGATCGCTGGTCCCTTCACTGGGAAAGAGGCCACTAAATAAACCACGGGGCAAAGCCTCCACAAGAAAATGATGGGATTTAAAGCAGTTAGGCAGGATGTTGTGTTATATCCCTGCTTAATTAAGTAAACTGATTTTGAATCCATTTCTTCAGGTCCTTCCTCAAAATTAAGTGTAGTCTTGGTGACTCAACACCAAAATGATTCAAACAGGGTTGGTTGGTTGGGGTTTTTTTTAATCTGTTTGCAACCCCCAGCACACAGAGCTCATTACAGGCTGCCAGTTCTCTGCAGTCTCTCTGTAAATGCTTCTCCTCTCTGGTTCCCAGTGCTGCCTTTGTTGTTCAGCTGTGACAGTCACCAGGGTAAATGTCACCCACGTGTTCTCTTTCCTTGTACAAGCTTAGCCCCTCAGATTTGTTTTACAATTGTTGTAAATCAAAACACAGGGACCATGAAGCTCCTGGTGACCCTGGAAGTTGCTGAAATCATTGGTCTTATTTCTTCATTTCTGCTTTACCTTCACAGATGGCAGCATAGCAGGCAAACCAAAGCCAGCAGAAACAGTGAAATGCCCCTAGATGACACAGTAATCCAGAAAAATAAATATATTGCTGGTGCTACCTCTTTTTTTCCCTTTGTCCAGTGAAGCAATGCACTGGAATATCCATTTTCCTTATGCTAAAAGCTCATTGACTCTGTGTGCATGAGCCCTTGCCATCACAGGACAACCCATGCTCCAGAAGCTGGGCAGACCTAAGGACCAGAATTTTGGGAGTGGTGGGACTCTACGCCTTTGTATTTGTAGCTGACTTACAGCTGCCCACTGTAGACTGCAGGCAGAAATACTAGAATTATCCTGAAATGCCATGTAGAACGTTCTGCATCTCCCCCAGAGGGAGTTTTCCAGAAAATCTTCATGCAAATGCCTGCTGCCCAGAAAGCAGGATGGTACAGAGTCCCTGTCCTTCAGGAACTGTCAGTGAGCTGTGTGTTGGATGGGACAGAGAAGCAGATAAAACCATTTGACACGGTGTAGGGACGTGTTCTCTGCTCATGTGTCAAACTCTTGTACATCAAGTCTCAGCCATGCACAGCCACAGACGCCCACATCCCTTGGAAGTTTTGATTTCCAATGGAAGAAGAGAGGTTATAATGTCCTCTGAAATTATGTATTTCAGTGTCTAATCGTACTTGAAAATGTACAGATGTTGGAAAATACGGACCTTTTCAGGCGTAAGTTTATTCAGTGTGTCCTACTGAAACTTCTCAAATGATACACAAACTTTTTCTGAAGCCCTGCAAGAAATTAGTTCACTTAAAGGTGTTGCATTCACTGCTGTAATCTTGTTTATACTTTTCTAAGCTAAATAGAGACCTAACTCAGTCTGGTATTTAATCAGAAAGGTAATCCTCCTATCTAGTTCCTTTGTGAAAAAAATCAGTGCCTGCATTTTTCATATCACTGGTTTAATTTTGAAGTAATGCTGAATTTAGTGTCAGCAAAACACTGGTATCAGTGATCTTAAACTAAACCAGTGATACAATACTGTCACTTAAATGAATATTTCATTTAATAGCTGATTTGATATTGATGATGCATTATTCTAAAGGTCTAGGATGTATTTGATGGTCAATAAAAGAAAAAGGATAAAAAGCCCTTGTGAAAATGAGGTTTGGGTCAGTCATGCTTGACAAGCACAAAAGCATTTGACTTTTTTTGACCTTTTTAGAAACATAGTTTTCTGAAGAAAAGAGATTACTCAATTACTCTTTATAGCAGGCAATAAGAAATTGTGCCGGTGACCATGAACTTGTGATTTGATCCAAGTCTGTGTTTTGAGAGGTGCCAGGGCTCTCTAAGATCCCTTAGGCCACCCTCCCTCATCTCCATCACCACCTCTCTCTGCAGGGAAAAGTTAAATGCTGAGGGGCAGCTTTATTTTGCAAAGCCACTTCAGCAAGGAGAGTCCCACGGCTTTGGGGAATGTTTGGGTGGGTGCAGCACAGTCGGGTCCTGCCTTGCTCTACCCTTGCAATCAATCCTTTGTCTCTTTTGCCAGGAAAAGCCCCCCATTTCCTACGGCTGCAGAACGTGGAGGTGAACGTGGGGCAGAACGCGACGTTCCAGTGCATCGCTGGGGGGAAGTGGTCCCAGCACGACAAGCTCTGGCTCCAGGTACAGTAATGCCCTGGTGGTTTGTCTTGTTTAATTCAGGGGTTTGTTTGCTTTTGCAAGTGAAATATAGAGGTAGAGAAAGATTGGTGATGAGGCAAAATCTTTTCATCGACATCCTTTGAAGAACTGCCTGAAATCATTTCTAGGCAAGAGTTTAAGGTGACAAAGCATGGAATTAGGGTACAGAAAATGGAAACAATGGCCAGTGACAGGAAAATTCTGGTTTCAAACAAATGCCCACGTACCTGTAAACACTCAGCTATAAAGCAGAAGAGAGAGGAAGTGGAACAAGTTCTCTTGAGCTCTGTTATGCCATCTGCTTTCCTCTCACCCTCTAAAAATGTTCTCAGCATCCACTGAGATATATTTTTGACTTATTCTGTCTTTTTTGGGTTCTTTCATTAAAATCTTTCCACTGTTACAATTAGTTGTGTATAAAAACAATTCTGACCTGTAGCAGTATGAACCCTTCCCTGTGAGAAGCAGAGTTTGGGGAGGAAATAATTGCTGTTGTTAATGGAAACCTGCTTTCCATTCTCTAAAACGGCAACATTTAGTGAAAATAGCCTTGGAAACAACCCTAAAAACTGTTTACTGGAAACTGGCAAAACAGCAATGTGCTTTGCTTTGAAATTCCTAATAAACTGGACAAATGAGCAAGTTGAGGTGTTTGTACTGTGGAGAACAATTTCTGGCTAATTCTTTGTCTGTCCCTTTTCCAGTTGGAAAAATGTGGCCTGGCATTGGTAGAGAGGTTTATTGGGGAATGCTGGATATGCAAGGATGTCTGCTCATCCAACCAATTTATTTAAATTGGTCCAGAATCAGAGTTTTGCGTCTGAAAAGGCCAAATTCACAGAATCTGTTCATTTGTAGTGTTTTCCCAGGTGAACACAAAGCCTTCAGCTGTTGTATTTTCACATCCAAGTGGGGCCTCTACTTACACTGTGTGGAATTGCACAGTCAGAGATGCCACTTTGCAGCCTTTGCAGGAACTAATCTTAGAGAATATCCTGAGCTGGAGGGACCCACAGGATCATCCAGCCCAGCTCCTGGCCCTGCACAGACACCCCAACAACCCCACCCTGGGCATCCCTGGCAGCGCTGTCCAAACGCTCCTGGAGCTCTGGCAGCCTCGGGGCCGTGCCCATTCCCTGGGGAGCCTGGGCAGTGCCCAGCACCCTCTGGGGGAAGAACCTTTCCCTGATAACCAGCCTGAACACCCCTGGCACAGTTCAAGCTGTTCCCTGAGTCCTGTCCCTGGTCACAGAGAGCAGGGATCAGAGCTGTGCCTCGGGAGGAGCTGCAGCCCCTGGTGAAAGGTCTGACCTCAGTCTCCTCTTTCCTACTCTGACCAAGCCAAGTGTTCTCAGCTGGCCCTCATATGGGTTCCCTTCTAGACCCTTCACCCTCTTTCTAGCCTTAGAACACATTAAATGCCCAGATATATCTCAAATATTACATAGAAGTGTGAACTTAAATATATCATGGATTCACATAATGGGTTGGAAGGGACTTTAAAGCCCACCCAGCCCCAGCCCCTGCCATGGGCAGGGACACCTTCTACTGCCCCAGGTCACTCCAAGCCCTGTCCATCTTGGCCTTGGACAGTTCCAGGGATCCAGGGGGGCAGTCACAGCTTCTCTGGGCACCCTGTCCTAGGGCCTCAGCCCCCTCACCTATGTATAAGGCTCTTTAAGGCCCAGCTCACACAACCCTGTGGATTTCCTGAGGGAATGGCTGAAGTCTTCTCTTAGAAAGCTGTGCTTGTACAAGACCTCTCCCAGCAGTATGAACACAGAGCTCTGACCGATGTTAAACATCCCCAGGAATTAATTACACCTAGATGCACAAATGCACGTCCTGCCTGTCTCCATTATTGCATTATTTTTCTCTGTCTCTGCAGCAGTGGAATGGACGGGACACAGCCCTGATGGTCACTCGAGTGGTCAACCACAGGCGTTTCTCTGCCACGGTCAGTGTGGCCGACACATCGCAGCGCAGTATCAGCAAGTACCGCTGTGTCATCCGCTCCGACGGCGGCTCCGGGGTCTCCAACTACGCCGAGTTAATTGTGAAAGGTACGAGCATGGAACCAGCAAATTCATACAAGAGGAGTGTTTTCCTCCCAGAGGACAACTGTGTATAAAAATTGGCATTCTCTTGGATGTACTAGTTTGAAAACAAACCAGTGGGAGGCACTAAGTCAGAATAACAATTTAATGGGGAAATTAAAGAAAAGGAAAAAAAAAAACCTAAAAGAAAACACTGGTTCAAACCGACAGAGTCAAGATACGACCTGAGTCCCTGTTAGGCAGGGTGGTGGTAGCAGTCTGGTGGAATGGTGGCTGCAGTCCTCTGAAGCAGTGATCCTGTAGAAAAAAGGGTCTGCTCTTCCTCAGAAGGTCCAGTGGTGGCTGTGTAGCTCCTGTCCTCTGGAAATGCAGTGGAAAGGTTGTCTCTGGTGTTCAGAATCTCAGATTATATCCAGGATGGGATGCTTGGTTCCTCCCTCTGGGTGGAGCATCTCACAATGGGGTCATGAGTCATGAGGCCAAGTGTTGATTGGGCTCATTAACAGTAGATAGTCCGGAGGGAGTTATCTTTGAGTCATTCGGCAGGACAATGATGGGCCATTAACAGAAAGATAGTCTGGGGGGAGGAGGCAAGGAAACACTGCCCCACCTGATTTCAACAGCTCATGAGGATGGTAATAGAATACACTGCAACCCAGGACATGGACCTTCTTCTTTCATGCATGTTAAAATAAGAAAAAAGGGTAAAAGTGGCATGAGTTTAAGTTGGTATCTTGAATATTTGAATTTAAACTTTGCACTCAGCCCTCTTTGTAAGCTTTTGTAGTAAAATATGGTGGCTGTGGAGACTTTTACTGTAGTCAGCTGAACAGTTTGTCAGTCAGATTCACCTGCTTTCCTTTCCAGTATTTTATCAGGCAAAAATAATCTTGTGATGGAGCACTGTGTCAGGAGAGGCTGCTCAGGGCTGCTGGCAGTAAATGCTGGGATTGATTCTGCTGATGCCCTGAAGTCCACAGTAGAAGCATCAGTAGTTCTTGAAGGGTGTTTGGATTTTAGCCGTGTTAATTACCATGATTCAAGAGCCTGACACAGGCAAGGTGTGTTTCAATCTCACCTTCACAAGGTGTGTGGTGAAGGGCTATTCCCTATGCTGGGTTCTTATTTATTTATTTTTCAAACTTGCCTTGAGCTGCACGACAGGAATGCTCACTGGCTCTTAGGTGGTGCGTTCGGAAGGCAGCTGAGTAGTTCCTGAGGTACCCTGTGTTTGGGGTGAGAGGAATTTGAAGTCTGGGTGTGCTCACAGGGTATAATTTATTGATCTAAATGGAGGGTATGAAAATGGAGGGCAGCTGTTGAAATGAGATCAAGTCGTCCACTGTGCTACTTTCTGCCAGCTGATTCTGTCATTTGGTGATCAGGTGCCTCTGTAGTGCCTTGGAGTGTTGTGTGGTGCAGATGTTCAGATGACACAGATCATGAAGAGAATGCTTGTTGTGGATGCCAAGTGCTTTTAATTCCCACCCGGTGATCCTGTATCTTGTTCCAGTCTGGAGGAATTAGTTCATGATTAGAACAGAATTGAGTTGCCAGGAGTGGCATACCTAGGACTGTACCACAGCTAAATAGAGGGAAGGCAGCCTTCCAGAGCAACCAGGTATCAGAGCACTCCAAGCTGAGTTAGGTGCCTGGAACTTCATGTTTGTTGATAGCAGCAGGGGAAAAAATAGAAGAATAACTTAAAACCATGGATGGCTGGATGTCCACCAGGAGAGATGCTGATGGCTTCATTGCTGGATTGCTCAGGCAGATGAACCCACCTGGAAGAAACCTTAAGAGAATAATGTTGTTGTGGGAAGGTCCAGTCCTGCTGCTCATCCCTGATTAGGGAGCAGGTGAGGTTAAGTGGCTCATTTGAGGTCAGTTTGATACCACCCTGTGACATACTGGGACTGCCAACCAGCCTGACTAATTTTAGTGTGAATAATAGCAAATTTGTAATGCATGTGCACAGGCTGAAATGGAAGCAAACTGGAATTGTTTAATTCTGAAGAGATAATTATTGAATTTTAATAATGTACTTGAGCATACATTCAATTAGCCTGGAATTGAAGTTTTTGCTCAACTGATAGTCCTGCTCCTAAACCTGCTAAATCCAAGCTAAATCTCTGCTTCTCATGTGCTTTTTCTTCATCAGAGGAACAAAAAAATCACAGGGTGTTTCTTCAGCAAAGAATAAGATTTAAAAGTGTGTCTGTGTATCTTTTTAATTGAAAGATCTGTTTGCTTCCCTATGCACAAGAAGTTTTATTGGAGTATTTAGAACAGAAACTAGTTTCCATTTCTCAATATTGAATGAAAAAGTTTGGTAGATATCAAAATAGAGGTTTTACTTTGAAATGCACATACTCCTACACCCCAAATCGGACAGTAAATACCTGCTCCAGCAAATGAAATGGTGAATGAAGTAAAATACACACCACCTTGCTTGTCTGTGGGCACCTTTACTGAGAGAAATGTATTATTGTAAAGTAATTACTGGCAATCTTATACAAAAGAACATAACTGTATTAGTTCTAAATTATTGCAGTGTGTTTAGTGGCAGGAGATACATTTGTAATCCTGTGAAAATGCTGTTCTGTAGGTAGCTATTTGCTGTATGTGCTAATGCTTCTTTGTCTTCCGCCTTGTATAAATGACAATACATTTATTCTTCTCTTTGCACTCTCCAGTCCTAACAGCCCGACCAGAGAAACCTATCATTTCCACCTGCACCCCTTGCCATCCTTTGGTGCTCCAGTGGAAATAGCTCTTCTCTATTTCTTCTCTCTCACTGTTGCACATACAGTAATTTAATACAATTTTGTACAGGGCAGTTTAAAAAAAAAACCCAGAGATTCTCTGTCTTGCTATACTGCTCACACCTGAATGGAACATCTCTTGCCTGTAATTTTCTTCTAAGTAAAAGCTGGGTGGCAGTTACTGGTATTCTGAGCAAAATGTAGGCTTTGATTGTGTAAAAGTTGTTTAAAGCACTGTGGAAATTGGCTCGAATTTTATCATTTAAGGTCTGTATTAATGCTGGTGTCCTTCCAGGACACTTGCCACATTAGGTAAGGCTGTGGATAACATTTTGAATTCTTTGGGGGAGTGTATGGAGGACTGTTTGCAGTTGGTTTTTTTTTTTTCCCCTTGATTCCTTTCAGGTACTCTGGATACCCAAATTAATCACTCAGTATATGGTGGGAATCCATGCAGAGCTAGCTGATAAAGAGGGAATATTACATCATCTATAACCTATTTTTCATGAGCCAGTTTTGCTGAGATTTTCACTCTCCAGAAGTCTCTCAAAATTACTTTACTGCTACCTGTTGCTACCTTAAAATTCTTCTAAGGCTCCTGGCATTTTCTTAGGGTCTGTTCTGCTGCTACAGGGTTAGGAAGAGCCTGTTGAGCCTCAGCACAGCCTCTCTACAGACCTCTAAGGGTATGTTCTAGTTCTCTTCAGTTTTGTCTTAGTTGATTTTCAAAGTGTTTGGTTGAAAAAACAACCTGTCTCTTAACCTGAGTGGATTTCTGTCATCCCTGTGATATTTGGGACAGCTTTTATCAGGCTTTTATCAGTCACACGAAGAGCTGATGCCTTGAGTGACACAAGAGGGAGAGGTGGGTTCCTTGTCACAGTTGTTTACTATTCTCTCTCTAGGTCTTTTCTGGTGTGATGTTTGTCACTGTAATTCCACCATCTGTTTATTAACTCACCAGGTACACCCTGAAATCTGCTTGAGTGATCCGAGTCTCTTCCTAAAAGCAGGCACTGGAATTTACAAGAAAAAAAAACCAACCCCAAACCACAAAACAAAGGAAAACAACATAGACACAAGCACTAAGCAATAAACTGAATGAAAAAAACCCTGTCAAGTTGTTGGAGTTGAAATACTCAGGTGTGAAAAACATGATAAATAATTAGCTATTTAAATAAATCCTTATATGGAAGCTTCTCCAGTATGAAATACACTGCGAAAGATTCAGATTTACAGTTCTAAGACAGACTCATCAAGGAAAAGCTCTGCAGGTATTTTGGCTGTCTCAGTATTTATAACTGGAGCTGACTCCAGAATAGTTCCAGTTAATTATTTAACAGCAGAAAGTTCTACTAAAAGAAAGAACTTTCTGGAGCTTAAAAGTCATAGGAAATGAGAACATCTCTGTTCTTCAGCTGAGCCTGATCTTGGGCTGCAGCTGGCTCTAGAAATGTCACATCAGGCTCTCCACTGACTTCTTGAAAACAAGCAGTTCAGTGTGGGTATGAAAGTATGTGACTCATATATGTGTAACATAGTCTGGAATGTGTTCCTGGGATGAAAAGAGAGTTGTCTTCCTTGTAATTATGTAGGAGACTCACCAACTCCAGTGTTTTTCACTTCCTATAGAGCTGTTCTGGACAAGTGTGATGAGTATGAAAAAGACCCTTTAAAGCTTTTGGGTACTGGTTTGTTTATTTTTCTAAAAAAAAATATGTTCATGCTTGATACACAGATAGTTCTACACCCTGAGATATTCATGCCAAATGTGCCCATTGAAACTGACACACCATCCTTGCCATGATGGGGTAGTAAAAGCTCTGTTGGAGATGCTCAAGTCCCTACCCTTCACCCAGGGGGTGGGGGTGTTGATACGAAAAGTAGACTCTGCATTGCAACTGTCCTCTTTTGCCATCAGGGTGGCTGGGAGGCCACATCCCTCTGTCCCTTAGAATGCTTTGGGAGACAAGCTCAGCTGTGGTACATGTCTGGTTTAGATTTTACTGTTAAAAATATATTTTTTTCCCATGTGCATTAATAAGGAGCTGGAAGGTGTGAAAATTCCTGTCTGAATTTATCAGGTTCATCCAGATCGCAGAAGTTTCTGTGCATGTCTGTATTCATCTGCCTGAGTTCTGCACGTTAATCAAGGCCCTCAAAGTTCTCACCTTGTGAGCAGGAGTCAGTCCCTGGCTGGTGCTGCCAGCAGTGTCAGGACACTGTGATAATGAGGGTTCCCTGGCTGCCTGCTCTCTCTTTCTCTGCTCTTTCCCAGTTTACAGAGTACAGTCAGTGCTCAGAAGGTGATGTGCTGTGCTGTGAGAAGCTGAGTTCAGATGTGATAAGACATGTGATGATGTTGCTCCTTTGAGCACTACACCAGCACGGAGTGGGAGAAGTGCATCCAGACTGTTTATGGGCATTATGCTGCCTAGGAAATATCTGAATGAGGGAGAATGGCTCTGTCATTAATAGAGTGTCTGAAAAAAATCATTTCTTCCTTTATTTCTTTGCAGTCACAGCGGTGTATGGAATGTAACACTCCCTTCCTTGGTGTTGGCTGGTAATTACCTGAGCTTGGCACTGCTCTGTTTAATTCTCCAGTGCAGCTCTGTAGCAGTTGCTTTAACTCAGTTTTAATCATTAGGTAGGTGTGTGGTAAGAAAAGGGGAGGCAGAGAGATTACAAACACCAAGCTCACCACGAGCTGTAGCTCCAATTTCTCTTCTTTCCATCCAACCTATTATCTGTGAAGCCAATGAAGGAGATGAAAGACAAAGCTGTTGAATTGTAGGTTTTCAGTAGTATGAAACATGAGTCCTCTCAAAAGGAAGCATTTCCCTCTCCTTATGTTTAACTTCCAAAACAGAGCTGGGAAGTGAAGCCATTTCCTTGAGAAGTGATTAATGTGCAGTTTATATAAAGGATCCAGTTTTCAGCATTGCATCCAGTGCCACACTGACTTGCAGTAAAGGTCCAGAATATGCTTTCCTTGTTTCTCTTGTTTATATTAAAAAACAAGGTATAAATAAATATATTCAGGAAGAACACAAAGCTACAAGGGGTATGTGACAGGTTCATAATCTAATGGTGTGTTCTCAATTCAGTCTATATTTTTCCCAACTTCTTTGTTTCTCTCTTCAGTAGCTTTTTTGTTCCAGTGTTAGATGAGCAGGGAGTACTGGTTTAAACTTGACCTTGTTTCTAACACTCTGGGAAATGATAATGGCTTTCCTATCACACCACTGAGTGCCTTGACTAAATACATGATATACATGCAAACCTTTTAGTTTCTTGTTAGATTTATTAAGGAGGTTTAAGGCGACTGCACAGAAATTAACTCAGGACAGCTGATGCTCACAAAAGAACATAAAATACCAAGAACTCATCCCAGTGCCTTTCCTACCTGGAAGTGTTCTTGCAGTGGATGACCAGCAGATATGTGCCATTATAAAACAAACCTGGCAGCTTTTCATTCTTCTTTATTCCTTTTTAACGTACGAATTTTCATGCAAGTTAATTGTTAACGATGCTCACGTGACATTACAATTCATAATTACACTTTTTTTTTTGCTTATGACTGAGCTTAAAGACTTAGCACAAAAGATGAGTCACATTCATTGTTAACTCTCTTCTGCTCATCTTTCCTCTGCCTGCTTAATTGTAGGGAAGTTATTAATGGGCTTCTCCTGAAAAATAGGATCTAAAGCTGTTCTTAATTTATCAATCCTGTGGTTACAATGCTGTTAGCTGCTTTTGATTCAAGAAAAGTCTCTTGAAGTATCATCTGTCACCATTCATGGATGTTGGTGAAGATTCTGGTATGGTTCAGGCAGGACACTTATGGGATATAATTGTTGAGCATGACCTATTACCTCAGCAGGATAGGGATAACCCTTTCACATCAAAATACATTTCTTTTGCAGCAGAAAAAACCGCCACACTAAAAAAGTAATGTTTTACTTGATGTGAAATACAAGCTAAGATGCACCAGATTTCTTAGTAAGAACAGGTGATTGTTAGTCAGAGAATCTTTAAAGTGCAAAACAAAGGGTGTGTTTGCAATACAGTGAGACCTGGAGATCCCATCTGTGTGGGAGAAACCAATTAATTTCCAAAGAAAAGAGAAAGCTGTTTCTGTAGATGCAAATACCTTTTAATAGTTACCAGAACTATTAAAAGTTTTGTAGCACAAGACCCTAAAGAGGCTCAGATACTGATCTCTTTCAGACATGCAGTAGTTCCTGCAGCTAACAGGCTGTCTGCAGAAGTCTTGCATTTGTTGTAGGACACTGAACTAAAGAAGTTGAACATCACCTGTGGAAGGAAAAAATTCTGCCCTGAGCCAGGTGCTGATGAATTCCCCAGCTGTCTTTGCCTTGATTTAAGCTTTCATTTTTTGCTGGCATCATCCTGTGAGCCTCCACATTGCACGGATGGGTTTCTTAGGATATGTGAAACGTGTGCCCAGAGTTAATTTTTATTGTTTTTAAACAAACTGCAAGGCAAGATATAAAACAGTTAAAATTATTTATTGCTTCCTTATCTTGCCCTGATTTTTTGAACTTAGCTTTCTTTTGCTTTGTACATCTTGAAGCACCTTGGATTGTGGTGAGGTCTAACCCTTCCTAACACAATCTCTTCTTGTGGGTGCTCAGCTATCAGAGATTCCAGGTCTGCATGCCAAACACACTCTCCTCCCTCCTTTTCACACACCACTACAGACCCTGAAAGGTTAAACTCCTCTGCTGCTTTAGAGGTTGGCATTTACAAGCTGAGCCTCTAATCCTAAAGTAAAAAAGGTTGAAAGTTCATGAGGGAAAACATGATGGAGCTCTGTAAACACTTGACTGATGGGGCTAAGGATACTGGCATTAAGGCAGCTCCAGAGTCTTCTTAGCTTCCAATCTGGGAGATGGCAAAAGGCTTTTGAAGTCTGTGAGTGGTGCTGAATGGAGACCATTGTGAGAGTTCGTGTCAGGAGTTCAGGTGAATGGGATTTTTAAAGTTTGCATAGCATTTAGCTCTGAATGCTGGAGCTGAGCTGATTTGCTTTCCAAGCCAGCGTGACTGAACTCCAGGGAGCAGCTGATGTTGATTATGTTTGCATTTGTCCTATCTGAATGAAGAGATTAAAGAGCCTGTTGCAGTGTTAAGGAAAAAATGATCACTTTGAAGTTGGTTCACCATTCAACACTGAGATTGTGAGACAAGAAAACAGCCAGAATTGCAGTTTGGAGTGGAGACTTTGCAACCCTCTTTTTCCATCTCTACCCAACTGAAGAATGCTTCATTTTTCAAAGCAAATAATTTCCCAGCATCCATTCTAGCTGCAAGCTGATGAAATACTCTCCTCATAGAATCACCCCCTCAAACCTGTTGAGCTGCTTTCCAGCTTTGCTCTGATGTGCAGATTTTCTGCCATGGTAAATACCTCCTCTGGTGCTGGGAGACTGGTTCAGGTCTCATCCTCCCCATCACCCCAGCTGTGACTTTTAAAGATGCTTTAGATCTAAGACCAGAAATGTGCTGAGCAATGGGGTGATGGTTACAGCAAGCCCTGCGATTGTTTTATTAATTGGCCTAGGAATTTGAGAAGAAAACCCCATAATATGCTGTTTCCTAGCTCCCAAAAGTCCGTGCTGCCTGCCAAACAGCTGCACTATTACACCTCCAAGTTGAACAGGAATGGTATTAAACTAAAAGAGCAGAGATTAGATGGTGGGATGAAATTGTTTACACAGAGTGTGCTGAGGCCCTGGCACAGGGTGCCCAGAGAAGCTGGGGCTGCCCCTGGATCCCTGGCAGTGCCCAAGGCCAGGTTGGATGGGGCTTGGAGCAGCCTGGGATAGTGGAAGGTGTCGCTGCCCATGGCAGGGGGTGGGACTGGATGAGCTTCAAAATCCCTTCCAACCCAAATCATTCTGTGATTATGCTCTGCTCTGGCACCAAGATATACAAAACCCCTGTCTAATGACATTATTCCAGTCCTCCTTCTCCTTTTGTTTCTAACCAGGTTTCTCTTTAGTACATCTCTTGCCTCTCTTTCTCTTTCT
>NW_008238342.1:1551009-1554998 GCF_000691975.1 Corvus brachyrhynchos
TGCTGCAAGACTGGGGCTCTCTCTGTTTGGATCCCATAAATCAGACTTTGCATATGCTTTTCTGTCCTATTTATTACCCTGCAGCTACTACTGACTTACATGACAGCCTACAACTTACAAACTGTTTGCTCCCTCAGCAGGGTACAGACACAAATTAAAATGGAAGAGGTTTGGATTACTGCTTCTTCTATAATTTTCTCTTTTCTTTCCTTCATAATACAGCAAATCCTTCTTTTGCTGCTGTTGGTGTTCACAACTTTTTGACTGACCCTTGTGAACACTGCTGACCATATCATGCTGCCTTTTGATCAGTAATGTGGTATTACTGAGTCTTGTGACCCAGGTTGCTCATCAGATAGTGATTTATCAGTATTTCCCATGATTTTTAAGTTGAAACTCTAAATATAAACACCTCTGTGCTTGCTCTTATATTGTTTTCTCCATCCTCCCTTTTACTTAACCTTACCTGTGCTCTACTTGAGGAGCCTTGCAGATAATTTGTTTTTCACTTGTGTCAAGAATATGGTACTTTAAGGATGACCCAGGATTTTGCTACATTGATTCTTCTGCCTTTTGGTTGAGGCCATTCAGGGCATGCAGCAATCCTCAGCTCGTGGGAGGTTTTATGATCATCGTTGTAGTCACAAACTCAACTGCTCTTGAGAACTGAAATCTTGTCATAAGCAAGCATTTTATATAAAATTATATCTATATAATGACCAGGATTCCTTAAGACTGTTTCAATAATTTCTCTTACAGGATTTAAAATGGAGTAATTAGGAAAAATACATTTTTTGTCTCCAAGATAGGACTTTTTCACCACATGCATGGTCCTCTCAAAGCCTGGCCACTGGGATATAATTCAGCATTAGTTGACGCTGCATTTAGTCAAGGAGATTAAGGAAAATCATTCTGGTATTGAATTACTCTCAAATTCACCACAATGTCTTTATATCTCATCTTCATGGAATCACAGTCCTGTTATAGTCTTTAGAGTGGGATTATTGGTGTTTCCTGAGCAAAAAGGGAATTTTAATAGCCTTCATTAAAACTGTGATAGTTTCAACAGGGACTAGACTATTCTCCCTTCCAGGATTTACTTTGAACAGAGAGGATGAGAATTTTCTGTATGGCTCAGCCCCAGGTAGAGCAGCTCTACACTCGTAAGGAAGTTTTATTGTTTTTCATATATCTCACATCATTTACAGCTGTCATGACAGGAAGAAAAAAATGTTTAATCTCATTTGACCTTTTGTAAAATGCAGGCCACAGAATTTACAAGTCATTCTTGCACCATGAGCACTACTGTATAAATAAAGCAGAAGAGTCTTCAGAAAAGATTGTGATTGAAAGGCTTTAAATTATAGAAAATCTCACCAGCCTTAGAAAAGCTCTTTAAATACTTAATTATCTTCCCTGTGTAGTGCCCCTACCTTATTTGAGTTGGATGTTTCCAACTTCTGCATCTAACAGATCTTAAGCCTTCCTTCTAAATATAATCAGTCTTGAAGTATTGAATGTGAACTCGTATTGACCACGATCTTGGCTTTGTTTGGTTAATTTATATGTGTCTTAAGCATCTTTGCAAAGTCCCTTGTTCTGTTGGAAGAACTGCTGTCAGTTCTGGGGAAAACATATCAAACTGGACTTTCAGGTAGATTTGTGAAATGTTTTCTTTTGTTTCCACCATGAATAGTTTTTCTTACCGGGCTTGTTCTCATTCTTGCTATGGAATGGGGAAATTCTAAGCACATGGATTTTTATTAATATTTTTGCCCAATTCTAACACAAACCTCTTTAGCAGAGACAAGGGAAGGCACTATAAACACGTCCTACATGGTTAAGGAAAAACACTTGTTCCACAAGCAGTGTTTCATGAGACAGGAGATGGTCACTGCCATGGTGACTCCTTCACCAAAGAGTAACAAATAATGCATGAATTAATGAGAAGGTGTCCTGGAGACCTCAAAAATGACTAATGGAGACTTGATGGAAATTTTCAATTCAGGTGTGGTAAAACTGAACATTCTTATTTTAATCCAACAGCCTTTTGGTGTCAGTCCCAGAAAAAAATGCTTCGAGCCCACCCCAGAAGGGATTTCTGTGCTACAGCAAACCTTTCACAGCTGGGACATGCAGGATTTTTGTGTGTGCTCCTGCACCACGTTTCTGACCCTGCCTGCACACCATGAAGGCTGAACTTGTTCCCCAGCAACAAAATATGTTCCCTGGCATGTTAAATTTTGAGGGAATACAGGAAATCCTGCTCACCTACTGTCCCAAGCCTTTGGATCTGTACACGAGTGCCTTGGGAATCCTGTGCTGGTTTATTGACACTGACCTGTCCAGCAAAAATGTGAGCAAAAGGATAAATGAAGTGATATTGGGTGTGACCTTGTTGTTCTGATAGCTGTGATCTCCATCCCTGTCGCCTTTGCTCTCAGCTCCACAGCAAGTGCTGTGGAGTTCAGGAATTCATCCAGGACATAAATTGCCCAGATTTGTAGTGGAACTGTAGCAAAAGTTTTTTTCTGAATTCCTTCTGTTTCTCTCTGTATTTATGTCCTTTAACTCTGACAGGAATAAAGCACAGAAAGTATTTTGAGGACTGGCAACCAGACTGTCACCAGCAATGAGCTGAGCTGTAGCTTGGCCATTATACATATTCTTTTGCAGTAGACAAGTCTCAGATTTTATTTGGTGCTGTCTCTCCCACCCTTTTCCTTTTCCTTTTTTTTTTTCAGGAATATTGAGTGGTAGCTGTAATCCTCCCCGATTTCTTGCAGGCTCTGGAATGCTTTTTGTGAAATACCAACACCTATCACCCATCATTGCAGCTCTCAGGGTGAGCAGCACACTGTGCAGCATATTGGAATTTCTAGCATTTATTACTGCCTCAAAATGCATTTTGTGAAAAAAGAAAGAATTGATCTTTTGGTGTGTAATACTGTGGAGTCTCTCAGAGGGAACGGCCTAAATCAAGAAGTATGTTTCAAGGCTGAGTTCTAAACTGGAAATAAACAGAAATACAGCCCAGGAGAGGGAAAGCTGGGAGGAGTGTTGTGGTCTGCAGGGTATTGTGAAACTCTCTGTATCATAAAAACATGAAATAAAAATAGAAGTATTGAGTGGTAAAGGAAGATTCACCTGGTTTTCATGTGACTTAACTGGTTATCAGGCACTTCTGGTGTGTCTGCCTGTTATATATGTGACATTAGGTTTCTAGGGCTGGCGGTACTACTGTTGTTGAATTTTATGGGAGGTGTGGGGGATTTGAAACAAATACGGAAGTTTGCTTCATCCCTGTGGTTTTTTTAATGTGGGCAGGGAGAGGGAAGGCTCCCAGCCAGAGTGATCCCTTCTGGATTGTTGGGTTTTTATTTGGTTTGTTTGCGGTTTTTTACATCCAAAATTTACTAATGCTTAGCAAAGGCTCTGTTTTTATCATTTAAGCTTTATTTTTCCTGCTTAGATCTCAATAGGTTGCCAGACTTAGCTGTGGGTTTGTTTGTTTTTTTTTTCTGTCAAGTTTGCCTTGATCATTTCAGAGACGTGAACCTGCAACCTCACCTTGAGTGTGAGGGGGTTTTCTGTGGCTCACAGTGCTTGAGACAGAGCCTCCCTGGTTGTTCCAGCTAGAAGAGAATCACATGGAGTGAAAAAAAAAAGGGGAAGAGCTGAACAGATGTATTTACTTGGAAAATACAACTTTAGTGCTCACTATCCCAGCTGGCATATGAATAGACATATGTAAACCATGGAGTGGCTGTGACCTCTAAGCACATGCAAAACACTCCAGAATATTTTTACACAATGTGCTCATATGATTTGCTTAACTCTCTGAAGTCCGAGCAACCTCGGAGCCATCTTTACTCAGTGGCAGCTGAACTTACTTTAGGAACCTGCATTTTACTGCTGGGATTTTTGGGGTGGGGGATGTTGTAGAGGTTTAGCAGAGGGTTATAATTCTGCTTCAAAAGCAGTTATAA
>NW_008238342.1:1555022-1586357 GCF_000691975.1 Corvus brachyrhynchos
GCTACTTACCTGAGCATGGCTTCCACAGTGATCCTGCCAAGAACTACAGGCAAATAAACTTTCTAACACAAAGCATGACCTGAATATCACGTGAGAGCTTGAAGAAACAGCCTTCTGAACTTTATACTGTGCAGCTGGGGAGGCGTTCTAATGGAAGCTATTTCAGGTGGCTGTGTACCGTAAATTAGCAGCCTCCAGTATTTACTGCACTCAGTGGTATATACTGCACTGCCTGCTTGAGAAGCTATAAAAAAGGGAGGGTTCTGTCTCGGGTAAAACCACTGCAGGTATTTGTGTCAGCGCTGAGATTTTTATAGGCACCTGTTCCTTGCCTTTCTCATTAGCTGCTCTCCAGGGCAGCAATTGGAGTGACAGCTATAACGTTATCCACTCACAGACACCTCTGCCCACATCAAAATGTTTTGCTGCAGGTGAGGTGATAATTTTCCTTGCATCAATCAAACTTCTGTCAGTAAGATCACACAAATGGCCCTCTGGTTCCTGCAGCATATATTTATCCTGTTTTCAATCTGAACAGGAGAAAATACAGTAGGTAACTCTGGTAGAAGGGAATGGAGGAAATGGCTAATAATTGGCCAGTAAGACACTTGCACTGATAGGGTTATTCCACAGCAATAGAGGTTAATTTGCAATTCCAGCAGTGTGAGTCCTTGTATGGAGTCTGTACTATTGGTATGTGTGGCTCTGCATGTGTTTTTGTGGAAAGCAGAAGAGGAAAGGCAGTTTATTTCAAAATGTAATGTTAATATTGTATTTAAAATATGTATATTTTTAAAGTTGTTCCTCCATTAGGTTACAGTCTCTAACATGTGCTTTCTCTTACCATTTGTGTCTATTGACCAAGCCAATGTTCCAGGCAGTCGAATCACAAACCAAGAGCAAAAGAAGTTCAGTTTGTTGTTGGATATGCGAGATACTGTGTTTATATCCTTGGGGAGAAATGAGTCAACTTTCATGATCAAACTGTGAAGTGCTTTGTGACAAGATGTGTTTAAGTAACACAAACCAAAACAAGCCCCAGCGCTGTATTAGAACAAAGCACAGAAGTATCAGTGAAGCACAACTTTGATTGCATTCCTGTGTTCTTCTTGTCCCATTGACCCCTGCAGACACCACCAGGTTTTGCTTTTCCTAGAAGTTCATTTTTGGGGGAAAAAAGCCATCTATACTTGCCAGACCTGGACAGCATGTGCAGGGACTGGCCCTTGGAGCTTTGTGCTGGTGAAGGAACAGAACACCGAGCTCTTCCCTTCTGTTGTCTCCCAGGTCTTACCTCGTGGTTATTCAAACATATTTAGAGATAGAACCACAGAATCATTACGGTTGGAAAAGCCCTGCAAGGTCATCAAGCCCAACCTGTGTCCGATCCCCACCGTGTCACCCAGCCCAGAGCACTGAGTGTTCCTTGGACATCTCCAGGGAGGATCCTTAAGGCTTCTGAAAGGAAAAAGTCCTTTTGCGTGCACAGCAGAGAATCAAACCGGGTATGTGCTGAACTTTTGTAAATAGATGGAGACAGGAGACAAACAAACAGGCAGCAGTTACGGTAGTGATTGCAATTCTCCAAATAAACAGAAATTTGCCTGTTAGTTGACAATATGAGACATTCATCTGCCAGAGCTGAGCAGAGCAGACCTTCCTTGGAGGACTCCAGACACCTGCTTTTCCTTGTAGAAGTGACTGAGGGCTTGATCCCTGAGGCCTCTAAAGTGAATGCTCAAAACAGCTGTACTTGATATCACTTAATGTGATTATTTCTGATTATTTCTAGAGTGGCTGTAGCTCTATGCCAGGGTAAACTTCAAATAACAGTGTGTTTAGGGCAGTGGCTGTAGGTATCCAAGAGTACAAGCACAGGTAAAGATCCTTCCATGCACTGTATCGTGTGTGAGAGCAAACATTTACTCTAAGCCTGTATTTGGTAACTTTTGTGAGGAACTGAACCCTGGGGACTTAACGTGATATTTAAATGACCACAATTGAGGCCCTGAGGCCAAGGGCATAAACTGTGCCTGTGTGTTAGGATCACTTACCTGAAATTATACCTCAAACAATTTACATGCTAAATGAGTCGTCTGATACCTAGGTAGGGTCTGCAGCCTGCTTTACATTGCAGATGTTGGTATATTCCTGTTTGGAACCATCCCTTGGAGAGGAAAACAAGGAAAACATTCAGCAAAACCTTGCTGGATTCTGTTCTAGGAAAATTAACAAATGCAAACCTCATGAGAGGAATAAAATCATGAAGGATGCAGAGTGGTAAATCTTATGTGAAATTAATATTCAGGAAGAAAACAAAATTTTGTGGGATGTACACAAGTGTGCTGCTCAGGTATCTGCACGTTGCTCTGCATGCCAGCAGTTAATCCAGGGCAGCAGGGACACATGTGGATGGTTGGTTTGAACATGTGGCTTAGGAACGCCCCTACCCCTTGTGAGAATAGGAAAATTCACTTCTTCATTTAGTTTTCTGTGGCTCATTTGCACTGAGGGTTGTTTTGGGATGAGACCTTGATCAATGTAAGAGGACTTGGTTGGATTTCTCAAACTTAGTTGTCAGTGGTCCACTTCTACCATCTGCAGGAGTGGTAGCCATTCCTATTTCTGTGCAGGGCTATCTCTGCACTTAAATCCGCCCTTTCTTACCTTCTTTTGCCCATCCACCAAACCAGAACTTTCCACCCTACTTTTCTTGCTATCCTATCTCTCCTTTGTTTCCCAGTGCTTCCTGCTTCACTGTGCTTTGGTGCTGTTCCTCTGTCCTGACCAGGAAATAGGTTTCTAATTCAGGGATAAAAGGATGAGACTGGGAGCTGAATCCTTGATATCCTTAGGGAGGAATTACTCTGTCTGGAGCTTTGTGCAGTCACATGAATAACTGAATGAGGGAAGAAGACGTTCCTCTCCCCTGCCACAACTTGTGCAAAAATAAGCAATTATATCTTTACCTGAATCCCAGAGTTTCTGTGGAGTGGGTTACCCAACCCAAAAGGAGACATTTTTAGATGGATATTGCTGCTTGTTGAAGTCCCTGTATCATCAAGCTACAGGCTAAAGTGCTGGGCTGAAAAGGAGGTTTGAATTCTCCAGTTTTTCCAAGGGAAGGACAGGCAGACCATTAGCACAGGGCCTGGGATATCTGAAGGTCACATCAGTTACAACCAATTAGTGTTTTACTTATCAGTTGAAAAAAGCGATTTCAAATGTAATTAGTCAGCAAAAACCTTTCATGTTCCCTAAAGACCACCTCAGGGAGTGCTGATTTTGGACAGGTTAAAGCCAGTTCATTTTTAATGTGAGCAGTTGGAACATTGCAACAAAGTTTATTTTAGTGCAAGACGCTTCACTATTCAGCGGTCAAAAAGAAACTTCTTGAAAACAGCTTTTTCTTTGTGGATTTGTGGTGGAAAAGAACTCACAGTAAACACCGCTGCCATCTGTTTCAAAGAAGAAATGTTGGGCTATGAATGTCCTTGCAAAAGCTGAAAACCTTTTTAGTAGCTAAAAATGCATAATTTTAGAATTTTTGTTTGATTTTTCATTGATTTGATTGCATTGAACCAGATGGGTCTTTTTTCATGAAGAGCCTTCACCAAATCCATGTGTATGGTGCTTTGAGAAATACATAGCAAACTTGGAGCTGATGATGAAGAGATTTGAAGATGCAGTGTCTGACACATTTCTAACGCTTAACTAAGGGAACAACGCAAACCTGCTCTACCACCTATCATGAATGAGCTTGTTTGTCCAAACAGATTTTCTATGTATAGTGCACATTTTTGCATCTGTCCACTCCTTTCCCTGTGTACTCACTCGGAAAGTAAAGGAACTTTGTTTCCAAAAAAGTCTTTTTTCCCCAGGGAATGGTCCCGGCCCCGAGGCTGCCAGAGCTCCAGGAGCGTTTGGACAGCGCTGCCAGGGATGCCCAGGGTGGGGTTGTTGGGGTGTCTGTGCAGGGCCAGGAGCTGGACTGGGTGATCCTGTGGGTCCCTCCCATCTCAGGATCCACAGTGATTTCTCTCTCTGAGGGAGTATTCCTCGCTAAGATTTGCCATGTGAATGAAGAAAAAGCTATGAATTGACTGGAGCAAGTAACACTCCTGCATGGGTTGGAAAGTGCAGATATAACCATGAATGGTTTTATGGATCTGGAAACAGTGTGTACCTCCAAAAGCTTGCTCATTTTATTTCAAAAAGGGAACATAAATAACTGACTCATTCTCCCGTGCATCTGCTGTTCTTCTGTAGGAAATGCCTTTGCTAACAATACTCACGTCTCTTGTCTTTTTAATAATTAAATAATGCTTTCTTAGTAACAACCATCAAACTAATTAGTACAGATCATAAACATCTATTGTATTGGTCCTGATAAAATATGCTGTAATTCCTCTCTCTGATTCAACCCTTTCTTTTATTGATAGCTGTCTTCTGAGGAAGCTGTGCTCACAGATCTGCTTGACCTCTCTAATCTTCCCTCCCAGACTGACGTGTCACACTCCTTTGGGGAAGGATTTGAGTTCTTATTCTGTGTGGTGGATTAAAGAAGCATCCCTGGGTTTCTGAGTACCTTCCAGGAATTTCCTCTGAGTGAACCTTAATCTGTCCCTCAAGAACTGCAGTTCCTCTCGGGTGCTGTAGCTGCTGGATTCGGACGCAAATTCTCCCAGCTGGAGCCTGCCAGTAGCAGGGTTCAGCACTTCATTTATATTCATGGTGCACCTCCCCTTGTTCCTCTGAGCAGCACCTGGGGGCTCTCCCAAAGCCTTGGACCAGGTGTGTTCTGCACTGTTCCCCCTGCAGTTAATCTGATTTGGCTCCCTGATCCCATTCCTTTATTTGTTTCTTGTCACCAGTTGTCTCCTGAAGTCTGTTCCTGTTTTTTCTTGAACCTCCTGTCCCCTGTTAATGTGGGGAACTCATTTGTGGGTGGTCCTGAGTTCCCAGTGGTTTTACTGGGAATTTAATATTAATTCATACTTGGAGTCTGATGGGGTTGTAAATATATACAGAAAACCACCTTTTATTTTTAAGAGCTACATGTGCCGTTATTTAACATCTATGAAATAACAAAATTTTCGGTACAGTCTTGCTGTTGCATTAATTTTACCTCAGCATTGTTTTCTCTGTTAATAAGGACAGCACCTGGACATGGAATAGTTTTCCTGCCTTATCCCAGTGGCAGCACAATTAGTGCATTTCTGCCGGCTGCTGACTTTGAACCACGCACGCTTATATTCACAAGCCATCACTGTTGCTCTCTAATCTATCCAGTTCACAGGCAAATAAAATATGCCATCTTTCAGGATTGAATTACAGAATGGAAATGAAAGAAAAAAGATTAGTAAAAAAAGGAATGCCTAAAGAGTAGCCTTATTCTTCAGGGAGAAAATAAAATACCTGCTGACAGCTCTTACCTTAATGATGTTCTTGCTTCTGTCAAAACATCAGACGCCCCATCATTTGCACTGGCATTTGCAAGACTCTTTTAAGAGATACAGAGGAAAGCAGAGTGTTTTGATGGGTGCTTTTTTTTCAGCTGGAATTTTTTTTCATGGAATCCATAGCCTCTGTTTTTTTGTGAAAAGAATTTTTTTTTGGTTTTTTTTTTTCCCCATCTGTCCTCTCTCAGGTTGATTTGAGAAGGATTTGGGAGCAAGACAAAGTAAAGGGTAGATAAGGTATAAAATATACCCAGGGCACAACTTTCTCTGCCATAATGTAATCAGTAGTGGGAATTGCTGCTGCACAATGTCATTGCAATGGGTGCAAAAAGAGATATTTATAATGTGGGCAAGCTGGCAATGGGAAGTGGGATAGTCTGCTAAAACCAGCCACTCTGGTGTGTTTGTATTTACAAGAGACTGCAGCTCCCCCTGGGCAGAGGTGGAATATCTTCAGAGAAGACCTTGGAGAAGAAACTTCAGCAAAGTTTCTCTCTCTTCTTCCATAGAACGTCACCTCAATAGGAGGTATGGTTATATCTGTCTTTGAGGGTGCCACCGACTGCTCTGTGCTGGGGCAGGACACCACACGGGGCACTGGGAGTGGGAGCTGGGAATTTATCCTGAGTGCCTGGTGCTGCTGGAAAGGATGGCAGACTCACACAGCAGTAACCACTTTTATTTCTTATGTTCTTTAGCAAACACTCTGGGACGCTGATTTTTCTTTTTTGTCCACACCCACTCACATGATAGAGAGAGGGTAAAACCACAGAGAAACCAGAACCACGGAGCCTGGGCAGTGAAGATGAGGGAGGGATTTGCTGTGCAATTCCCCTTTATCCACACAGTCACTGTCAGTCCCTGTGGTGTGACTGACTGCCAGGGAGGTGTGGGAAGGGTAAGAGGGAATCCACTGCAGGTGGACAGTGTTTTCTCTTCTGCAAAGCCTGTTCAGCACTAAGCTGCTTCTCCCAAAGGTGAATCAGTTTGTTCTTTACCTCAGGTATTCTAGTATTGATCTCATCTCCTCCCTCACTGTTCTCATGTTGGAGTTCAGGAATCAGAAACATTTAAAATTGATGTGCCATCGAAAGCAGATCAATTCCAGCCGACACAGAGTGGATTCTAATCTGATTTTGATTCGTGCCCTGGCTTGTGCTGCTTCCCACAGGTAGTATTGCTTTTTTAATTATCTGTCTCTTAGGACCTTGCCAAATCTATCCTGAAAAATTTCAAAGTCTACTACCCCTGGAAATTAAGATTCATGTTTCGTGGAAAGACAAAATCTTAATGTAAAAATGATCTGCTCTTCCTTTTTGGGCAGGTTTTCTGTACTGGAGGGTTCATACAGGGATGTGGTGAACAAACAATTCATTGCAAGCTGTGTGGTTCTTGATTCACTTGAAGTTTTCACTTAAATTACAGCTTTATGAAAAGTGGTTTTCTCCTTTAATTGTTTTTTACTTTCTTTCTCTATCTTCTTACTTGAATAGATGGAGTAAAATTCAAATATAGGCAACTCTACATTCATTCTGAGGGGTTTTTAAAGGAAATAACAGATCATGGGAAATTATATTCTTCCTCATCTCCACTACTCAGAGCAGATTTAGATTGCCTCATTACAAGTCCTATTTTCTTTACTTGGAGAAATTTGCCTTCAAAGCTTTGTTTTCCCTTTTATACCTCTCCAGAGTGGAAGTTGCCTTTCTACTTTCTGGCTTTTTTTGTGTATGTTTTTAACAAGAAAAGTTAATAGGGCTGATAGTTTAGAATGCACACTTAGGAAATGCATTTGGGAGCTCCTCTGAATGTAGGAGATTGTCTAAAAAAAGCCTTTCTAACACTTTTTGCTTCTCATTGTTAAATGAGCAATTTTCAACAGCTGTCCCTTAGCTGCAAATTCTGCCACATTTTGCAACCCACCTTAAAGGCTGAGGACCTTCAGGCCAGCACCTGTGGAAATGCTGATGAAAAACATGTCTTTATGTAAAGGCAAGTTCTGCTCTGACAGAACCACTGGATACTGGAGGGGAACAGTTGCTGCTGCATCAAATCCTGATATTCTGCCCCTGCTCCCCACAGGTTCCTCTGCTAGTATCTGTTTATCTGATTAAAGGAAATAAAACAAGCAGTCCTTTAAGCCACCATATTGTACATAAGGGACACAGAGCTCTGTCAAACAACCAGAAAAGATAACCTGATAAACAAGCTGGCCTGAAAGCTGCATATTGCAGGCATAAATCTTGGAGTGTTCCTGTCAGTCCTTAATGCCACAGGTGGAATCACAGAATGTTTTGGGTTGGAAGGGACCTTAAAGGTCGCCTTGTTTTAATCCCCTCCTGTGGGAAAAAGAAGGAAGCTGTGCTCTTGTGATGGCCTGTTTAGTTCTTTATGCAATTCTGGTTTCTGCCAGCTTGTCCTTGGTTGGTATTTGGAAGTCTCTTGTATGGGGAACACATTTAAGCAGCATTTATGCTGGGTAAATGGCTGGGTTTGTGATCAGAAAAAGCCTAAGCTCTGACCATTTGTCCCCAGCTGTGAAGTGACTGGGCAGAGGGCAGCACAGAATCCTTTGGGAAGAGGGGGCAGAGCAATTCTCATGGGCCCAAGAATGAATCCCTCTCTGTTCTGAGAGCCTTGTAGGAAAAAGAGAATGGGATCATGTGTTTAACAGAGGTGGGATGAATCATTTAGCAAATGATCCCTGAGTCAAATGGATCCACTTGACTGCAAGTTGGACACACTGACATGGATTAATGAGAAACTATAAAGACCAGGTAAGGAGGAATGGCAGAACATAGATCCTACCTGTTGTGCCTTTTCAGGCTAAAGCACATCGCAGAATTTACCACTGGGAGCAAGTTTTTGTCATCATCCAGTCCTGGTGCTGGGAAAGGAAGGGATTCTAAGTGTGTTCCATATTCAGCTTGCAAATCTTTCCTGTTCCATGGGTGGCTTCTTATTTGGACCATCAGAAGTGGTCCTTGATCCCATTTTCCACTGCTTTTCCCAAGAAATGAAACAATATGAATCCCATAATACAGATAATCCTGGGACAGAGGTAATGAGAAGATATTTATCCCAATATGAACGCTACTGCAGTTCTTTAGTGCTCTTTGTGTGTCAGATGGTACCTGTGCCATACTGAGTGGAATATGACTGTACTCAACAGTTGTGCCTTGTGCATCATTCATCGAGATTTTCCATCTTCTACAGGGAGGAATTCTGAAGTTTGCCACGAAATTGGCTCTGTAGGGGAGAGCTGTGGTATCTGAGTGCGGGTTTGAGTCATTGCGGTTGCCTTGTGTTATACTAGGCTACAGTTAATTCTCCTGAATGCCTTGTAGTGACATCCTGAGAGATGTTTTTTAACAAGGAACACAAGAATCCCACAATTGCAAACCGACTTCTCATCACAGGCAGGTACTGAGCATTTCTGTTTGTTTACATGTAAGAACACAACGCCTTTAGATCTGTTCCACACCTAATTGTGAGATGCATGTGCTGCTTTCATCCCCATAAATTACTTCTCATTGAAAAATCTGCAAACACAATTGAGTTTAACAGCCAGGCACTTCAACTGAGCCATGAAGAAATATGTCCCAATGTGACATCAGCTTAAGCAAAATAACTCATTCTCTTTTAATTCCGATGAAACTGAGCATAAGACAGGCTGCTCAGAGGCAAGTTGGTGCTGCTGCCCTACCTCTGCTCACCTGCAGCAGTTTGTTGTCCTGAGAAGGGGGGTGAGGTGTGTCTTGATTTTCATCACTGGGTCTTTTGATGTCTGAATACTATGACTTCTTTAGAAAATGTTGGTTCACAGGCTCAGAATCTAAATCTGTGATTTTTGAGGATAGGAATTGGATGCAATTCAGTGGCAAATTAATCTAGCTGAGTAATTAATCATATCAGATGAAATTTCTAAAATCTCCACTTTTGTGTTCCTGTGCTCCTTTCATGTGGTTACCTTGGGTCTCTTGAGGGATGCTGCTGATTGAAGAGGCAGATACTGCTGGTGCTAAACATGTGAAGGAGATTGAACTTAATGAATCAAAGAAATGAAGGGGTTTGTAACACCCAATTCAAGTAAACGCCACTTAAAAGATACTTGAATAGGGCCACCATGTGGGTCAAGTGAGCTAATTGTGGATACCAACTTGTGGATTCTATTCTGGCCACAAAATACAGGCACAGCTTGGGATACCTGTGGGATTGTGCCACAGGAGCAGAGTGTGTGCTGCTTTCTTCATGATCTGTCACGCTGCCTGCTGTCTTCACACAATTAAAGCTTAGCAAAAGCCTGTGTGTGTTTTATGTTGGTCAGACAAACTGCACCACAGCCAAGTTTAAATTCTTCAGTATATTTTGCTTCCTTGTGGTAAATAATGCAAAGACTTTTTTTGTTTGGGGTGGTTTTGTTTAGTTTTTTTATCTTAATGGTTTTTTTTCTGGCAGCTGGGGACCTGCTCTTAGTTGTGAGTCCCTCTTGGCGGGTGTTGCAGGTAGATCTTTAAAAGTCCAGATCTTTAAAAATCAAACCCTTGTTTATGTCTGCAGTGAAAACAGGCTTAAACATATAAGTGTAAATTATGCCAGCACCTCTGATGAACACGTACACAAAACCTTTATGGAAATACTGGTTTTCTGATGAAGAGAATTTTCAGTATGCTGCAAGCACAAACTGACAGTCTGTTTGTAGAGCTGCCAGCAACTCCCTACACCTGCTTTGACCCCTCTCTGGCTTCACAAGTACAGTATTTTCCTCAGTCCTCAGCAGTTTCAGGCTGCTGGTGTGTATATTTCATGGAACTTTTGAGTTGTGTGTGTCACTGTGAGCTGAGTGTGATCTGCAGAACCCTGGAACCAGCTCCAGTAATTCTGCTGTCAGTGGTAAGAACCGAACAAGCAACTTAGCAGGTAACACTGAGCTTTGACAACGTTCTCCTTGATCCAGCAGTTCTCCTGGGCCACTCTTCTGTCCAGGACCCATGGGGTTCTTCCAAACAGAACCTTGAACAGGCCAAAGTCTTCTTTCCTGATGCCTGGGATTATGATCCTGCTCAATTCCTTGTTCCTGTCTCTCAGGGCTGTGAACAGTATACTGGAGGGTGTCCAGCTTCAGCTGCAGCTCTTACAGATGCATGGTGCTGGACTTCCCAGCACAAGAAACGCTTCTCTCTGCAGCAGAGGTGTCAGCAGACGTTGTCTGCTGACCTTCCTGCTGCCCTGATCACCCTCTGGAATTTTACCAGTCATTTCAATGAATAAGATGGAAGAGGCAGCAGTGTCCTCTTTTTTCATCTGTTCTTCCCTGCTGTGGTAATGCCTCATAAATAAGGACCTTAAACTCGTTGTTAAGTTTAATAACTGTCTGTAAAAGTGTCTGTAAAAGTCATTTTGGTACTGAAACCCTTTGTTGTGGGACGGAGCTCACTCACAGCCTCTCTTGTGTTCGCGTTTCCATTACAAAACCTCGGGCAATGTTCCAGCACAAGCACCCCTGATTTGGGAGGTATGATGGAATGTCAGCAAAGTGATTTCCAGAAATCCACAAGATTATCTGAATGTAAGAACCTGGAATCTATACCTGGTGCCACAGGCAGTTAGGAGCTGTAGGTTAAAATTGCAGGGCTCAGTGTAATAGATTGGCAGTAATGCAGTACTTGGAATTCATTTGGCATTTACATGCACAGTAAATTCCAAATGAGCTCCTAAGAACCCTATAAAAAGACAAAAAGGGTGGATGTGAAGCACTTGTTTCTCCCTGTAACATATATCCTCTTAGTTCTAGGTTATAACTTGGCTTTGTATCTTTGAGAAGTTCTTTTAATTTATACAAAGAGGCGATTTACATTCTTAGATAAAGTCCAGGCATTTCCAATAACATCAGGATAAGTGGACCACTGTTTTCTTTGCAGCTGAAGCTTGGAGGTTCTGTGTGAATTCATCTCAGTTTTACTGCCCATGTTTCAGGACAGCTTGCTTTTATGCAGTGAATATTGGTAGATCTCAAGGAAATATAGCCCCAGATTTTATTACCAATGAAGGGAATGCCTGCCAGTGGCGTGGCAGATCGCGTTCAAACTGGCAGCTGGTGACAGATGTGCATGTAATGGCTCTAAATCACTGTGTGGACTCACTGTAGTCCATATTTTACTCAACTTCCAATAAGAGTTGCACAAATAAATTAAAGTGCAGCTGTCAAGATCAGCAGCAGAGTTGAAGGCGTATGTATAATATAAAGTATTCAAGAGCTGGTGCCTTCTCCTGAAAAACGTTGAAATGTATTTTGTTAGATGAAAGCAGCAGATTTGTTTCCCCTGTTTGTTTTTTTTTGTCTGGCATTTAATAATCAAGAGCACTTGTAATCAAGTCTCAGATCTCAGAGGGGCTTGTTACAGTTTTGGGGCTGGTTCTGTATCTGTTCCATTACTCCCAGTGCACCCTTTTCTGGTTATTCCATCACTTAAACTCTGCTGGAAATGAAATCCTGTAATGCTCTGATTAGGGAGGAGAATACCTGTGCATGAACCAACCGTGGCTGCTCAGAAATGCAGATGGGTTTAGCTCAGTTCTTTCCTTTTATGAAATTATTGCACACTTCTTAAAATCAGGAGTTTGTGTAATCTTATCACAAACCATCAGCAGACAACTCAATTAAAACCCGTATTATTCTCCCTCTGTGCCCCAGAGAGGCCAGCTCTGGGTATCACCGATGTGTGCCTGTCAGATTTGTGAGCTCCACAGCAATTCCATTTGTCTCCAGTCACTTTTTATCCAGTTGGCGCTGCTTGCTTTGACTGTGAGCTTCTGGCTCTGCTCTTCCCTGGATTTGTGAGGGATTTGAGCCAGACTTGGAGGCAATGCTTCACTCTTTTGCCTTGCAACTCCTGTGTCAGCTGAGCAGTTCCTTTCTTGACTCTTTCATCGTCTCCTCTTTCGTGATACGCCGGGATCTGACCAAATATTCGTGTTGTGCTGGAAGGTTCAGGCAGCCATGCAATGGCTTCCTTTCCCTCGCCCCCACATTTTGTTCCTGATCCTTGCAGAGTTTTTGGCAGCCATCAGATAATGAAATTAGGACTCTTGGAATTTGTCTGCACTCAGATCCACAGAATCTTTAGAAAACATAAAGTATTTCCACCTAGCACCTACTCTCCCCTCCAGCCTGGCTGTAGCCACCTGTCCAACGAACTAAATTCATCAAGCCGTTTTTTAATCATGTTCATTGGGCTGTGGAGCTGTGCCAGGGTCCTACTAAGCAACAAATGGGTTCAGAGCAGGCACAGAGCAGATTCTGTTAGAAAATAGTTCCCTGTGGTGCTGGTTCTTATCAGCTTGCCTGTGAAGGATAAGGAATCATCAACATTTCAGATTACTGAGGAACAAAAGAGCAGAAACTTGGCTTATTTGCATCACAGTGGTAACTGCATTTATTTTGGACTTGTACCAGCATAAACTAGAGAAGAACTGGGTACAGGGCCAAATAATCATTGTATTTCTTAAATAATTAAGTGAATCTACAAGGAGCTAAGCTGGTGAATGGCTAACAAGCTATTCATTAAAGCCAAGCACTGCACCACAGCCTGTATCTGCCCATTTGTAACTCCAGAGATGTTCTACTGTTCCTAAGGACACCTTGGAAAGAGGAACTCTGAGTCTAGCATAAAGAATTTGGCTAAAAGCAAAAAGAATTTGTTTTAAATAGCCTCACCAAGCGGTAGACTTCTTTGGTGCAAGTATTTTGGGCAAGATTTGACCTACAGTATTGCTCCTCTGAAGGTGGTGATTATATCTAGCGATTCACTTCTAGAGTTTTGTATTTGAGAACCATGCAGGGAATATAAATTTACAAGCTGGAGTAACAAATGGTTTTCTGTGGCACTGAACAAAGATCTCATCAGGTATTAACTGGAGCTTATTTGGACAATGGAGGTTTCTGCTTGTACAGACAGGAAATAGAAGAAAAATGGAAGAACTGAATTCTTTGCTGTGCTTATTTGGGTCAGATCCTTTCAGGCAGTTGTATAAGATTGTTTGAGGTGTTTGTGTTGCTGTTCTTCCTACAGGTGCTTTGTTTCAGTGAAAATCTGCAGTCCTGTTTCATGTGGAGACGTGTAGGAATGGAATGTTTCACCAGGTACCTGACAGGAATTACTGACAGGATGAAGGGTGAATTTTGACCCCATGCTTGATAATTACGTAGTGATAAAATCACTAACAGGCCTTCCTAACAGGCATTCCTGGTGATAAGTGACAGCTTTATACAGTGACTCCTCTGCTTCAAATTTTGCTTTGATCTGCATCAACAGGAGTTCCACACATACAAAGTAAAGGAAAAATAAACCCTTATGTGTTCTAGCTCCAGTTTATGAATATGTTATGTATGTAGCAAATGCATAATCAACGTTTGATATTTTGTTTCAATGTGAAAGATGCAGCTCTAGAATTCAAAACGGAGATTTCCAAACTCTGTGGCATTTCCTTGCTGATCTTCCTTTATCCATCAGTGCTTAAAATCACAGAATAATGGAATCAAACATAATAACTTTTATAGTGAGTGAAGAAATACAGTCCTTGTACCAAGTGATAAGCATCCCTTACAAAGGAAAAAAAAAAGTAATTTTCTAAATCATGATTTGAAATTCTAAAGTAGGAAGAAAACTTTTTGTACCTACTCCAATGTTGGTCACTTTGCATTTTTGTTGCTGATTCTTCAGTTTTGCAGGGTGACAACTTGTTCAGGCTGCTGCTAATTATATGTTCAGTATTGTGGTAATTGGCATCTCTCAATTTTGTTGTTATGACTACAAAGTACTTGGAGCAAGGCTGATGATGCAGGAAGGCTGCAGCCTCTCTTGCTGGCTGACACTCATCCCTGCTGCTTTCTGCTCTGCCTGGCCATGTGTGCTGTTACAAACTGGTGCAGAGACTCTTTCTAGAGTTCTTAGCACCAGGATGTTGGAGACATCACAGAAATGTGAGTTCTGCAGGTATATACGTCTACAAACACATATAATCCACGTTTCTCAGTCAGAAGTGGCCTTAAATCCACTCTACAGCAGTGAAGTGCTTCATAAGGCTTTGCCTTGTGCTTAGGTAGTCTGTTGTCGTCGTTTCACCCAGAAAACTTGGGTGAGTTGCTGTTCATTGATGACCCTTGACCTGTTAGGGAGCACAAGTATTTGGAATTGGCAGATTGTATATCAAACCTTGTATATCAGCATGCATCATCCTGAAAGAGTGGCCAGCCAGTATGACTTTTGTACTGTTATTATATATTATTATATACTAAAAAAAAGTTTCCCTGTTGTCCTAGTATATTTTCCATCCTCTTTTCCACCGTGTTTTTAGCTTTTGCAGCACATGCAGAATCTCTGGGATTTGGTCAGTGTTTGCCTGTAGGGGACCAGACTATGTAAGGAACTCTCAGCTGATTAAATCAGTAAATCCAAATTGAATCTGGACCTTCTCAGGAAAGCCCAGGTTCAATTTGCATTGATTGGGGGAGTGATAATATACTGGGAGCAGAAAGCTCTGCACAGGGAAGTGCCTCACTGAAGGAACCACTGGCACTGGTTAGTCATATATGCAGATATTGCCTGGACATCTGCAGACTCTGCTTTAGGAAGACTTGTGGTACAGTAAATATTTGTCTTCCAGCTCCTTGAAAAAACCTTTTAACATATGTCTACTATTAGAGCATATATTTTGTAATAGGAGTCTTCTTTGAAGGAGCCCAATTTGAGGCCTTGGTGGATCTGCATAGAATTTGGTATGATGGGAATGAAACACAGCTTCTCCTCTAGATGGACAGATTTCCCTTACATAACCCCAAATGCAGGACACAAAATTGAACTAACACTGGTTTTGAGATAAAGACTCATTAAAAATCACTTCAGTCCTGTAATTTAAACTCCAGAGGCCATAATGCATCTCTTTCAAACCTTTTGTCTGGTAGGAGAGCTTGTTTTTATTTACTCTCTCAGGGGTGAGACAGCAGAAAATAAGAGTAAATAAAGAATTCCTTAACTAACTGCAGACATTCTTGGAAATACTGGGAGTCCTATGAAAAAAAAGTAAAACTGTAACATCCAGGATCCTAGATCTCTGGTGGCCTCCAAGTCTTTAGGGTTAATAGGATCGACTCTGAGGTGTTTTTGCACTTCCACTCAGAAGCAGAATGTTTGGTCCTTCCCTTGGGGAAATAAAGCAGTTGAAATACATCAGCTTTACTGCAAACATTCCGTCTTGGGAGCACACCTTTGTGAAGCAGGCAGGCTTTCTCTTGAGTGGGCTGTACACTGGAGACACTGGCACATGGCTTAGAGGTGGAAGAGATCCCTTTCTGCTCTGGAAATTGCCATGGAACTTGAAGCTGTTCTTCCTGATTTTCAGCTTCCTGGACAGTGATTGTTTTGGCCACCACAGGCAAAGGTTGTTGCCATGCAGATTTGGTAATAAACTAGTAGGTTTCTTATGCAGCTGTGTAGGCAGCATGGCTTTTGTGGCAGCAGAGCAGTTACTGGCAATGGACCTGGCTCTCTTTCACACTCTGTTGTCAAGAGTGGAAGGATGATTAACCTTTGTCTTGAATTTCTGGGATGAAATGTGCTACTTTAGGTGCAAACCATCGGACAGTTTAGGTGTTATTACTGGGAATGTTTTGGAATCTGCATGAGGAACATTTAAATATCCCTGCTATCCAGTTATTCAAGTACTTTCTTCAGGTTTCCCAGGGTGCAGATCTGTTCTTACCCCAGAGAAAGGAGTAAAGAGAGAAAACTTTTAAATCTGAATGAAGCGTAACAGCAAACCCTGCTCTTCCCTTGGGCTATTAATGTTCCCACAATCTGCCCAGGTCTGTAATTTCAGTCAGTTAAGGCAGGAGGAATGACTGCCCAAAATGAGCACTCGGCAAAGTGCCTTTTGAAATTAGTCGTGTCTGCTTCATCCAAGGTCCATACTGAGATCAGAATTGTGTTCTTGCTCAGCTTAATATCAAGCAAACCTGCACAGAGGTGACTACCCACTCTGAGACTTGGTTGCCTGGATAGTTTTTTAAATGCTGCTTCAGGATATAGAGCTGAAAAAGCTGGAAAGTTCCTTGGGTTGGGTCTCCCTGAGATCCCCGTTGGCGCATTTGTTATCTACTATTCCAGCATCAGCTCTTTTTTATGTTAAATTTGACTTGCCTCCTCATGGTCAAATGTGATCCATGCTTTTCACAGATCTGTCAGAGGAAAATAAATGCTTAAATGAGAACATTTTTCTTTGTGGACTGAAAAAGCCCTAAATTTATATGTCAAGACTGGCAGACGCTTCTTTGTAGGAGGTCATAAAGTCTGTAGGCTGGAACACAAGTTCTGCATTCAGTCTCTGGCCCTGTAGCCGCCCATTAATCATTATTTCCAGCTGTAAAACAATATATTCCCAGTTGCTTCACCAGGGTTTTGTGGGGATTAACTGTGAGCAGAGCCTGGAAGTGCCCTGTGGTGCACACAGCAGTGTCCTCACCCTGAGTGGACCCAGCACTGGGTACTGGTTGTGTCTGAGAGAGGAGGGATCAGTGTCAGTGCCTGGGGACATCGTTGGGTCTGTGACTCCCTGCCGTGATACTCTCTTCTGGTTAACTCCAGCCTGGCTCTTTCCTCAGTTCTCCTTCCTGCTCTCCATCAGTCCCGCACATCTCCAGGTGGTGGACAGGGACGTAAAGGACAATGGGATTTTTCCTACCCCACTTTGCCTCAGATGAAGTGAAGCATCCTGCCTCAGGCTCTTCCTGCAAACCTGGCAGGTAGCTATGGATTAAGCTGCTTAATCAATCCAGACAAACCATTCCATGCTGCTTCCTGGTGGTCAATACCTCCAGTCACTTGCCATTTCAGCAGCTTAGAGACTAATGATCCTTCACTCTGCAGACAGAGATGTGCCAGGAAGCAAAAGTTGCTAAACAGCCACTCAAGAGAGAGCTTTAAAATCCTTTTGCCTCTGTCCTTTCCCACCACCATCAGCTGGTAGCATAGCAACTGCTGAAGCTGCTTGAACTTGAGTTGACCTGAAATTACATGTTTCTCAGTTTACATGTTTATTAAAGCCTTTCTACTTTTTTGGTGCTTGTTGAGTTTACATTTTTCAGTCCCTGTGGGAGATTAGCAGCTTGTTCATGCAGAAAGCAGAAATAGACTTAATAACGTGTGATAGATGAGCTCAGATGGACCCTGGAATTAGAAACATGAGGGAGAGCTGAAGGTGGCCCTGAGCAGTGACTGCTGGAGAGGCCCCTGGTTTTGGTAGGATGTGGATGCAGTTTTCCATATCCTTGTGCAGACTTTGTGGGGCCACGAGGAAGAGCAGCATCCCCCAGGCTGTTTTCTCAGACTTTAGTGTTGGAGAAGGGGCTGTTGAAGGAAGCAGAGTGGATTGGAAATCAGCAGAGATTGATTGTAGTAACCCTGGGGTTTGTCACCTGGGGGAGAGAGAACTCAGGAACAGGTTCAGGAGTAACCTGCAGCTTGAATGATGGTTGGTGCAGGTGCAGTTGCAGCAATTTCTAGCGGAGGAATCAGTTTTGACCAGAGTTTCTGGAAAGCTCCTGTATTTCCATCTCCCTTGTTGAAGGAGAGATGGTGCTTAGTTCTCATACTTTTGTAATGACTGTATTCAGATATGTTCTTATGTTAAAGCTTAACTTGTGTTTCTTCATGGATCATTTCAAGATTAATATAAAACCTCAGTCTATACCTAGCTGATGGGCCTGTCATCAAGGGAAACGAGGGAAGTAGCAAAAATTAAGAATTGCTAATTGTTATATAAGGAAAATATATCAAAGATCAGTCTGCAGAACAGGTCTTGGTTCAAGCCTGCTGGCCATGCTCCTTGTGGAGCAAAATGGAGCAGTTAGATGCTGTGTGGAGTAAGTCATGGTCTTTTTATTTTTACTGGTATTTTGGTCAAATGAAAGCTGAACCATTTTTTTGTGTGTGGCACAATCTCAACAGATGGGACTAAGATGCTCCAGTCTCTGAACAGTCTTAGTAAGGGAATGAAATCCTTTCCCTGACAGGCACTTTGAGAACTGAATTATTAAATCAAACAGCATCACTGTCACCAGTGCACGCTTTGGCTGCATATATAAAAGCAAAGTGAGTTGTGCTCACCTTTTCAGAGAAAGGCATCATCATTTATCTTCATGTGACTGCAGCACCTGAGTTCTGCTGCCCTGAGAGAGGGCTTTCAGAGAGAATTCAAAGGGCTTAGAGGTGCTCAGTATTATTTTTTGGCTTTCCCCTTAATAGACTGATCCAGTACCTCTCTGTGTTTCACACAGAGGGCTGTGTGCTGAGAAAATAAAGAGTAAGGAGGTAAAATATATCTCACTTCTATTTTAATACCAGTCAAAAGATGGGGGGGGATCAGGGAGCAGTTAATTTTACCTGTCTTAGATATGTGCCTTAAGGTGAGCCCATTTCACTCCATTGGCAATAAAGGGAACCTGAGATAATTAGTACAGGCTGGAACATGGAGCAGCTACATAGTGAGAGTCAGGCTACTTATAATCAACTCATGGATGACAAGAAGTCCTTGTGCTGGGCCCCTCGTGGCCCATGAAAGATCCCTGTAAAGAGAGTGACATCCCACAAGCACACCACTCCTCTTCTCCGTGATGTGTGTTTGTAGCTATTTTGCAGCTGACAAAGTCAGAAAATTACAGGCGCTTTAAAACTGAGAGTTAATTGTCCATGATCCCAGCCCTGGGGAGCTTGTTGTTCCTGGAGATTACCTACAGAGCCTGCCTGAGCACTGTGGAGGGCAGCGCTCCCATCCATGTTGGAAAGGTGGCCTGCTGGCACAAGGCTTGGGAATGTGTTTGCTGCAGAACTGGAGATTCCTGCACATCAATACTGAGAGTCTGTAGCCACCTTTTTAACTCTGTTACAGTACAAATGATGACTCAAAGAGAAGCATTCAGGTCTAATCTATGTGAGTTGTTGTAATAAGCTTTACAATTAGAGCACAGGCTCTTCCATCTAATTCACTTAATTTACGCTGGGAAATGAGATACTGTTCAACTAATCCAATGCTATTTTCCTCTTTATTAGAGAATGAAAGCATCCTCTGAGGCTCTGGTGGGATTCAGACTAAGCTTCTGAGACACAAATAGTGTGAAATGCTAATGAATTAGCACGCTGCTGTAATTCCCACTTGGGATCTGGTGCCCCTCTCCTTCAGCCTCTCACACCATTGGAAGGGTTGGCAGGAGGCACTGGGCCTGTACCAGCTCTTTGTGCACGCAGGCTGGCTCTGTAAATGTTTGTTTGATAAGATGACACTGATACAAATGAACCCTCTTCAACCAGGATTTGTTCCAGCTGCCTTGTCTGGTGACTGCAGTGCTTTCAGGAAAGGGTTAAGACGTTTCCTCCTGCTTTGCAGTAACCCCTGTGAGCGTGGCTGTGTCTCTTTAGTCCGAGACAGCCCAGCTGCTTAGTTTAGAACACATTTGAGTCACCAAGGGGCATTTGCTCTGCTTCTTGATGGAAAAGACACAGAGAATGCTTTCTGTTTTCATAAGGCTGTTGGATCAAGTTCTCCCTTCATATCTGTGTACTACACCTGTGCTGGTGGGAGATGCTACAGGAATAGTCTGTAGTCTTCGAATTTGGGGGTTGATAGAAGGCAAGCATCCTGCCAAATGTTTGGTCTCTTGGCTTTCTTTGGTGTTACTGATTGCTGTCCCCTGGGTTCTGCTCATCCCATTTTCACTGCTGTTGTGCTGATTCTTTGTCCACTTTGTTCAATTCTTTCGCATTTTCTGGCTCACTTTTGCTTTCTCCCTTGCTTTTTGTACACGAAATGTGTGGCAAGTTCCCTGCAGACAGAAGCCCCAGCTCTCGAGGGAAAAGCAAAAAGACAAAAGCACATTACGTGCTGTGGCAAATGAGTATTTTATGTCACAGAGTACTAAAGTCACTCATTGCTGTGTTAGTGAATTCTGTGTTGGGAAGAAGCATCAGAGAGAGAGCAGTGACATGGAATTTGTTACATGATCTGTAGAACAGGGCTCCATCCCACAGTACAGGAATGCTCACGGAGGAGAAGAGGTGTATGGGTGATGTTTGTCTGCTGGGAATGCTCTGTCCATAATGGGGTGCAAAACCAAACAGTAAATGCTTTGCACCTCTGAAATTTATAAACCTGTGAAACCACTGCCCCTTGGTCTACAGGCTGGAGAAATCCTAAATCTTCCTCTTCTCTCACTCCTCTGGGTTTTGGCTTTAATTAAATATTCAGAATTGTTGATTTCAGAATTGCTTCTGGGCACATTCCTGGGGCTCAGACAGACCATCTCATTTGCTGGTGCAGTTTACCTGGGCAGGTGAATTAATGAATGATTTCTTGCTGCTGCTGGCACACTCTCATAGCAACACGTGCCACTGCTGTCAGCCTGTTACAGTACTGAGAGACAGACCTGGATGTCCCTCTTAGACAGAAACTCTTAGTGCGGTGTCCGCGCAGTGAAATCTTCTCCTGCTAAATGTTGTGAAATCCAGGTGCCGTTTTTCTTGCATGTAATAAATGGAACTGGAAATTTGGACCATCACTAGACAGCAAAATTTATCTGCTGCATTTATGACAGTGAAAGGAAGTGTGAAAATAAGCAATGCTAGTATAAATATTGGCATTCAGAGCCCTGAAGGCTCAATGCTATGGTGCAAAACTAGAAAAGGTACCCCTGGATGCTGCTCAGATAGTCTGGCTATTGCATAGAAAACTATATAGTTACTTTTTGTTCTGTGTTTTCTGCTTAAAAGAGTTTTGAGAATCTTAAAATTTGGTTTCCTTGCCTTTCAGTCCCATCCTCATCTGTTTGGCAATCACAGTCCATAGCTGCTCATTTAGGACATGATGAGAAAAGCTTTTATAATTCCCATTAGTAGGGGCATGAGCAGGATTGTGTTGGAAAACACAGATCCTGCCTGTCAGGGAAAGGTCTTTGGGTAGCAGGTCCCATCTTCACCTTTTCAGTCCCCAAAGAATAAGAACCACAGTGTCTCTTCTGATCTTATTTTAGAACCTGTGCTCTGTTGAATGCATGTGAGGAAACAAAACCTAGAACTTTTGCACTTGGTGATACACCAGAGTTTTGTGGCATTGGGGGTTCTTTTTGTCTAAAACCAGCCACAGCCCGTCCCATGCAAATGAGAGTTTATGGTCACCTTGTCTGTACAGTTTATCAGATGGTTTTGTTATGAATAAGGGAGAAATTTAAAAAAGCATATAAAATTCATAGTTTAAGAGGCGTATCCAGCTGGTTTAAGATTGCATTTTCTATAATATCTTTCTTTATGGATTATTTCACAGGAGAAAGTGGTAACAGTTGTTGAGGATTTTTCTCTAGTTTTTCAGTTTTCCCAGTTGCATCTTAAGGATTCACGGAGCCAATTCTTCTTCCATCATGTAAAAATTGCTTAGAATTGCCTTGCTTAGAAAGCCAAATAGAGAAATATTCCAGCAGTAGAGTAGAAACACTCACAAATACTTGCCAAAAAGTAAAATGCCTTTGTTTTCCACAACAGATGGAAAGTAGAGTGTTAATGGTACCAAGTGTAAGAGTTGAGGAGGTGTCTGGGTGATGCTCTTTGTCCTTGCAGAATCCCAGAAAGGTTTGGGTTTGGAAGAGACCTTAAAGCTCATCTCATCCCATCCCATGCCTTGGGACACTTTCCACTATCCCAGGCTGCTCCAAGCCCTGTCCAGCCTGGCTTTGGACACTTCCAGGGATCCAGGGGCAGCCACAGCTTCTCTGGGCACCCTGTGCCAGGGCCTCCCCACCCTCACAGGGAAGAATTTCTAATATCCAGTGCCTCACCCTCTGTCAGTTTAAAGCCATCACCCCTTGTCCTGTCACTAGGTATGATCGAGTTTTAGGTGGTCCTGCAAGGAACAGGGAGTGGGACTTGATACTCTGTGGTTCTGTTTGGTCTATTCTGGTCCTTCACATTAATTTTGTTTTCTCATGCTCTTTGCATTACTAAAATTCACATCATTTTCAAGCTCTAACAGTGTTCAGCCTTCTGAGCTGTAGACAGGAGCTGTATTTTCTTTTCTAACAGGAGGGGAAAGGCAGACCCCCCAGTTCCCTTTGTGTCTGCACAACTGGACCTGCTTTTAGAGTCAATGAAATCTACCTGTGGTCAATAACTCCCTTTTTTTTTTGAGCCTGTACTACATATGTCTTTTTTTTAAAAAAAAAAAAGTGAGCACCCATAAGCCCATTTTTCTGTGTCCTTCCCAAGTCTGCAATTCAGGCTGGATATTCCAGCTGCAGCAATCCAGCTCCAGATGTGCTCGTTGCTGGAGAGCCTTTGGCTTCCTCCTCTCTGCCTGGAGGAGGTGGGAGAGTGGCTGAAAGGGAGCAACAGTCCAGGCAAAGCTTGTGATAGGAAATAGTGTTGGGATGCAATGGGGCTTAAAATATAGTTGTTCACAATTACATGTGTACAAGGCCAACCTGTCACCATGTTTATTTAATTAAGGTCAAATTGAGATTTTAATTAAAATAGCAAGCTCATAACATCAGGCTGGTCATCTGTAACCGGCTTTTGTAAGAGAGAGCAAAAAAATGCTCCTCATTTATGTGCCAGTTTTGCTAAATAATGGGTAACTTGTTTAGATCACTTGCAGTAATTTAACACAAAGTGATATTTAAAAAACAGCTTTTGCTCCAGTTGGTGCCAGTAGGAAAGAATCCATTATTTTCAGTGAGGTGGGATTGATCCTCGAATAACTACTGGAAGAGTTGCTTATCTCTGTTCCTTAAATTCAGAAAATAGGAGCAACAACTTAAATTCCTAATTTTACAATATTTTGCAGCAAGCACCTGTTTTTCAAATGGTGTAAAGAAAGGGGAAAATGGGAGGAAAAAGGGAAACCACCATCATTTTTTTTTTTCTGGTGGGGGTGATTTGGATTTGGATTAAAAGTAGGGAAGATGGGCATGCTGGGTGACACCCTAATTTAAATCAGTTTGGCAACAGTAGTTTCTAAACTCGCTAGATGAGATCTTCAAGTCTGCTTAGCAGGATAAACTGCTCTATTAATTAAGCTCAGTCCCATAAATCTCTTCTAACTTGCCATCAAATCCCAAAGTAACCTGGATCACGCTGCTATTGAAGTCTGCAGCCCAGGAGAATGGAATTTAATATTTCATTTGTCTTGTGTTCAGCTACGATGTGACTTGTAAGATGTAGTTCTTGCATTGGGAATAAAAATCACCAAGTCTATCTTTTAATTGTCTTGCACCAAGAAACAAGTAATAAACTGCTGGTGATTTATAATAATTTGATTTTTAACGAAAATGTATCCACACACATTTCTTGAAAACAATTTTCTTGGAGAAATAGCTTTGTAAGTCAAAACATAATCAGCCTGGCATTTCATGTCAGAAAAGGATTCTGCCAGGAGTTATGGGAATGGTGCAGAATTAAAGCAGAAACAGACATTCCACAGCAAACATATCTGGCATCACTGATTATTGTTCAAGTTGGATACCTGCTGCAATTACAGTTGAGATTGTTTTTTCTCCAGAGGTACAATGCACAACTCCTGCAGTCAGTCTCAAGGAGATAGAATGGTTTGTTGTGAACAGTTGAAGGAAATTAAATCAAGCAAAATTTCAGTTGATCAGTTTTTGTGCATTTGTTTCTCTTCACTGAGCAGATCTTAACCTGCAAGGATTGTCCTGAGGGGAAAATCCCATCTTCCTCCTGTGATGTGGTGCTCAAAGTTCTTTCTTCCACGTTTCTGTGGATCCTGGATTCTTCCACTCCTCTGGGTTCTTTGAGGAACTATCTATAGGAGAGAGGGGTTTAGAATGACTCCCACTGAACTCTAAATTTGTTATGTTTCTTTTTCTGAGAGGGAGATCACGGGATAGTTTGGGTTGGAAAGGACCTTAAAGCTCATCTCATCCCACCCCCTGCCATGGGCAGGGACACCTTCCACCATCCCAGGCTGCTCCAAGCCCCGTCCAGCCTGGCCTTGGGCACTGCCAGGGATCCAGGGGCAGCCACAGCTTCTCTGGGCACCCTGTGCCAGTGTTTTAAGCCCCTGTTGATAACAATATTCTTTTTTGTTGCCTGATTTTCACAAGAGAATAGAGTTTGTGTCCTCTGGGCTGAGGGCAAACCGCATTAGAGTGTGGCAGAGGGAAAGCGCTACAAGATTCAGGAAATTGCTCATAATCTTGCAGTGTTCAGCTCAGGTTTTCAAAGGCACAAGGTGTATGCTATTCCTGTGGTTTCCAGTATGCAAGTGTTATTTACACTGATAGAAAGGGGAAGAAGAATAATAAAAATCAGGCAGGCAGCCAGAGCTCTGTAGGTTTTGTTTTTTTCTTTTCTTTTTTTTTTTTTTTTCCCCCTGTAGCTTCCATCAAAGGGAGCTGCTGAGATGCCTTTTATCAGCTTGCTTTGCGTTTTCTCACAGAGGTGATGCTCAATAGCTGGTTCCTGCCTCCTTGTGCTGCTTCTCAAACATCCAGGTGCTCTTCAGGTCTCATGCAGACTTTCTTGAGTACCTTTCCCTATGAAGCAAAGCAAACTTTGCAATCAAACACCATAGGAGGTGTTGATTCACTGTTGCCTTGGAGTTTTTCTTAGTTCTGAGCTACCACGAGCCCCACTTAGAACCTGTTGCAGCAGCATCTGGGCTGCTGGTCACGGGATGATCACTGGTGTTTAAATTTGCTAATATTTTCTCAGCTAGTGCTTTGATTAGAAAATATATCCTGGTTTTTATCTCTATTTTTGGGGAGATAAGATCAGAAAATGAACAAGTGATTTGAGTTTTCCACTCGTTGCTAATTTTGTCACGTTAAGCATTAGAACTTGGCAGAACCATGGCACCACAATCAGTGATTGGGGTATTCTGCTGTGTCAGGTCACGGGGCAGAGGAAGGGCTGTGCTGGAGCCCTTTTATTGATGGTTTATGCTAAGGCCACTCAGTTGTCTTTATTTAAGATTTCTTTCTCCCTCCCTCACCCTCCAAGGTTGTGCTGAGTGCTGTTGCTCATATGCTTACAAGAGGGAGAAAGTATAAACCTCGTAATGATCTAAAAGACACTTCTGTGTTCCATTTAAGACAGAAGCTGCTTTGTGGCTCCTGTATTTTCACAAGTGTTTCTGACTTGGTAATGCTACCCCCAGCGCAAGGGGGCTGAAATTTAAGCACAAAAAACCCAAGCCCAATTCTTTCCAGTAGCAGATTAAATGCTTATAAAAGATTTGGTAAACGAGAGGGGAAATTGTGTTACAAAAGGCTTTGGGACAGCCTGACTGCACAGATACGTGATGGGAATTTGGATTTTCTGACTCCTTGTGATGTGTTTTTGCCTCCAGAGCCGCCCACCCCGATCGCCCCTCCAGAGCTGCTGGCTGTGGGGGCCACGTACCTATGGATCAAACCCAACGCCAACTCCATCATCGGGGACGGGCCCATCATCCTGAAGGAGGTGGAGTACCGCACCACCACGGGCAACTGGGCAGAGACGCACATTGTGGACTCTCCCAACTACAAACTGTGGCACTTGGACCCCGACGTGGAGTACGAGATCCGAGTGCTGCTCACGCGCCCCGGGGAAGGGGGCACGGGGCCCCCCGGACCCCCCCTCACCACCAGGACCAAGTGTGCAGGTAAGGGTTCTGCTGCTCTCCCTCTGACAAATGCTCTGCCACACGTCCTTGGTGCAGTGCTTCGTCAGGGATCTGAACTGGCATTGTGAAGTTTGATGCATCCTGGAGTATTTTGTGTTGTTCCACAGGCAGGTGTTTAAGAACTGTTGTTTTTATGCGTGTGGTTTATCTGACAAACTTTTGCTGCAGCGTGAGGCTGCTTTCTGTTGGAATAGGCAAACAGATGACCAGTCCTCCAGTAGGAAAATTGTTCTTAAGACCAAGCTGTGATAAAATTTTCACCTCTAAGTGCATAACAAAATTTATGTTGTTCTTGGATAGTGGTTCTGCAGTGGTTATTAACGAATTGACACCGATATCAGTTTGAGTGTCCCGTGGGGAAGCTGGAAGCATTTAGTTTTTAAATTAATTTTTGTGTTCCATTTGATGGAACAGATTCCCTTCCTCATTTCTGACAAAGGACTGTGTTCAAACACTGTGCAGCACCTTCTTTTTCTCTTTCATATTGGAATGGATCAATTTTGATCCAGGGACAGAAGTAGTCTATCTTTCTTTCTAAGCCATGTTGGACTGTGAAAAACTGATGGATGATGTTGCTCATCTTTCAGATGTATTGGCTATTCATCCTGTTGTCATACATTAATCATTAGCCATTAAGGGAAATCAAGCCCTGTGCCTGGCAAGGGGATGAGCAAAGCACTTTTCTCCCTCACGGTTTTTTTCCACCACAAAACTTCATTCTCTCTCATTTTTGTAATTTTTGCAAGGTCCTCACTGTGGTATGAACAAAGAACAGGCACTAAAAGGCTGCTCTCCTTTTGACACAGCCTTCTTTCCCTCCCCACAAATTAGTGGCTTGCAACATGTGGATTTAGGTAGTGAAAAACTTACAAGAACATTCTGCTTCCTGTTACTCTTTCTGATCAAATAGCAAATCTGAAGTTGGAAGAAGGCATTCAGAACAGCCAACATAATCCTGGGATGGGACTAAGCAGTGCAGTATTGGTGTTCCTCATCCACTTCATAGCAGGAACATTTCCAGCAACATCCTCTTTCTCTACCATGAGTGGAACCCTGGCAGGCTGACTGTGTTGTGGGTGGCACATCTTTTATTATGCAGGTTGTAAATTAGTGAACATTTAGTGCCCCTTTGAGAAGATTTGGTTAAAAATAAATAAATCTGAGCACGAGGCCCTGTTTGCTTTGTTCAGCACCTGTCCTTGGGTAGGACACAGACAGAGGCTTTGCTGCAGCTGTGTGGAAGGCATGGAAGTGATGTGGATGATGTCCTGGCCTGTTTGGGAAGTTGGCACATGTTCTGCTACTCACCTTCTGGCTTTCTTCTGCTTCCCTAATGTGGTCAAATTCTCTGGCATCATCAGAAGTCACTGCAGGCCTGGCCTGGGACTGTGCATTTAATGGAAACGTGACGTGCTCAGATTTGGTCTGGAGTGGATGTGTTGTCACTTGGCAGTCACACTCTCTGCAGCAGCCAAACTTGCAAACTTCTCTGCCTTACCTGTACAGAATGCTGGTTTAATTCAGGGGTTAAAGTAAAAAAAAATGCTCGCTTTGTGCATAATATTGTCTTGTCCTATGCCCCAAATTGCTGAGTTTCCTGCCCAGCTCAGGTATTGACTGACATTGAGAAGGATGACGTAGATAATCTGTTCAAATTGGCAAAGCTGAGGCACTTTCTGTTTTCCATCCTGTTTTGCTAATGAAAATCTAACTGGAGAAGGTCATTCTGTTAATGTTAGCTGTCATACAGGCCTTGTTGAGATTGATGGCGATGGCATTTGTGTTTTGTTTATGGCACTGGCTGGGAGAAATTGTAATGGTCTTGATCTAAGTGAGGACCAGGAGGAAGGGAGAGACTTAATAGATAAAGATGTACAATTTCACCAAATGCCAACTGAAATGAGAGACAAGAAAATGCAACTCATTATCCCAATTTCCATACGTCGTGGAACTCCTTCAGAACACCATTTTGAGGGTAATTACACAAAACTTTCATGGTGAAGATTTTCAAAAATGTGCTGAGCTGAGAAAACAGCTCTGCTGCCTTGATTTTCCTAAGAGTACCTAAAGAATGACATCAGGGAAAATTGAGGGGTTTTAAAATAGTTGAGGGATGAGCGATACTGCTTTTTTCACGTGATTTTTTTGTTGTTGTTGTTGTTTTATTATTTGTCTTTACCTTTTCTGAGCAAGAAAGAAGTACCAAACTCCTACACATTTGTATGCAATCAGTAGGTGATTGGAGCTGCCCAGTTTTACTGCGCTGTTCAGAGTTGTGCTGTGTTTATTAAGCCCACAAATAAAGGTAACAAAACGGACTGCAGGAGTAAGAGTAGACAATATCACCTGTGCTGGAGGAGTATTTACTTATTTAAATTGCTAGAAATTAGTGTAACGATAAGCAGAAGGTGGCTGCAACCTCCTAAGAGAGGGAAGTCAATATCCCTTGTACTGAATGCTCTTCAAGGCTCTTTTCACATAGAGACTGTATATTTTTTGTTCTGGAGAGGCTGAGTAACTGCTGGCATAGCTTTCAGTTTAAGAACAGATTGTAATGAGATTCTTATTTAGAGATAAAAATGAAAAGATTTGGGAAGGATCATGCTGCTCTTCCACTTCAAGTAACAGAAGCTCATTTACAAAGTTGCCCTTGTCTGCTGTGTGTTTCTTGACTATCAGAGCAAAAGCATGGCCAGGATGGTCCTGGATGAGCTGAGGCATCCTGACAACTCTTACCAAAATCATTCTTTAGTTTCAGATTTTGATCAGACTGAATGGAAGTTGTTTGAAAGGTTTTGGATTTGAAAGGTTTGTTTTAATTAGATAAAACCCATCAGGTAATTAAGGAAGGTCTAAATGAACATAAAGAAGTCTTATTAAACTGGACAATACCTAAGTTTCTATTAGCAGTATGCACCCAGGCATCTGTTACCCCACTTTTGGTGTCCTACAGGACAGCATTACAAGGCTTGATTAATATTTGATCTATAGAAATAATACTGAAAATTACATCCCAGCCTACCTCCTTCAAGGAAAAGCCAACTGCCAGAAATACGGCAAACGCTGCACAAATGATTTTTTTGTTTGTTTGTTGTGGGCTTTGAGTTTTGGATTTGAGTTTGTTTTTCTCATGGAGTGTGAAGGGTCATTACTTGGGACAGGAAAAAATTAAATGACCTTGAGGCATAACCCAGTAAAGTGTCAGTGAGAGGGAAGAGTTGCTCATCAGGGAATGGGGAAAAGAGAGAGACTGCTTAAGGTTAAGACCAGACATATGGTTGAAGGTAGGTTAAAGGAAAGATAGATAGGAAATATTAGTTTTTATCCCCAAAATAATAGGTTGAGGAGATAACAGGATTAGAATAGAGTGTTTGAACACAGTTCCCAATAGTGCCTAGTATTCAGCACTGGTTTTCTAAGTGTGGGGCATTTTAGCCATCCTCTATAGATAAACAGAGCTCTTTAAAATCCTTGTTCCATGGCCTTTGTTCACAAGAGTGTGCTTTGGGAGGCTTGAGGCTTATTTTCTTTTTGCTTATTGACTATTCCCCTGCTTTTTTTGTTGTTGTTGTTTTTTTTTTCTTTCTTCAGTTTCCACAGAAGGCAGAGTAGGGGAAAAGTTGTTTTTAGCCTTGGTGGGTGAAAAAAAGGGAAAAGTTTGCATTTGAGGTCATCATTATGCAGGAAATCTCATCTGAAAACTGCTTGCCTTCTAGTGGGGCCAACTCACATGAAAAACAAGGCCAAAGAGTAGTATTTAAATGAATATTAATAAAGGGACAGAGGAAAGACTTTCTTTGTGATCAGTACTTATTCCTGATTAAATACTGCCTGGAAAAGCTGCCTTGAACATTAGGTCCCATTAGCTTCATTAGAACATTGGCTGATCTTTATTAGCTGTTGAGACTAAAGCAAAGGAGCCCCAGGGGCACCTTATCCCTCTCTAAATCTCCCTGAAAAGAGATTGTGGCCAGGTGGGGATCAGGCTCTGCTCCCAGGGAACAGGCAGCAGAAGGAGAGGAAAGGGCCTCAAGCTGTGTTAGGGGAGATTTAAATTGGGTATTAGGAAAAAAAATCCTTACTGAAAGAGGTGTCAAGCATTGGAATATGGCTGGGGCAGCCATCCATCCCCTGGAAGTGTTCACAAGGTGTGTGGATGTGGTTTAGTGGTGAACAAGGCGGTGTTGGGTTAATGGTTGGACCCTGATCTCAGAGGGCTTTTCCAGCCTTGATGACTTTATAATTCTCCGCCTTTTGGGTGATGACAACAGGTGACTTGTAAAATGGGGATGGTTTAATGACCTTGTGGCTTGGAAGCAGGAGAATTGTTTGGTGAGGAATGGGAGGGGAGAAGAAGTCCTGAGAAACCCCATCATCTCCCCCAGAAAACACATGGCAATGATTCCTCAAGGAACAGGCTTGTGGTGATAGGAAGTTTGTCCTCATATGAAAAATTCCCAGGGCTCACACGCTGCCTTTCCCTTTGGATGAGCTGCTGGAGACTGCCTTAATCAGCACAAGGTGATTTAGCTCCTGCAAAAAGGAGCAGTTGTCAAGATCAATACTCAATTTTTGGTATAGGCCTAGGGAAATAAAAGTTAGTCTTGAATGATGGGGCTGAATTCAATACTCCTTTTAAAAATAGTCTGGATAAAGTGGCTGATACAAATGCAAATGATCTGAACATTCTGAGTTCGATATGATGTTACCAAGTGGCTGGAAAACCTTTTCCTCTGGTTGTTAACAGGTACTTTGTTGCCACGAAATCTAGTGAAGTTTACCAGTAGTAAGCAGCTTTTGCCATTTTGTGTTGGTTTAAGAGAAGAGTTCCAAATTCATAGAAATATTTCTGTCTTCTGCTCTATTACAGGTGTTAGAAAAGGAGGTATTTGCCCACTGTTATGAAATGTATGAACTGAACAACCACAAGTATGTGCGCTGAGTATGAGTTCAAAACCACTTCTTTCTGGTTTAATATTAAGGTGATATCTCCCATTAAATAGGAAACTTTCACACGTTGATGCTGAAAAATAAGATTCAAGGTTGCCACCCTACTGCCTTCTTTTTTTTTCCTCAAGCTTATAATAAAAAAAACAAATTAAAACTCAGATATATGATTCAAAGCACTGCACAGAAGGAATATCAAGTGATT
>NW_008238342.1:1586369-1588797 GCF_000691975.1 Corvus brachyrhynchos
GTTCTGTACAAGTGAGTTTTTGGTATTATTGAAACCACTGATTCACAGACTTAATTTGACTTGGAGCCACTCTAAGCCTTGTGCTGAAAGATGCATTAATTTCCCCTATTAACATTAAATTTTAACTCTTGGCTCCAGTCTCCTGTAACTTTAAATGGAGATGGTGGGGGAAATAGAGGCTTTTTTAGCAAGTGAAGGAAAACTTTACCATAGAATTCTAGAATATCCTGAGCTGGAAAGGACCCACAGGATCATCCAGCCCAGCTGCTGGCCCTGCACAGACACCCCAACAACCCCACCCTGGGCATCCCTGGCAGCGCTGTCCAAACGCTCCTGGAGCTCTGGCAGCCTTGGGAATGGCTCATCCTCGGGTCTGAGTTTGGGTCTGTGGATCCCCCAAAGCCTGTGAGACTGGTACTCATTCCAGGAACATTTCTTACCTTGATGATTGAAGCTCTGTTTTCATTCCACCTCAAATAGCCTTTGGCATGTGAGCCAGAGGGATTAGAATTACAGAAATACAATATTCCTTCATTTTGATCCTTGATTCCCAGTTTGTGCTTGGAAACAGCCTGGTAGCATTGCTGAAAGACAGAGGCTTCATCCTAACGGATTAAGTCCCTTTGCATGCAAGATGATGACTTTTCCCTGCAAAATTGATTAAATAGATAAATAGATCTTGGTTTCTTCTTTATTCCTTCCCCGTCCTCACTTATTCTTTGTCAGAGTAGAAAGACAACAGCTACCCTTTAATTAACAAGTGAAAAACATGGGAAAAAAAGAAAAGGTGATGTATTTCTTGATGAAAATGTCTTTCTGGTTTCTCTTCAAGTCACAGCTGGTTTCACCCAGGCAAAAGGTGTCCCTTTGAGGAACCATCAGGATCAAGTTATGTATGTGTTGGCTGTAGAAATGTGGTTGCCCTGGAAAGACACCTTTCAGAGAATAGAGGATAGATTGGATCTGTGAATTATTTACTGGAAAAGAATTGGAAGAAGAAGCAGCTCTGTAATCTGAGACATAACAACAGGGACAACCTGTATGGGACAGAAAGAATCTGGGAGGAGATTAAATGGTAAGGGGGAGCAGAGTGTTTTGGTGCATTTTGAGTGACTGAGGGAACACAGGACTCCTGAAAAGCCAAACTGTTGGAGCTGACAGGATCCTTGGTCTGGTGTGAGGCTGCGATCCATCCAAAGTTCAGGCACTAAATTCCATGTGTGGGAAAGCAGCAACGTGCAGAGGCGAGGCTGGGATTTACTGCTGGAGCACATCAGTGTGCCATAAATCTGATCTTTGTTTCCAGCACTGAGCAATCCCTGAACATTGCCGAGTCTCACAAAGCACGTCCCCTATTGCCTTTAACCACAGGACATATGGTGAGGAATTTTCTTTATCCTGATCCTTGCAGAAGATCAGCTTTTTGTCCTGAGGCCTGGGGATTGATTGCCCTTATCTTAGTCTGCGTAAATACAGTTCTGAATATAAAGCCAGCCATAATAATGCTTTGGTCTGGATTTTTTTTTTCCAGAGGGATTTTGTTCATGATGGATTTAAATTCTAGGGATTTACTTTTTTATCTGCAAAGGCAGTTTGTTATCCAGAAATGGTTTTTTTTTTAAATTATTTTTATTTTTATTGTTTAGGAGGAAGTCTAATTATTAATTTCCACATCACAATCTTTCTGCCTGGTGCTGTTGCTGTTTAATTTAATACTTTTCCAGAATGTGGTTTGAATTTAGCATTATTTTTGGAGTGGGCAGGCTGGTCAGGAAGATGACAGCTTCCATAAAGGCATAAGGCTCTTATGCCAAGAACTGTTCTCACTAATGGTGGGATTTCACAACTTCTCCTAAAAGAAGTGAACCTTCCCAGCTCTTGCTTTCACACCAGCTGAATTTAGGACACTGTTCTTTTTGATGTTCCTTGTCTCCTGAGTTCTGTCCAGGCTTCATCCCAAACAGCTATTCTTAATCTGGAGAGGCAAAAATAGAAAAGGAGAGAGGAGAAAACAAAACAAAAAAGCCTGAAACAAAACCGACAAAGCCCCATTCTGTTTTGTTGGACTCAGAAAAATCCTCGAGCACTGCTTGAATTTGTGGTGTTATAGATGTGAGGCAGCTGAACATCTGCTGTGTGCACACTGCTCTTCTAAGGGAAGAGTGGGTTTGAATCAAATTTGGAGGGAATACAAACCAGCTGGATTTTTGCTGCAGTTTTTCAAGGATGTATTTCTACAGCTTGAGGTGCTTGAGCGTGTCCAGAGAAGGGAATGGAGCTGGAGAAAGGTCTGGAGCCCCAGGAGTGGCTGAGGGAGCTGGGAAAGGGGCTCATCCTGGAGCAAAGGAGGCTCAGGGGGGACCTTGTGGCTCTGCACAAGTCCCTGACAGGAGGGGGCAGCCGGGGGGGTCGGGCTCTGCTCCCAGGG
>NW_008238342.1:1588858-1602989 GCF_000691975.1 Corvus brachyrhynchos
AGGAATTTCTTCCCAGAAAGGATGGTTAAACATTGGAAGTGGCTGACCAAGGAGTTGTGGAGTCCCCATCCCCAGAGGTGTTCAAGGAACAGCTGGCCGTGGCACTCAGTGCTCTGGGCTGGGTAACAAGGTGGGGATCGGTCACAGGTTGGGCTTGATGAACTCTGGAGGTCTTTTCTGACCTCAGCGATGCTGTGATTCTGTTTGAAATATGCTGGGCACACATGGAGGCTCTGTACGAGGTCGCTGACAGGACAGGCCCACATGAATGATTCCAGATATTCAGGACTGGAGCTTGGACACAAGTGGCGCCCAGAGAAACCAACCCAAAATTGCCTCAGCTGCTGTGTTACCAAGCCAGCCTGGGTTAATCAGGGAACTGGGTGCTTTGTGCACAACACGATGTTGTTTGAGTTTTCTTGTGTGCTTTCGGGTAATTGTGTGTTTCCTCTTTTCAGCTCACTTAACAGAATTGTACAGGGAGGGAAGCAACATAAGCAGATATTTGATGTGTTAATAACTTCTTCCCTACTTGCTTGTGAAGCTTCATTTCAGCATTCTCAATTTAAGGGTTTCTCCAGTGGGGTCCTAAAAATGTGACTGCACAGGGCTGTATCCTTAGCTCGTGCAAACCTGGCACTGCTTTGCCCGAGTCAGCATTTTACACCCACTGAAAATCTACCCCACCATTTGCAAAAACAGGCCAGGCATTTTCCCTCCATTGTCACTCAGTCCCCTGCTAAAAGCAATTTTATTTAAATTGCATGGTGTCTTTTAGTCTTCAGTTATGAGGCATCTTTCATAAAATCTCGTCCCTTATTACCATGTTATTACTGCTTCTGTTGGTTTTCCGAGGGTGCGCTGAGATGATCGTTTCCAGCTGTGGCTTTATCCGAGTGTGAAAAGCCCAGTTTAGTGGGAGGAAACTGGGGAAGGAGGATGCTGTGTGCGTGTTCCTGCAGTGTATGTGTTACCCATTGAATCGGGAGTGAGGAGGACCAGAGGGAGGTGGCTTTGCCTCCTCTGTGCCATAGCTCATCCCGGGAATCAGTGACAGAGCCAGCCTTGCAAAGCATCCATTAAGGATTTGCATAGTCATGATCTCATCTTTGTCCTGGGACAAACGTTGCTTCCTGCTTGTGTTTCTCTTGTTGCTTTTCCAAAGGCAGCTGAAACATAAATGACTTTCGTTTTCAAACGTGTTGTTAACACACACAAGTCTGCATTGAAAAGCACTCAAATAATAAGTGATGCTGAGAGTTTATACGCTGAAAGTGGCCAATTTTAAACGTTTCAAAGAATAAAATGCACATTAATTGGCTTTCATGGATGCTTTAACATAGAGCACAAAAGCCAGGCAGAAGCAAAATGGAAGAGAGCACTACATTTTTACCATGCTAAGGCTTTTAACTCTAAGGCATTTGCAAGACATTTAGGAACAGTTTTCTTCCTTACATGTTTAGCTTGTTTACATTCTGTCATAAATATTTTACCCTTTTATTTTTCCCCAGTGGACTCTGAAATGTTGAGATGAACATGACTTCTTCTTTAACACTTGGCAACTCAGCCAGATGAGCAGGGGTTTTGCACAGCTGGGGGACAAAAAAAAAGGCACGTTGGTATCTTAAATCATGTTGCAGAACCAGCAGATGGAGCATGAGAGTGCAGAACCTGGTTTGCAGTGGGGTGGCTGGCTGGCTGCACAAGCACGTGGCATTTTCATATTGTTTGAGCTTAAAAATGGACTTTAAAAAGTCATTTTTAGCCAGCTGTTCTGTCCGTGGGCATTTCTGCCACCTGTTAAAGGCAGTACCTGAACATGACAAACCCAGAGCAGGGCTCTTGTTGCCCTTTGGGGAGTTCTGGGATCCCTTTGCACTTACCATTGCACAGGTGGAGAAGCAAAGACCCCTGATCTCCCCAGGCCCTGGATTTGTGATCCAGCTGACTGCCATGGCCCCAGGACTGGATTGGGGTTTAGACACCTAGCCACCCTTTTAATTATTTGTTATTCAACTGAGCTCAGTGAGGAAAAGGAAATGCTTTCAACTCCTTTTAACTTCTTCTGGTTTTTTTAGTTTTGTAAGCTAAAAGCTTAAAAGCTTTGGGCTTTTTTTCTTTGGCTTTTTTTTTAATTTGGCTGGTTTTCTTGAAACTGTGAAGCAGTGGAATTTTTTATGACGTCAGAAATAATACTGAAGTACAGACCATAGCTGTGACTGCATCAAAGTACTCCAATATTGCTGGGGAGACTTAGAGGCCTGAGCATTCAAATCAGCCTGACAGTTGTTATTACAATGCATTTTGCTCAGGATCCACAAATCCTCATTTCAGCTGCCAATAATCCTTCAAATTATTAAACTCAAATCTTGGTGCAGAGACCATCCGAAGGGGATTTAAAGCGCGACCACAACTCACAAGATAACAAAATGTGAAAGCCTGAACGCCGTCATTTCCTCCCTGTGGCACGTGGAGATGTTTTCTAGCATTCACTAGAGAAGAAAGAAAAAAAAAACATAAAAACAAACCAGGAGGGAAGCAGGTCTTACAAATAGATCCAAACCAGCAGAAATTGATTTGTCCATTAATGAAGTTTGACGAAATTTTTTGGTGAGCCTGGAGGATTAGATTATATATCAAGGAACTCCGCCACTTGGAAGATAAAGCCTTCAAGTGATAACTTTATTTAATAACATTTTTAATAAGATGATAAACTGTTGACATGAAGTTGGCTGTTTTAACAGGGGAGGGACTGAGGCAGAGGAGTGGGATGCTGAATTTAAGACAAGGAATACTGCTTCAAAGGCAATGCTATGTGTGAACTACTGTATTTGTATAAAAAAAGTTCTTCACAGTTGGTTTTATCCCCTTCAGATGGATTATTTTTTAACCTATTACAGGAATAAATCTTTCCACCTGCTGTTCTATAGGTCCCTTTGCTACAGTGTTTATGTTTACATTCACAACACATTCCTCTGGGAAAAGATCCACATGATTCTTTTTCCTGGACAGAAAGAATCCCATTTCACTAAAGAAACTGTGCCTGAAAGGAGGTCTAGAACTGTGATGGTTTTTTATTTCATATGGAATTAAAACTGTCTTGTGGCAGCTCAGACAAAGCAGTTGCTGCTCTAAGATTGCCCAAATGTCGTCTGAGTTGTTGTCTGATAGGAGCAACAGATTAAAATCCAGTTGTGAAGTGTTGAATTTTCATTCCATAATTTGATCTGTGGTGATGGAAGGGGTTTCAGGTGATAAGAGTTAAGTTTCTTGTAAACACTGATTCCCATCACATCTCAGCATGTACATTATCTGTTCCTTCAAAATCAGACAAGGCACTCATACAAGTTTCAGTTATAAAACTTCCCTTTCCTTTGTCAAAATTCAGCTTTTCTGACTCTGGTTTTTGTCCTCTCTTCTAAAGAAATCAGGAACCACAGAGTTAAAAGATGAAATTTGCAGCGCCTGACATAAAATCTGCAGAGTGAAAATGAATTTTATATCTACTTTTGTTGTTCCCCTTTCTGTTCTGAAGCTGTTTTCAATAGTTGTTGCTTCCAATTAATGTTGTGTATGTGAACTCCAGATAGGCACCTTCTGCCAGCCTTCTCCTGTCTAGCAGAGGCAGTTCAGAGCTTTCCCCTGATCCAGCTGGCACAGCAGAGCAAATATTTACTTATTTTCAGACAGAAGTAAATAGCTCAGCGTAAAAGAGTTGGAAGCAGACTCTGTGCAAACAGGTGCTTCATATGATTATTGGTGTGTTACGCTGCAACCCATCAGGCATTTATATAGAATTTTCCACTGGCACCCATGGGACTGAGGCTCCCAGGTTGGTGTCAGCACTCCTGGGGTTTCAGACTTGGTTAATTAATTTATACGAGCAATAGTTTGTCTGTCCCTATTTGTCCCTGCCTGTCCCAGTGTAAAAGATGCTCTTGCTTATAATAAGAAATAATCTCCAAACCTGCCCGTGGTGGCCTGTGCTAGAAGTGACTTTACCTTGTTAAAGTCCTCTTTAGGCTGTAGGAATGTACCTGTGTGCTGAAGGCACAATCATTATCTGCTTGTCATTCTGGCCTTTTGTCTGTCACAGGGGTGTCCCTTGGCAGTGAAACCCTGAGGTGTTTAAAAACAAGTGCTGGTTATCGAGAGAGGGGAAGGCAGAGCATTGTCTGTGCTCCAGGTGTGTTAAGCAAAGGTAACATCATTAAAGGTACAATGTCAGAACATAAAAAAAAAAAAAAGAACTGGTGGGATATTTTTATTCTATAACAAAAACTCTCAAAATTCTTTTCAAGCAGTGCTGTTTGCTGGGGCGTGTGTTTTCTGTTCTAAATTGCTTTAGTGCTGTTGTTTTTCTTGTTCAGGAAAGAGGTCTGGTTTTTGTGGGATTTTTTTTTTCTTTTTTGATTAGAGCAATTTGGGCTAAAATATTTGCACTGCATCACCTTAATTTTGAGCAATGAAGAAACGTGTTCATATGTCAGTTCTTAAACCACAATATTCCAGTAGCAATCAGGTCCTGTGGCCACCTCCTCTTATTTGCAACACAGAGCTCTGAAACGTCCACTCTTTGCTGTATTTATCACAGAATGGTTTGGGTTGGAAGGGACCTTAAAGCTCATCTGGTTCCACCCCTGCCATGGGCAGGGACACCTTCCACTTGCCCAGGTTGCTCCAAGCCCCATCCAGCCTGGCCTTGGGCACTCCCAGGGATGGGGCAGCCACCAAAAAGACCCAAAAATTCCAGTGTGAATTCCAGTCTGAGAGCATTGTCCAAACACTTGGGAAAAGGACCTTGCAAATAATTCAGAGTTTCTGTGGAGAAGATGTCCCCGCCCATGGTAGGGCGTTGGAATGAGATGAATGTTAAGGTCCCTCCCAACCTAAGCCATTCTGGGATTCTGTGACTCAGTTCTATAACCTTTGGTTCCTGTGAAACAAATTTTCCTCCCTTAGGGGTGTATTTCCCTCACTGCAGCACCCATCCTGTGTTTACCACCCCCCCTGGCACAATCATTTTTCTCCATTCAACCCTTTCCACTTGGATTGCTCAGATCTTTTCAGCTGTCAGCAAATCTTAACAGTTCCTCCCTGATGTTCCTACCCAGACGGATGTGTTTGTGTGACCGTGTATTCCCCACTACAGGTAAATAACTCTAAAAAAGAAGTTATCCTCCAGAGGTTAGGTGAGAAAAGCAGGATGGAATTTAATTGCTGCCTGAGTTACAGGCTTACAAATATCATGCAGAAATCCCTTGTATTCAGCACAGGAGGACAAACCCTTGCACACTGTGCAGAGATTTGCACAGGAGTCACGGAATGCTATTGCCTCTGATCATGTACTTGAATGTGTTGACAGATAGAAATGCTTTTAAACTCAAATGCCTTTAAGACTTTATGAAACAAATCCTACCTCGGGTTGTCCCCAGGGTTAAGGACCAGGGTACTAATGGTATATCACCTTCAGCATTTCCTTCAAATTTGTCTTCCTTAAAGGAGCTGGGCTGCAGTAGCAACTCGTAGCCTGCAGCACTCCATCTGTTCCCTCCTGAGAGCACAAGGACACCGGGAGATGCCCTGGGCCCCTTCACACCACTGCAGGTTTCCTTCTTGTGTATTCAGAGCACGGAAACGACAGTGACGTGGTCACATTCTGGGCAGCAAAGCTGAGTGATTCCCAGACTGTGTTGAGAGGTCTATCCTTAAAACTCCTTCCTGCTTTGCTTTTGTGATATTTATGAGAGTTACACTGCTGTTGGTCCAAAGAACTCAAAAACCTGAGTCAGAAGCCAACCCTCTCTTTCCCCACTCTGTATTCATGGACTCTCATTAAATGTGGTCTGGGTTTTTTCATGTTTTTAAACCTTCCTTTTGCTTTTCCTTTCATGAGTGTCAGGCACAAATCCCTCCTTCATTCTCCATGCAAAACTGCAGGCACTGACCCCCTGCTTCCAGGCTGCTGTCTGTGTTCTCCTGTCTGCTATATCGCTCCTCCTCAGGATGGGAAACCTTTCTGGAGTGGCAAAGCTGGCAGCTTTCCCTGTGATACTCTGGCACAGGAAAATGGGAGTTTATTTTCGTTGTGTGGTGCCTCCATGTCTACTTTGGGCATCAGGGTAGGGGCAGGTTGCTAAAACAACTCTGTGGGATCTGTTCCCTGTTCTCCCTCATGTCGAGCTCCAAGAGAGTCAACAGAGAGTGGAATGTGGAGCCAGAGCTTTGAGCTTGGCTGCAAACCTGGCTGGAAGTGCTTTCTCCAGCCTCAGAAAGCTGCTGAGAAAGAAGCTGCCCTCACTGCCCACATTTACTCTCTTTGCTGTGCTGCAGGGGAGCTGGAAGAAGCTCTGTTTCCTCACCCAGAGATCCCCATGGAGCACCAGTAATGCCTTTACTGCCGCAGGAAATAAGCAGCACTGTGGCTTCTTCTGATCACACTTAGCTCAAACAATTCCTCTGAGCTTTCTGGGTTTCTTTCAGAGGTACCCACCAAATTATACAGCTTGCTATAATTTTAGCTTTGCTTACACTAAAATACTGCTCTAGACTATCTAGGGAGCCCTGCTCTGTGTTGTCTGCTGGAAGAGAAGCGTGGGAGCCTCAGGATCTGTGCCAGTCTGTGTGATGTGCAGAGCTTAACATGTCCTACATGCTGAGGCATCCATGAGGGGAGGTTTGACAGGACTTTCAGCAGGCGCTGCTTCTTGGCAGCCTTTACATTGGATTGTACCAGGTTTTTTGTGTATGGTGTGGTTTTGGGTGTTTTAACACTCACAGTTCAATTTAGAAGGGAGCAGCAGTGGATGTTGGGAATGCTATCAAGAGCACTGTGGATATAGCAGAGCTGGGTTGAGTGCTGTTCAACTTCTACATTATCATCTCTCACTTCTGTTTCCTTTATTGTCTTTAAATTTTGTTATCTCTCATCTGGTGGAAAAGAAGTATTTGAATTTCAGAGCTGAGCTGATGCTCCGTCCTGTGGGAGTAGGAGCTCAGCTTCTCCTCCCTCAAAGCACAGGCTCAGATCTTTGTTTCCTTTAAGTGCTCTCCCAGCTTTCGGCTGTCGAGTGCCTGTTTGCTTTGGACTGGTGTGTGAAGGGGGTTGTGAATCCTGCTGCCTTCAGATTCTAGGAATTTTCCTAGGAGGATGAGGCACTGTGGAATAGGATTTTTTTTGTCCTATAAATTGTGTTGTCTGGATAAGACTTTTGGGTTGTAATTAATGTTTTTAGAAACTTGCATGGTGTGTTAGACAAGCCATTTTCAAATAATAACTCAGCCATTATATCATTCCTTAGACACAATTTCTTAACTGGGGGGAAAACCACCTGAATCGCCTTGTATATTTGAAAAGTTGTTTGTAGGGAGAGAGAAGTAACCTCTGAGTAAAATGCATCTCAATTATATAACTAAGTCAGGTCATTTGCTTAGAAGTGGCTTTGGGGAAGGTTTCATTATTTTATCCCATATAATGTATTTTTTATAATAATGTAAGTTGGAAACTTTTTGTCTCTGCAGAACCTTGGAGAGAGAAACTGGTGCTTGTTCTGTTTGTGTGTCTGTACTTATCTCCCTAAAGAATTTGCCACAGCACAAACTGTGTTTGTGCTCTGGCAGCCTGACCTGTGTCACAGCTCGTAGGCCCTGATCCAATAAATTGATATGAGCACAAACAGGGAGAAGGAGTCATTGGGAGAGGCCCTGTGGAGAAGCACTTAGGGATTCTCATGGGTGGAAAGCTGGACATTCTTATATGGACAGAGAGTGACAGGACAAGGGGGGAATGGTTTTAAACTGAAAGAGGCCAGGCTTAGATTAGATGCTAGGAAGAAATTCTTGCCTGGAACTGTTCAAGGCCAGGTTGGACAGGGATTGGAGCAACCTGGGATAGTGGAAGGTGTCCCTGCCCGTGGCAGGGTATTGGAATGAGGTGGTCTTTAAGGTGCCTTCCAACCCAAACCATTTTGTGATTCTGTGATTCTAAACACACAAAGAGGCGTTTTAAGATCATTGTTTTGTCATTGCATTAAAATCTGGAGGAGAGGATGCAACCCCCAGATATTGCAGTTCACTTCAGTGGCATTTCTAACTCCTGCTTCGTCAGAGAATCAGTCAAATTCATATAGACATGGTGTAAATATTTATTTATTTATACACTGAAATTGCCATCTAAAACTGAAAAAGAAGTGTGAAGATGGTTACTGTGTTCAGTGTGGCTGAGGCTGAAGTAGCAGATGAAAGAGGAGGAATCACCTAATTATTGCCTAATTCTAAGCACTGGTGTTCAAGTGTGAAGTGCTACTGATGTAATTAAAGTGTAGAAGAAGCAGTGCAACTTTCCTACTGTCAAAATGTTCAGCTTAACATACAACGTGGAAAATAACTTAACTTTGTTAAGCTTTCAATGTTAATCAGTGCTGAGGAGCTATTTTCTTCCTAATACCATCTGCAAGTCTCCATCAATACTGTGCAAGCGTTGATTGTGTGTTACAATACTTCATTTTAATTAGACTCCATAGGAGATAGTTAAAGGGTTGATGGGGGAAGATATTGTAGCAGTAAATATTATGGCACATTGGGAAATGGAGAGGGGAAGCAGAACATGTTGGCTCTGGTGTTGACATAAGTAACGCTCTGCACTCTGGGACACATTTGTCACTGCTGGGGACTGCAGGCACTCAGTGATATATTGCATTTCAGTTTAGCAAATCTTCCTTAGGGGACTGGTTTGTCACTGTAACACCCCGGTGAGGAGGTGCAGCAGCCGTGGCTGTGTTAATCAGCAATTTCTGGGTCACCCTGGCAGGTGAGGGAGGGTCCTGGCAGGTGAGGGAGGGCCATGGCAAGTGGCTGATGGCCATGGCAAGTGGCTGATGGCCATGGCAGGTGGCTGATGGCCATGGCAAGTGGCTGATGGCCCTGGCAGGTGAGGGAGGGTCCTGGCAGGTGGCTGATGGCCATGTGGGTCACAGAGCAGAGCAGACCCAGCTGGATGCTGATCCAGAACCAGGCACCTCAGCGGGGTCAGTGCTCAGTCTCAATGTTCTCTAAGGAGGTTCCTTCCAGAAGGACTCGGTGACACGAGGAGCAGCTGGAAAGGCAGGAGGGGACAGGGGAGTGTCTCTGCAAAAACAAAGATGCTCTCAAGTGACTTTCCCAATCTTCCAGTCCCAGAATCAGGCAGTGATGCTTTTATTGCCCTTTTGCTTCTATTTATTGATCAAGCTTTTCTGGCTCAGAGGCTGCTTGGAGGATCTTTACCCCTTTGCATTGTGTTTCATTGAACTCAGTTCTTTTTCTGGCTGTTTGCCTGTAACTCTTTGCAGGGTCAGCACCTTGCACTATTTATTCACACTAAATACTGACCAGACACCAAAGCCTAATTAGAAAACAGAGCAGCTTTCTCCCTATCCCTGCACAGGATAGGGAAAGTTGTTTCAGGGAAGTTAAGTAACCTGGCCTAGCTTTTAAAAATAGAGACATAAATAAAACCTGTGGGAAATGTGGATTTCAGTGTGACTCCTGGGCCAAGCAGTAACTATCACATTGCTAATGCAGTGCAGGCTCTCACATGGATTCTCAGTTACTGGTTCTGCCATCCCAAGATGAGACAAAATGAGGTTTCGTCTCGTGTAGTAGGTGGCAGTTTGAAGCATTAACTGCTGTGGAAGAAGATTTGAAAGGCAATTTCCCATCTCAATTTTCTCTTCAGTCATTAAAATTCATCTTCCGTTCTTGAAACACCCAAATTTCTGTTCTGCTTAGGTATCTGGGTTGGAGATCTTACTGCACTGAATATCCCGTAAATTTATGGCAAACTGTTTGACACCATTTTACAAGCCATCCGTGCTTCTCCAGATTTATCTTTAGAAGATTAATTTTTCCCTCCCCACAAAATTGATGCTAATCTTGCTATGAACTGAGTTTAAAACTACTTAAACCTGAAGTTACTTCTTTGCTCTTTACTTATGAGGGTTTAGCTCTGCTCAGCTCCTTTCTTGTCACTTGTCTACAGGTTGTTCTCATTCTGTGGTTCTTTAATATGTTCTTTTGTGGCACTGGTCACTCTAGCATCACTCAAGTGAGTGGTGTGAGGAGCTGAGTGTCCTATTTACTCCTCTATGCATTAAAAGCATCTGCTTGGGAAGTGAGGGGACTCAAAGTTTGTCCTAGAAGTGCAGAAGAGGATAATAATAACTTAATAACTGTGCCACCTTATTTGAATTTAAAATCGCTCTCTTTTTAATTCATAAAAAGAGAGTTGTCAGGCTTTGGGTGACAGAGGGTGATGAATTTGTGTGGGAGTGTGGACTTCCTGTGCTTCCTTTCTTTAGGAGGCTTGTGGAAGGGGAATAACCTTTTGTCATGCTCGTGTCACATTTTATTTTGGCTTAAGTCTGATGAGAGAAGAGAGAAATCTGGCTGTCAAGAACAGCTTGTCTCCTCCGTGTGTCTTTTTTGTTCCTCTGATCCTCAGCTTCTGCTGTTCCTTGGAGTACAGGAGAGGCAAAGCTCCAGCTGATCCAAGCAGAAGCATCTCTGGGGCTTTTCTTCTGGCCTCTGCTGCCAGCTGTCCTGCTCCCATCCCTGACTTCGACTGCTGCAGTGTTTTACTCTCATCTCTCCTTAATGCTGGCTCCAGACCACACCTGATTTTACTAATTGTGTTTAACTCCACAACCAGGTTAATTGTGAGCTCCTGGTGCTGTGTTAAATCACCTGGGATGTGGGAGCTGTGTGTGGCTTTTTTGTCTAGGTAATAGCCCTCATAAATGATAATTTCAAAGATTTAAAGTTAATCACAACACTCTTGCCAAGGTGCTCTGATAGAATTACTGGGGAGCGAAACATGGACACAGAGAGTGTTTATTTATGTCCCAGCCATGACACTTTGCTCTCCTGGGAGACACACGAGGGTGCGAGGAGATTGATGCTGTTCTCTGGCATTCTTTTGTGTTTAAAGGCAGACACTAAAGAAAAGGGTTAAATGAAGGGTGAGAACCTCTTCTTTTTTCCTTATTTTTTTTCTTTGATTGTGCCCATAATTGTGAGCTACTCATTAAGTAGCCAAAGGCCTTCTGAGAAGTCCTTTCATTTGAGAAAGATGCCAGGCAGAGCTGCTTGTGAAATAATTACAGAGAATGAGTGTTGATGCATGTTTTGACTCTGCTGCTGAAGTAATTCTGTCTTCTCTAGCTGAAGTAATTACATTTGTTTCTAAATAGAAGAAGAGAAATGGCAATTGTAAAAAAAATGCGTAGATCTCCCTTCTATATTTATGTAGTGGCAGATAGATGGGTAGCAAGAAACTAATTATGATATTAGTGTAGTCATTATTGTGTGTTATTTATTGGAGTGAGGTACCGTTATTAAACACATCGAGTCAGGGAAGATTTGTGGGACTTGCAGACTCCTTTGCCTGATGGTTACTTTAGCACTGAGGAGTATAAACACTTTAACAGAATGTTAAGGTAATAATTAATTTAGGATAGATATCTGCAAGGACTCACGAGCTATTAATGACTTTTTATTTTCTTCAGAGAAAAAAAGGGTTTCAGTTATTATTATTCAGAATCCTCACATCAGAGAGGGCTGAGAGCTTGTATTTCTATGCATGGAAAGTTTCTTCTCAGCTCAGATGGCTAGGGGGTAAAGTTGTGCCAGCAGCTGGGATGATGCCTTTGCTGGTTTTGGAGGGGGATGGATCTGCTGTGCTTTGTGTGGATCAGGAAGCAGTCATGAGACAACACCACTGCTGTTATGCCAGGCAGCATGAACCTGAAAATCCTGTCAGTCAATTCCCATTTCACCCTCTGCCTTTTGTTTGTTGTTCTCACCATAGCTCTTGTGCTATGGTGAGAAGGTGACCTTACCTGGACAGTCAACCTTGGCTGAAAATTTGGATTAAATGTTTTGGAGTAAACATTGGATATATTCTGGCCCAGTGTACGAAAGTCTTATTGGGCCTTATGTGAAAGCAGAATTAGGCACTTGGAATACGCAGTGTGTGCTTATGTGAGTTTTTTAGTGATAGATTGTTAATTATTGAGTGTATTGTTAAAGACAGAAGTTAAAGTGAAAGGGCATAAGAGGAACGATGCTTTGAGTTCTCGATGAGGTGCCTGATTCTCTGTTTAGTATCAGTTAATCTACATATTTCCTGGAGAGGCTTCTTATATCTCTGTCTTCCTAATTCTTTCAATCACCTGGCAAGATCAATTTGCATTTCCAGGACTTGATAATTAACAGATGTACCTTGATTTCAAACTGACAGAGGGGAAATCTAAGTTAAATATAGAAAAGAAATTCTTCCCTGTGAGGGTGGGGAGGCCCTGGCACAGGGTGCCCAGAGAAGCTGTGGCTGCCCCTGGATCCCTGGAAGTGTCCAAGGCCAGGCTGGACGGGGCTTGGAGCAACCTGGGTGTCCCTGCCCAAGGATCCCTTCCAGCCCAAACTGTTCCATGACTTCCCTTCAGTGCAGTATCACGGAGTCAATGGACATGTATTGGTCACAGGTTTGACCAGGCCCTTTTGCATTTCTGAGATCTGTGCTGATTCTGAACATTCTAAATCACCCTGCTGGTCAGGGAGCATGGAAAACCTGTCCACGTAAAAATCACTTCCAGGATTCCAGGATTAATTCCATGAGTTTGCTTTTTCTTCCAAAGAGGACAAAGTGTTCAGCTGCAAGCTGCCCTCTGTGTGGTGAATGGAGCAGCACAGGAGACAGCAAACCTCTCTGCTCCAAGCAAGACCCATATTAGATTTTAAACAAAAAATGAAACTTCTCTTAATTCCCGTGGCATTTTATCATCCTCCAGAATTGAATTCTATTTGCAAGGCAGTTCTTTCAATTTCTAAGGGAGGGCTGTCAAAAAGTGAGTCAAGAACCCTCCCTACATTTTGCAGAGCGGAAGGTCAGAGTCCTGAGAGTTTTGTTTTGGCATAAAAGTTTGATGAGTTGGCCAAACCACTGTGCAGAGTTGCATACAAATTGCTCCTTAGTGAGTCACAAAATAATACTCCTTTTCCATTTTTTGTTATTTTTTCTTGCTTGTGGTGGAAAGCTTTGGAAGACACATGATGCTGTCAAGCCTGTCAAAACTTCATACAGGCAATTTCAGGTCTAAAAAAAAAAAAAAAAGTTAACTAAAAAATACAACTGGTGTGAATGGGAACAGGGAGAATCTGGCAATCTCACTGACATCAAGGAATGAGGAGGGTGTTGAGAGATTCCCCCTCTCCAAAATCATGAGCACCATATGTTCAAGTCGGATTCTCTTGGTTTCTTGGGGAGTAAAACAAAAAGGCCATCTTTGCCCCTCCTCCCCTCCATGCCTGTGAAAGAAAACAGTGTATGTTACATTTCTGTGCTGGCATAGCACCAGTGGGGAGGAAGGTCTGCCTCTAGCTGGTTCCAGGTCATGCGATAACACTGGGCTGTGGACTGGCACGTGTGAAGGATGGTTTTGGGGTCTCCTGGAGGCCTGTGGGTTACTGGAGCTTCTTGGAAAAGTTGTTTCCATGCAGGAAGTTAGTCACCACTGCTGGTAGGGCAGCGTGGCAGGATCCAAACAATCCGAGAGGTTTTGGAGTGCAGCAAGATTCATTCCAGATTGCAGGTGCTGAGTGAGCCAAAAAAGAGATTCTCAGTTGGAGCTGCTGCTCCTGAGCAGTGTGGACTCTGGAGGCTGGTGGCAGCTTTGGCTGCTGTGACCATGAGATGATGGGACGTGAGGTCCTGAGGGAAGTGAGGAGGGTGATGGTTGTGAAAAAGAGGATGGAGCCTCATAATTTTGGAGATGTGTAGTTGAGAGGACTGGAGAAAAAATGGATCCGTTTGAATTTCAGAATTGAATGTAACTTTGAAGTTAGCTGTGCTTTTGCTAGGGAGTTGAATCAGATGACTTGGAAATGTCTCCTCCAACCTGAATTATTCAGTGACTGATTTTACTCACTTGCCATGGCCTTTTGTAGGGTATATAATAGGTTATTATCTTCTTGTTCAACAGGAATCTTTAATTTGCTGTTCCTCTTACTCAAAAACCTCATGCTTCCGTCCAGGAGTCTGAGTTCCTTCATCCTTGGTTTTTAATGTTGCAATATCAGCTGTTGGTGTGTGTTGGAA
>NW_008238342.1:1603098-1606884 GCF_000691975.1 Corvus brachyrhynchos
TTCTCAGTCAGGGGATGAGGAGAAATGGGATAAAAAAAGGGACTTCGTGGTCATCCTGTTAGGGCATTGTTGTTCCCACTGCAGCCAGAGCAAAGCCAGCTGTTCTCCCAGAAGTCTTGGGAATGAGGAGGGACATTCTGCAGGAAGAACTGCTCCAGAGATATTCATGCAAATATTTTTCTCTGTGCTGTTCTTCATGAACCTTCCCTGTGCAATTTTAACTCGGAGGGAATGACATTTTGTGTTAACTCTATTATGCAGCCTTTGTGAACTGCCTGAGCTCCCAGATGGATCACACACAGCTGAGGAGCAGCTGAATGAGGAGTGCAGTCCTTTTACTCAATGGGGAGCTGCATACACTGGACTTTGAAAGATTCCATTTAAGGGGAAAAGAAGAGATCTTCAAAGCTGGCATTTTTCAAGTAAATAACTCTTTAGCTTTGATATACTTGCTTCATGCTGCCTCGTCAGTGGGGAGGAAAGATGTACCTTAAATCAAAGTGGACAACTGAGAATGAAAGCTAATAAAAGATTACAATAAAAGAAAGGAATCCCTGCCACAAAAAAAATACAAGACATGGGTTTGTATCCATTGCAGGAAACATCCATAGGAATCAATGGTTAAAGTACAGCCTAGCCTCAGAGACTATTGGTGAAGTTTTATCAGGTACTTAAAGTTCTGCAGAGTGATGTGAAAAATAACGGGGGGAAAATATCCCCAACCACTCGGTTTTTCAGTCACCTCACAGAATTTGCTAATGTTGCCATTAGAAAAGAAAAATCTCTAGTGGGCTAATACCAGTTTTGCTGAGCAGGCAAGTACACAGCACCTAGACCAGGATTCCTCAAGCTTTTATTTCGTACCTGAAATCATCATGATTAATAATTAGGTGAGCAGTAGCCCACTGACCCTGAGCAGTCCTGCAGAGGCCAGTCATCATCACAGACCAGGCGTGCAGGAGGCACCAGCGTGTTGTTATAATTGAGAGCATTCATCACTTTTGAGGAAATTTCAGCTCCTGGACTTGAGGGAGTGTTTCAAATGAGCAGCGACTGCTGAGAGCAGGGAAAACGAGCTCAGAATTTGCTGCAGCACTTTGCCATCCTGTTGTCTTTGGTTTAGCAGCTGCCGTTTCCAGAGAGCTGGGTGTATTCAGCACTCGCAGTGTTCTTCCAATGGGCACTCTTTTGGCATTTGTTCCCTTCCTAATTCCAGTAATATTGTTGCACAGAGGACGTCAGGCCAGGTTTACATGCAGGAAGATTTAGTGTAATCTGTTGCTGATGGCAGTGAAAATTATTGACGGAAGGGAGGAACCAGAAGACCAAAACCCCAAAGAAAACAAAAGGACAGAAAAAAAAAGGGAAAAATAAAAGAAAAGTCTTAGTGACCAGCTGGAAGGGGAAGTGATGCAAATCTCCCTGCAGTACCTCTGCAGTGAAATTCTACAAAACTTTGAAAAAGGATCTATGAACTTGTCATCAGGACCTTCTCAAACTCCTGGTGGGTTGCAGCAACTTGAGTCAGGGATTGTGCTGGCTGGAGAAGGTTTTGGGCAGAGTTGAGCCGTGGAAAGCCTTGGGACCACATGGATTGAGGTACTGGAGACACTGTGCACATGAGTGTCCTGTGCCTTCCCCTCCCTGGGGCTGCGTGACCAGCACCTTGGAATGGTGCATTTTCCACCCTCCACTTTCCTTGCCAGGAATTCTGTAGGAGAAGGTGGTACTATGGAGGAACCCCATAAATAACCATGTTATTCTTCCAGATAAACACCTTTATGACTTGACAGGGAAAACTGGATGCTGCAGTTCTGAAGCAGAAGACACACAGTGCTGAGTAGGATTTTGGCTGACTCTCAAAATGCTGTTGGTTGTTCTCTCTTTTACAGGGAAGAATTGCAACAAGTTTCACTTCTTTAGGCACAGGACCTGCAACAAAGGAGAGTCTGAAAAAGCAGTAAAGCAATAGTACCAGCACATCTCTCTGCCACTGATGCTATACACATCCTAGAAAACCATTCTCACAGTGTGTAAAATTGTCAAAGATTTCCAGGGTGCTTCATGCCAAACCGCCCCAGAACCAAGCTGCTCGGTCCTCTGAATGTCAACACTTGTTTTGTTTTTACAGTCAATGTAAATGAATTAGTAATGGTTTGCCACTTACTATAAATAATGCCCTATTTTCTGCGTGTAGCTGTGCAGATCCTGCAGAAGATGATGTTTTTGACAGCCCATAGGCCCGACAGAGCTGTTTCTCTGGAGACAGTTCGGACTGGTAGAAATGGTGTGTGCATGGTTTTAGGCATTGCAGATCTGGGAGCTGCTGGTTTTGACTTCCTTTTCTCCTGTGGTGTATCCTGCTCCATTAAAAAACCATGACAACATTCAAGTGACCAAACTGCCAGAGACTCAACAGAGACTCAGTTCTGGAAAAGTGAAAATATTGGTTCTTCAGGAGGGAGTGAACGTTGAACAGAGGCTGGGATGAAAGGACAGATGAGGAGGAGTATGAGGGAACAGTTTCATTAGGGAGAAATAGCAACAGATGCAGCGTGGTATATGGAAAACAGGTTATTTCATGAAAAGTATTGTTTCTCTGTGTCTCACTCCTTCAGTGGATTTGCATGAGCAGAAACTTGGCATGAACAGGGTTCTGTCCAAGCCCATGGAGCTCTGTTTGAGTCAGGTTCATAAGATTAGACCCACTGAAGTTTGAGGTGAAAATCTGCAAGGATGGCTTTTAGTAAATTCTGGAGCTTCACATAAATAATTTCAAATCATAGACTATATTATAGGTAATGCACCTTTCCTAGAAAGGCAGAGAGAGTTGGGTTGTTCTGCCTGGAGAAGGATCTGAGGACACCTTGGAGCCACTTCTAGTGCCTAAAGGGAGCTTATAAAAAGATGGAGAGCCAGTTTTACGTGGGCAGATAGTGACAGGACAAGGAGGAATGGCTTCAAATTGACAGAGGGGAGATTTAGATTAGATATTAGAAATTCTTCCCTGTGAGGGTGGGGAGGCCCTGGCACAGGGTGCCCAGAGAAGCTGTGGCTGCTCCTGGATCCCTGGCAGTGTCCAAGGCCAGCTTGGATGAGGTTTGGAGCAGCCTGGTCTAGTGGAAGGTGTCCCTGCCCATCGCAGGGAGTGGAATAAGATGATTCTTAAGGACCCTTCAAACCCAAACCATTTTGGGATTCTCTGCTCACTACGGTGCTGCAAAGCAGCAGATTGAGATTATCCACTATAAAATGTCTGGGGAAATAAACTCTGTCCCTGTTGTGCCTCACCATCCCTGGCTTGTTAAAGCAGGTGGGGGGAAACACCATTCTGTACTAACAGGCTGTGCTGAGAGGAGCAGCCTGGCTGAGGAATGGAGACAGCAGCAACACCAGTTAGAGGTGCTCTCATCAGGAGATATTTGCAGGCTCCTGAGTTCTCCTTTGAGAGAAACGAATCAGTCCTAGTGCAGTCTGTTCATTGGGAATTACATGGGATTGGGATAACTTACCCCTGAAACTGCCTCAAGCACTCCCTAACTTTTTAACCTGCACTTGCAATGCCTAAAGGTTTATTTTGAGAGGGCTGGATTCAGTGGGAATGGCCTGGTGTTCTAAAATCAGTTGTTCCTAGCACAAAATGATCTTAAACCAGAGTACATTCAGTGCTGCAGCAAGCTGTGTGCAGTGATATCCGAGGGAATGCGTAGGCTGTGAAGTGTTTGTAAATGTTTTACTTTAATTTTGGAAAAAAACATGTGGTGGAAATGAGATAAATAGGGAAAG
>NW_008238342.1:1606913-1616825 GCF_000691975.1 Corvus brachyrhynchos
GAAAGAGAGGTTGAAGCAGCTATAACAGTCTTTAATAGAGAACTGACAAGTTTAAATGTCAAGGCCATAATACCAATTAATTCCAAATGCTTAATTATCATTTTATAGCCAAGATTTGATCTACATTCCACAAAGCCAAATACAAATTAAATTGCCTTCTGCTGAAATACGGCCACTGAGAGACTAAGACCTAGCAAGTGTTTTACTCCAGGAACATTATATAATGACCCAAAATTTTGGTGAAAATGTGGTAGAAACATCTCTTAGGGCTCTTTTTTAGCACACAAAAAGATAACACCTTGGAATATCTAACACAGCTGTGTTTTGTATTGGCCAGAATGGCTCAGGACTCACCTCAAACATGCTGGATGTAGCACTGGTGATGAATTTTTGTGTTCAGCTACATTTACAGAGGCACACAAATGCTTCCCTGCCCTGGGCTTTGTGGTGTATGTTTTGAGAGGGAGAGTTTGTCAGCGAACAATGCAGCACATTCCAGGAGAGCCGGGAAAGCAATTATCTTCCCTGGCACCCCGGGTTCAGAACCCGGCAATATTGTGGGGCAGGGAGCTAATTGCTCCATCTGCTGCTCGGGGCCTCTCGGAGGGACAGGCTCTGGCTGCTGCATTGTCTGGTGCCCAGCACGCTGAGCGTGGAGGGCTGGCTGTCCAGAGCAGGCAGCAGCAGGCTCTCGTTGGAAATTTAAAGTGCAATTTTGCCGTTATTGTACCGGCTTTATTATAACCCCAATGACTTCCAGCGCATCACCGCAGCAGCCGGAGTCCTTGTGTGGGTTATCTGTCAGCCTGCAATCACTGAGCTTCCATGTTTGCTAGCAGAACTTGTGTTGGGCACATGTTTCTGCCTGTTGGTTCAGTGGGAGCCTGATAGAAGGTAGAGCTCTGTGTGCTGGGCAAAAATGCATTTTGGTGCCTGCACAAATGGCCACGGCCCAGTGTTGGAGCTCCATTTGCAAAGGAGCCCTGAGTGAACACCAGCTTGTACTGATGGGCTCTTCTCACTTTGTGTGAAAAATGCACGATGGCTTTTCCATCTTCAGACTCGTCCTGCAGTGTCTTTATGGCCTTATCCATATGGATGATGTTCTGATACATATTAGCATTGCTTTGTAATCTCACTCTTCTGAGCTGCTCGGGGATTCTGCAACGGCATTCACAAGATATTTGTGAATTAAAATTACAGACTGAGCTGTTTCCTCATTTATGCTCTTTGTTGCTGTTCATGCTGCAGCTCCAGAAGGAAAAAGGCCTTAATGCACCTTTCTCAGCTCATGAGCAGGCAGAGCTTCTGGCATCTCCTATTATGGTTTTAGGAGCTTAAATTAAGAAGAAAAAAAATCAGAATTCAAGCCCTGACAGGGAGAATTTTTGATTATTCAGAGTTTGTATCAATGTCAGTTGGTAATTTTTACTGGTCAGTACCTTCTATTATATTCTTTAAAATGCTCATGAGCATAGAATCAGAATTAGTAAGACTGGAAAAGACCTCTGAGATCAAGTCCAGCCCTTGACCCAGCACTGCAAAGCTCATCACCAAACCATGTCTCTAAGCACCACAGCTGTGTGTTTCCTGAACACTTTCAGGGATGCTGATTTCACTGCTTCCCTGCTCAGCCTATTGCAATGCCTCAAAACCCTTTCAGTGGAGGTATTTTTCCTAACATTCTGCTTTAGCCTCCTGCTGTCTCAGGTAGTGACTGAAAAGTGATGAAAAAGGTGGATTTGTATCACCTGATGCAAACAGCTCTCCTTTGCATTCATATTTCCTCCTGGGAGCTTCTTGGTTTAAGAGAAATGGTAAAACCTAGTTTTGTTCTGTTTATGAATGGCTGCTGGCAAAGTCTGTCAGTCACCTGCAGAGCAGACAGGAGAGGAAAGAGAGGCAGTTATTGATATTCAAATATTATTTACTGCCTGGATGGCTTTGACAGGACAGTGTGAGCTGTGGTTACACATCTCTGGGTGAGTAACCTGGCCAGGTCCAGGTGAAGATGTGTTTATGAAGATACATCCCAAAAGCTCTGGTGGGATGGCAGTGGGACTTCCTTCTCAGAATGAGAACATCTTGTTGTGGCTACACTTGTAAATATTAGCATTGGCCTTGTTAGGGAAGTTTTATTGGGGAATGTGGCTGGAAGGAAGATTTTCTCAGCCTTTTTAGCATGAGCAAGGGGTGTGGGAGACCTCATTCATTATAGCAGACTTCAGTTCATTGTGCTGCCTCTCATATGAGAAAAGAGAGGTCCTGCAGGCTGAAATCAGTTAGTTATTATGGGCACAGTGGTCTTGAAACAACCAGAGATGGCAGAGCCCTGGAAGGATTGTGCTGCTGCTGCCAGTGCTTTCTGCTTCGTGTAGGAAACTCTTCACTTGTGCCCCATCCAGTTTAGATTCATAGAACAAGGAGGTGCTCACAAGGTGCTTGTAGAGTTGTGGGTTTTAGTTGCCTTTTGCCTTTGCTTCTTACATTATGCAGACCCCTAAAACTCGAGTCAGTTCTGCTGATTAGCTCATCAAACAAACGAGCTCCTCAGCACCAAACTTTGATCTTTGCTGTGTTAGAGATTTAAATGATAAAGCGAGTCTGTGATTTTCTGTTGAGGAGTCAGAAATAAAAAAAAAGTACAAATTTAAAGAGCCCAAGAGGTTTCTTAGCACTCTAACATTCTATTTATGGTACTTTATTTTGCAATATGCTCCACTTAAGCCTCTCTCCTTCTCTAAATACAGTCACTAAGCCTTCCAGCTGTGGCTGCCCCTGGATCCCTGGCAGTGTCCAAGGCCAGGTTGGACAGGGCTTGGAGCAGCCTGGGACAGTGGAAGGTGTCCCTGCTCGTGGCAGGGGGGGGAATGAGATCAGCTTTAAGGTCCCTCCCAATCCAAACCATTCTGTGATAATTCTCAGCCCCTTTCTGGTGGTAGCAGCAACAATTCAAAGAGTGAAAGTTGCATATCTCTGACTTCAAAGTTCCATGGTCAAAGGCACCTTAATACAAGGAGCTGTGACCACCAGGTCCCCTTTGTTGGCACGTGTTTGCAGCACACCCTGCTCTCCCTGGCACAGGGGGAAGGTGTGTGTTTCTAAGACTGAATCATTTCCATGAGCCACATTCAGGGCACACACTGTGAATCAGGCCATGGTGAAAAGGCGAATTTTACTTTATTGAACTCCTTCAATTTTTATGGTTTGAGGTTGAGAAAAGAATGAGTTACATTCCTAATTTATGAGGTTAATTTTTAGAATTTATAATTTATGGGAGCGGGCTTTTAGGTGGATTCTGGTACTTTCAACTGAAACTTAGAAAGATCAAAAACTTAGCATTGGGGGGGTTAGTTTTCAATCTGAAGTTAAAGATATTTGAACTGGCTACAGGACAAAAAACAAGTTTGCATTTAAGGCTGATTTTTGAGGGATTGCTGGCTGTAGTAAATCATATTTATCTGGTTTGGGAGATGCCACAGTTCAGAAAGAGAATGTTTTATCCAGTGCCTGGTGTTGCAGTTACACAAGCAAAACTATGAGAAATACTTTTTTTTCTCCTCTCCTATTTTCATTGTCCAGGTACATAACTTAGGGTAATCTGTCCAACTAAGTGACATGGCTGCAACCCCTTGGCCCCGGTAATAATGGATGCAGGATATTCTTTCTAAAAGTTTCCAACCAACACATTCCCGAGGTGTGGGAATTCTTCCAGGTCATAAATTTGAGTTTGTTTAAAATGTAACAAATACCTGCTGCTTGAAATACTAAATAGCCTGTAAAAAATGTATTTAAACTAAAACCAAAGCAAGCAAAGTATGCTAAAATGTTAAAGTACAAAACCCCCAAACAAACAGGGGAAAAAAAAAAAACAACCAAACTGAAGAAACAACCCAAGTTTGCAGATACTGAAAAAAATTACCTCCCACGTGAAATGAGTTTCATGATGTTGATACCATTTTTGTTTACAGACCCCTGAGTATGTGGGCACTTACTGGCTGCTGTGGCAGGAAGGTCTGTGAGGAGCAGATTCCTGAGGCTGAAGTCGCAGGTGCCTTCCAGTAGAGCTGCATCCAAGGAAAGCTGGAGCATCCCAACAAGGCACGTGGGGCAGAGGAGGGTTTTTGCCTAGGATTGTTGCTTTGCTGCCACCAGTTTCCACAAGAGTCAGAACTGAAGCCTCTCCTGTCACCTCCACAGATCAGAAGAAAGTAAAATCTGAGGCAACAACAATCCTTGGTTTGATTTTTGTAGCTCAGCCTAGAACAAACATGACAGGAACAAGCTTGCTCTCTTTTTTGTTTTCTTAAACCAAACAAAAATTTCGGTGCTTGAGTGTTCTCTGAAGATTTATTTCATGTGCAATAAGACATACAGCCTAAGGAATCAGGATTCTGGGGGAGCATGGATCACAGGGGAGAGAAACCAGACAGACACAGGCACAGGGCAATGCACACAGGCTTTAGAATTTGATTTTGTAGACATGAGAGTCACTGTCATGGAGTAAATGTGACCTGATATACTTTAAACAACTTTGTGTTTTGCTGGTGTTCCGTGTCATAAAACGTGAAAGATTTTAGAATGCAGATGATCTTGGCAGGGAGAGCCCTGACTCATGGATTGGCTCAGGGAATATTGCCAGCAAAGGCATAAGAGGAATTGTATACAGACAAAGTTTCAGTTCCTGGAAGAGGCTTGGATAAAGGTGCAGATAATTTGACATTTATCAGTTTTGAATTTTGATTCATTTCTGTGGATGCTCTGTTGATGGAAGTGGGTGTGTGTATTCTGTGTATAAAGTATTAATTTCCAAAGCTTTCAGGGAAACTTGGGCATCAGGAAAACAGGATAAGCCAGGCTTCCCTGGTGGTGAGGATTTGTGCTCTTGGCTCTCCTTCCCCCCACGTCATGCCCTGTCCGTCTGCATGGACCTGCAGAGAGCCTTTCCCCCTGCTTTTTAGCACTTGTGCCTATAATTCCAGGAACAGCACTTTGCCTTTTTTTAAGTCCCCATATGCACACAGCTTAAAGAATTAGGCCATATTTGCATCTCGGGCCACAGAGGATGCAGAGCAGAATATAGAAATCCTTTTAACAGCAATATTTAACAACAAAACAGCATCTGTTTTGTCATAACCAGACACAGAATAGCAGCTAATTATCTTTCTTAAAAAGAAAATCCTGAATGATCCCGGATCAGTGACCCCGAATCCACGGTTGCTCTTTGAGATTCAGGATGGGGATTTAAATGGGAAACAAACACAGTGGTGGATGATATGTAGGTAGGTGAAAAAGGATGAAAAAAATGGCAGAAGGATAAAATGAATGTGTCAGTACAGGCAAATGTACAGCACTGCAGCATTAATATAGTGCAGGGATGGGGCTGATGGTAATGGGAATCCACAGAAAAACAACTCTGGGAAACAGCAGGGGTCTTTTTCACTATTAAGCCTATGAACCTTTAGGCTACTCTCTATTAAGGGCATGCAATAAAACACTCTCAGGTGTTTCCAGAGCACATTTTATGTCAGTGACCACAACAATATAGTGAAAGCATTGCCTGCATTTTATAGAGGCTTCTGGCAGCGTGAAATACTTGAGAAATACGTTGGAGAAGTGCTCAAAAACACTCTGGGTCTGCCCTCAGGCCAGGGCCGTAATGCTGGGCTGCCTTCTTCTCTCCTGCATTGCCGTTCTTTCCTCTTTCTGGGTTCCATGCCAGTCCTGCAGTACAGAAAATGAAACTCTCATCCATGACAAAGACGTTTGAGGAGTGTGTCTGTGCTGGCAGGGAGCTGCTGATGGCAGTGGGTGGTGGGAGCTGGGTGCTCACCGCCCTCTCAGCACCATCCTGTCTCTGCAACTGAAGTTCATTAGTAAAATTAAACTTAGCAGTGCATTTTCCTTGGTTTTGAGGGTGGCTGAAGTCGAATGTATTTTGATGCAGGAGTCCAACTGGACTGCACTGCCCTGTTCTTTTGAAATCCTTCATTAAGCAGTTATTTAATTGCCCCTGCAGGTCAGCATTACTGGTTTTCTTTCCCATCCATGCCTTGAAGTGATTGCTGAGTTTTTGGCAACGTTTCCCTTCTCCCCTGGTGCTGTATATTAAATTATGTGACCAATTGTGGTCTATTTCCCTATCAAGTGTTAAGTTTCTCACAGCAGTTGCATTTCAAACCATGCTGAACTGAAAGGGGCACATCAACTGCTTTGAAAGGAGCTGGCATTGGGTGGGAAAAGAATTTGATGTAAGTTCATAATTTGACAGTTCTGGCCCTTCTTTGTTGCCCTTGTGGCCCCTCAACAAATGCCATAAATAGTAATTTTTTTTTTTTTTTTTGGTTGAAGGATGTTCTGCTTCCTAAACATAAACTGAGTGCTTGTTATATTTTTGGATGTTTGGAAATGTGGTGATTGGATTTGGAAATCTTAAATGCTGTGATGAGTTCCGTTCAAGTAACCCCTTGTTTTCCTTTGTCCCCACTAATCCTGGTTTAAAACTGTTATTTGTCATGAAAGGTGATAGCTAGTCCCTTGTGATCACAGTATTCATAAAGTACAAGATGTAGGATGACAAATATAATTTCTTAGGGGAGTCAAAAGGATGCATCGTGCACAAGAACACCTGAACTCTTTCTGAGCATGTGATAAAACAACTGGCATTAAAAGGTTACAAAATCAGGGGATGGTGTGCGGTGGAAAGGAGATCATCCAGTCCCACCCCTGCCATGGGCAGGGACACCTTCCACTATCCCAGGTTGCTCCAAGCCCCGTCCAACCTGGCCTTGGGCACTGCCAGGGATCCAGGGGCAGCCACAGTTGCTCTGGGCACCCTGTGCCAGTGTCCAGTCACTGTTTTTTGTGGAGTCATTAATCTGTATTTAGCCCTTGTTGATGGGAAGCAGCATCTCAAGTGGTGGAGGGACAAAATTCTTTAGGAAAGAAAAGCCCATTTCACATATTTTTTTGGTGGGTGAAGAAGCTGGAGCTGAACAGCAGTGTTGGGTCCTATTTGTAAATAGAGAAATAATTGAGTGACCCTGGGCAGCTCAACTCCACTTGTTCTCAGAGTTTAAACATGCCGAAGTTACTGTGCTCTGCATCCTCTGCACGTGCTCAGACAACCTCTGTGAACTGTATCTGAAGAATTTATTAAGAATGAAAGTAAAGAGGTCCTTCAGGAATTACTTTAAAAACCAGTAGAAATTAATAAAGAATTATGTCTACTCCTAAAGATTTTTAAGGCCTCCCTATAAAATTCTATAGCAGGAATAAAATTAAGTGTTAGGTTCTATACAATGATATGAAAACAGTACATATAGAATGTAATAGAAAATTAAATATTTTGTAGGGTACTTTCTCATAAGGGATCACTAAAGAGTCTTCCTGGACCTTTAATCGATACGAAATTCAATTTGAAAAGGGAATAAAAGTGGTGACAACTTTCCTGCAAAGAAAAGTTACAATAAAAAATCACAATATATCACAGTCCTGGGAGCATAAGCAGTTCTGAAGCAGAGCAGAAATGTTTCAGCAGCAGAAAATGACAGGGGAAAATGTCCCCTGAATGGTATTTGCACACCAGGGAAGAGCTGCTGTCACAGTGCTCCAGCGTTTCATGGAGGAAGTGAAGTCATCGAGATACAGAACATGAAATGAGGGAAGGGCAGGCTCCAGGCTCTGCTGTGTCACACAGAGGTGACTTTTTTCCTGTTTTTGTAAATAGCCTCAGTAATTTTACCTGTGTTCTTCATTCAGCTGTAGAACAGTGACTGGAATTCCAAGTGGCTGCAGCCAGGCAGACCTGGGGACGCATAAAAATTCAAATCTCCAGAAACACTCTGACTGCAGAGGTGGAAGATCCCATGGCAAGCACACCGTTATTTTTTGTGGAGAAGAACACTGGATATTTTTGGAGGGCTACTGGCCACAAACTGTGCCTGTTTGGGTTCTCAGTTACCTCAGTCTATGAGGTATTATTGTACCTGTCAGTGCATAAACCCCAGAAAGTGTGTTAGAAACCACATCCAAGTTCATGATCCGGGCTGTGTTGAAGGGATTGCATTTTCAGTGGTCTTTTCTGTGAAATATTCACTATCAGGTGGTTTTGGTTTCTTCAGCTGCTTTGTGAATTGACCAAAACAACCTCCTCCTTGTTGGGCACTTAGTTCAAAAAGCGCTTTTTTTTCCAGCTGTCTGACCTTTTCCAGTTCTCTTTACCATAAATGCAGCTAATGCTCAAGTTTCTTTAGTTACAATAAAAAGAAATGTCAGTGGCATCTTACGGCTGATTTGATGCTTTAAAAGAGATATATGAGAAAGGAAGAAATAAAGGGGAGAAAACACAATTTAATGGGAAAGTGGGCACTTGGAGAGGTTCCTCTTACCTGTCCTTGCAGCACAGCCATACTGATGTTTTTTGATGTTTTGTTTTGCTTGTACTTCATCAGGGATGTGGTTGCTGAGATGTATTTTACTCCAAAATATTTCAAATCACTTGATCCTATTTTAAAAACTAATTTTTGAAGCTGATGCATTAAAACACCACAAAGGTGTTCAAACATAAGGGCTCTCAAATGTTCTTGTGCTATTGACCATATCTTAATAATATCTCACGCTTGCCTCACATCACATTAAAGTCACATAAATAATTTCTCCCTGCACCCTGTCCCTCTCCTATATCAGAAATGAGATTGCTGTGTATCTGCAAGATATTTTTTTCCTTGAAAAATGGAAGCAGAATCATTCAGTAGCCAGTGTTTCAGAAGGAGCCAGTAGCATGGTTTCAAGGAGTTCTTTCAGATTTAAAGTAACTTCTGAGTAAAATCCACAAGTTTTTAACGCTAAGGCCAGTACTGTGAAGTAGGAAATGGCAAAAGAAAAGAAAAGATTTTATTCTTGGGCTGTGTGCATAGCTGTAAATATTTTATAAAGCCAAGGCCAGCCAACAGGTAAATATTCAGTTTGCCCACTGTGACTAATTAGGAGATATCTGAGCTTTCTACTGACACAGTGCCTTCAAACAGCAATGGCCAGGAGCACAGCAAAGACATATTCCTTATTGACTTGGACTGCTTTATGTTTTTATCTTTATGCTGTGCTGCTGCAGACAACATTAGATGTCTGTCTGCTCAGCCCAAAATCTAATTGAGCTTCCTGGTCTTGTCCTAATAATGTTAGAATGGATGGACTCAAACTTTGGGTTCAGCTCCCTGTGTATTTAAAATTAAACAAACAATAAGGAGCGAGCAGAATGTCTGTATTTTGTGGCTGGGGGCGAGCAATGTTTGTGTCTATCAATTCTGTTTGATATTGTTGGATCTCTTATGTGCCAGCAAGGTTGAAATGAAAGAGTTGCTGCAGAGAATCCAGGCAGGAATAACATACCAGCCTAGTGGTGCCCAGATGTGGGAAGGTGGCCACAGCTTTGAAACCAAGGTTTTGGCTTTGTTTTCCTTTCTCCTTCCTCGAAGACTGGGAAAAATACATTTGAATGTAACTTGGTTGTTCATGCAGTCTTCATTGTCTTTTTCTTTTTTTCTCTTTTCCCTCTACAAATAACTTGTTAGAGGAAAGTGTGGCTGGAGAAGATGTTTTTTAGATGCCTTTGAAGATGTAAGGAAAGCAAATGGAGCCTGCAGTGGCATAAACTTCAAAGATCAGCCCAAGGAAAATCAAAGTGTTTCTTTGAGTATATCAGCTTGCCCATAAATTGAAATTTTTCAACTCCTGGATGTATCCTCCATAGCGGGCACCTTACTATTGATTTTGATGCCACCCAAAGATAAAAGGATATGCAGTACTAAAAAACTGCTTTTTCTATAGAATTCTACGTCTCTATTCTAAAAGAGCAGTTTTGCCAAACTGTCAAACTTTTTTCCTTAAACACCAGAATATTAAAAGTTTGGG
>NW_008238342.1:1616875-1636679 GCF_000691975.1 Corvus brachyrhynchos
TCATCCCAAAACTGGTCTTGGGTGATCATAGCAATCCATTTGGCTGGTTGAATTATATTCACTGGTTTTGGTGCAACAACATTTTGCTGTCAAATATTAAATGCCACATAGAGAGTGTGTGATATATAATAAATAGTTCAGGATTAAATGCATAGTAGTGCTAAGTCTTCTGGGCTCCTGATTTCTGTTAATGTGCAGGAGGAGATGTGAGCATGGTTTTGCTGAGGGGGGAGAAGGAAAGAGGAATATCCCACCATGAGGTGGACGTGGATGTAATGGGCAGTACAGGTTGTCAGTGACATAAAAACCCACTGGCAGCTCCCAGTCTTTGTCTCCCACAGACTTACTCCTGTATCAGGGCACTTGGGGATTGATTGATGCCAGTGGGACATGCACATTACATTATTTTTGTATTATTATGAATGTTTTCCTCTTTATGGCTTTTCAGAGTGAAAAAGCAAACTGACCTCACTGAGTTCAACCTTGTATTGGCCACTACCGCCGTGTGACTCCAGCTGAATCCTTCTGTTTTGGGGACAATGATCTTGTAGGGGCAGGTGAAAGATCCTCCTCAGGACAATGCAGAGAGTGAACTCCCTGGTACTGAACATGAGGTGTTACAGGGCAGGTGATGGTTTCTTCAAGGAAAAATGAAGTTCTGTTTTGACCCAATTGTATATAATGGTAATCTTTGGGTGTTCTAAACCACTGGGTATTAGTGCCAGGGGAAAATTGGTTTTTTTTAACGGGTAAGAGTGCAAAGAAGAAAAGGAACAACTATGACAACTCCACAGTACAATACCAGTTTCAGGACTGTACCCAGTAAACCCGTGCTGCTGGCTCTGGCCTGGTGTCCCTGCCAGCCTGGCAAAAGCACTGTGTGATCCATTAGCTTTATTTCTTCTGTAAATGAGAATATTCCTCTTATGTTCCTACCCCTCCCCAACCTTGCCCAGATGCAGATCAATCCATTTCACACCTCTCCTTCAGCATTAATGGAGTTAGGAGGGTGTGATAAATGGAAAATGTTGTTTATCTCTTTTCTGATCTCTCAGTCACCCAAGGCTGGCCCATTGCCACGTGTCCCTTGGTCAGGCATCCATGAGAAGGCTAAAGACTCCTCAGATGCTTGATCTTGTTACCATTTGCACTGCCTGAACTGAAAACCTTATTTCCTTTCCCCTCACCTCAAAAGCTTTTCCCCTTGTCCTCTGAGGATTTTACTGCTTTCAAAGCCTGAAGAGTAATGTTCTTGACCACCAGGTCAGAAGTATGGAGGAGGTTTTACAAGCGATTGGCTTGGGAGAAAGAGGGAAGATTGTGTGAGATTGGGTTCCTCTGCCAAGCTGGATTAGGTGGGAATGTCTTTCCAAATGAGCTGGTGCACGCTGGAGCATTGCTCCATGTCCTGCTGCTGCCCAGTGCTGTACTTCTCTTTTTATCAAGTTTTCCAGCACCATTCTGAGAATTAGTGAAGTATTTTTTTTCCTCAGCTGGTGCTCATTTCAGCAGGTTCTTCATCACACTCATGAACAAATGCTGGTTTGAAGCTTTTCTGGTGCACATAGGCCAAGGTGGAACACCAAACCAAGGCACATCTTCAAAAGGCTGCAGTGACAGGAAGGACCCTTATTGCTTCTATCCAAGGATTTCTGTAATCCTGCTGTGGTGGGAGGCAGGAATTCCATGTCCCCAGACTTCACTCAGGGTTCACAACTTGCCTTGGTTTCTGTGCGTGTAACCCTTTCCGTGCAGCAAGCCCCTTCTCTCAGGTTTTCCTTTTGTCCCTTTTGTTAGGTTTGTCTTTTGATCTGTCATTCTCAACATGCTTTGATACCGAGTTCGTCTCACCAAAACAAGAGGCAAGGGGCTGTGGTGTCACTGTGAAACACCTTTTGTTCCTGGAGGACGAGGTGCTCTGCACTGCTCCACTCAGGGGTTGTGCTTTTCCCTAGAAGGGCTGTAAGTATGCAACAAATCTGAGGAACTTTTGTATTTGACAGTACAAAATACCCAAACTTCAGTTATTTATTGAAGACTAAAGGGCAATTTTGAAACTACCAGGACTGTTCAGAATATATATGGAGATGTGGCATAATTCAAAGTAGATTTTTTGTGTTGCTGGGAGATGTAGCATAACTCAAAGTAGATTATTTTGTTGCTGAACCAGTGTTTTATGTCATTTTTTGTCAGTCCCAATGAGATAGAAAGCTAATACAATTATGTGGGTTTATGAACAGAACTTGAGAAAAATCACCTCCTTTGCTTGGAAAAAAAAAAGTGTGCACTTTGCCCTGGTGCAAAAAATAAGGCATAGAAGTGAGAGGTCTTAAAGCCAGAGAGCCTTGAACTATGGTGATGGACTTGCACATGGGTGCAAAGGAGCACTGGACCAAAATCCACCTCCAGGCCTCTCAGGAGTCTGCAAGGGAGGGTTCAGGGGGTTTAGTAGGTTTGTACTGTATCAGGGGTTGTTTTGTGAAGATTTTTCTGCTTTTGTCCTACAACAGTGGTGCTTTTCTTTCTCACTCTTTATTTCCTACACTTGTGTTTGCTCTGCTGAGGGGACACTGGGGGCTGAACTGGAGTCAGCTGTGATGGCTCAGTCACAGTGGGGTCCCTCATCTGAGACAGCAGTGCTCAAGTTGCTGGTAGAACATGATTAAATCTTGGGTAGCTAAGGAAGCATTGACTTCTTTTAATGGCACACATCCATAAATTACTCCTAATTACTGTGTTAACCTAGCTTTACAGGCATCCAGAACTTACCCATAGCTTTATGTCCAAGGATATCTCTGCATTTTTGTGCCTGGGGATGGGAAAAGTTCATGTAAGATTCCATAACTGTTAAATTCCAATTAAAAATCTTCCAGACTCTGATTTTATGCCTCATGACTTGACAGGATTGGAGAATACACTTTCATTTAAGGAAAAAAAAGAAAAAAAAAAAGGCGCTTTATTTATCGTTTGTGGTGTTTCTGTATAGGAGAGGTCTTTATATTAGATAGCAGCTGGGCTGCTTTCAAAGTGGGCAACACACAGCAGGACCCAGTAAGAACTTTTTTCTTTTTGTTTTTTTCCGTTTTTGAGCATTCATGTGGTTTGTCTCTGACCTGGAGGCGGTTGTTTATTGCCAGGTTCCTCTTTTTGTTCTCCTCTTTCTTACATGATGAGGAACGTGCATTCACAAATGAAACATCTTTATCTGTAGAGACGTGAGTTGTCCCTATTAATGCTCACATCAACACTCAGCGAAATTCAGGTACTTGGTGAGAATACAGAGATCATTCGAGTCCTGTTTCAAAGAATGTCCTCTGGGTCAGAAACAAGGGATCACACATCCTAAAGCAGTACAAGGATTACATGTATGATTGCTGGGAGATCAAACTCACTGTCCTCTATAGCAAATTGAAACATCTGAGCTGTTCAAAGAGTTCCTTTTTTATCACCCATGCTGACTGCAGGGCTTTGAACAAAAACCTCTTTTGAAAAGTCTTTCCCAAGATTACATTTGTTTCACTGTTCTGTGTTAGAAAAGGTGTGTATTGTGTGTTTTGGGAAGAGCAAAGTGCGGAATTAGGAAGGACATCGGTATTTTAAAGGCAAAACTCATTTTACATGCAATTCAAGAGGTGACATAGTTAAACCTCATGTCTGAAAGATTTTGATCTTACGCCTGTCTCACTGGAAAATATTTGGAAACTCAACTACATGAGAGAGTCCAGGGCTGGTAGAGTTCACTGAAGTTCAGTGTTTTTCTGCTGTGCCTTCACAGTCTCTGTAATCTGCTTTGGCAATTACTCTGCCATATCAGTGCTCAGAAATATACCTGATGTCACTATTTCAGGCAATACATTTGAATTTAGGGACCATTTTTGATCACTGATGCAAGTTCACTCCATGCAAAATCCAGGTGGTCACACAATTAATACAATAGAACTGTTTTTCTCTCCTACACAAATGTGAATGCTCTTGGTGCAACTGGCAAAAAAAAACCCCAAGGAAACCCAAAAGGGGAATCTACAGATGTCACAGTCCCTGGTTGGAGGAGAAAATTGTTGCCTCCAAAGTAACAGCCTCATTTTCAGCTCTGTAGTTCAACTTGCCATAAACATTGAAGAGAAAATGATTTTTTCTTCCACAGTAAGTGCAGGCCTTGAAATATCTGGGGAAAGGAAGAAAGGAATTAAAATGTTTTTCTAGACTTTAAACACTTTAGTTCAGCGTAAAGTTAGAAATTTGAAGAGTAGATGGGGAAGATGATTCTTTCTGATCACCTCAGGTGTGATGTTTTGGATGAGGCTTGCATGAGGTTATGTGTGAGAATGAACTGCCCTGTTCTGGTTTGCTGTATCTAGTAGAGAAGTGGCATCTTGAACAGGAGGAGAGTTGTGTTTTCTGGTGTAACCTGTACCTGTGGTGGCTGTAAGGACGTAGGAAGAGGTGAAGGGGCAGTACAAAACAACTGCATTAATGTCAGGAGTGGGTTGGTTGCATCCTTCAAGGATTAGATAAACCCACCATGATTTATCTCCTCTGAAAAGTGCTCCTGCTTGCTCCAGCATGTGAAAAAAGTGCTTGGAATTGTTTCTCTCATACAGTGCTTTAGGATATTTGCGTTATTTTCCTTCCAAGTCTATCAACTTCCCATATTTTTGAGCAATGAAACATTTGTGTTTCTCCTTTAGTTACAAAGCCACTGCTCCTTTTTCACTTAGTCTGTCATGAATCTTGCAAATATGCTGGAGTGGATCATGACATCACAGACTGTGAGGGCTGAGGCTCTCCTCTTCTTGCTGCTTTCCTGGTATTCTACAGAAACAGCAGTTCCTTCTCACTCTTTGGGGGACTGTCTTGCTCTGTGTTTGGTTAAATATGTTAATGAGACATTAACTAAATGAAAATCTTACTTCTGTGCTGTGTCACCTGAGCAGCCCTATCCTTGGAATATGTTCTTTATTCTGTACCTGAGAGTCTAAAATGATCAAACTGAACTCTTTCAGGAGAGTGATCCCTGACAAGGAAGGAAGGAAACGAGCACAGTGAAAATCCCCAAAAGCGAAGAACTCTCCACGCACTGGGTGCATTTCTGCCTGTGTGTACTTTATGGTAGATTTCTTACAGCAAACTCTTTGAGCTCTTCCAGCAGATTTCCCCTGTCCTGCCTAGATCCATGACTTGTGTAATGACTGAATTAGATGCTGAAGAGCATCATTGCCCACTGTAGACCAGTCCTTGAAGTGCTCTGTGAAGACCTGGCCAGCAGCTATTTTGGGAACAACACAAACCCATGAAATTGGCTAAATATTCCCCCAAGGTTTTCTCCTTGTCACTGTTGCTGTTGGCTCGTGCTTCAAGGCCAGCTGGAGATGCTGCAGTCGCTGTTTGAGAGGCTCTGGGAGTCTTGCAGCACAATGTGCCTTGGGTTGAATCTGTCTGGAATGTGCTGAAAGAGAAACTGCCTCTGTCATCACCGTTTTTACCCAGTGAAAAGTGTTGCCTGATGTTCTAGAGGAGGTCTGGCTGAAGAGCTACCAGATAACCTGTATGCTTGGTTATTCTGTCCTCTGACAAGGATTTTTGGATTGTTTATGGTTTTCTCTGGGACATTAAGCTGTTTAGGAGAGTTTTTCTTAACACAGTTATTCTTGACTGTGATAAGACTTTAATAATGCTTCAAATGAAGAACCTAATCCAGTTTTGGACACTGCAGACTTACATGTGGAAAGCAACAGAAAGAGCCTGAAGGAAAGGAGTAAGAGCAACCTGGAGGGCAAGATCTAATCATTAGAACAGTTTTGTTGGGATGCCAGCACTTCAAGAACACAATATTCTTCAAGAACATAAAAGGAAAGAAGAGAGTAATCTCTTCCTTCTGCCTGTAGTGGACAGGAATAGAAGTTAATGGGGTTAAATAGCAGAAAGAAAGATTCAGTTGAGGCTTTAAGGAAAAGCTTTTTAACAGCAGGGCTAATGAAACACTCAAGTGGATTGTGTGAGGAGGTTGTGCCACATCACTGAAGGAGAATTGAGCCAGTCACCTGTCAGGAATGACACAGCTAAAGATAATTATGGTGCATATAACACATGAGGGCTGTTTCCCATCTGTTTTTCCTGTGTCTCTTCTCACACTGGGCCTTACAGGCACTCAGAGCCTGTTGGTTAATGGAATGACAGCGCTTTGGCAAAGTGGGCTGCTTTACAGATGCTGACAAACCTTGGGAGGGGAGGGCTTGGGGACGGTGCCTCTCACCTGCTTGGAGCTGCAGGACAGACCCACATTTCCCTGCACAGGTCACAGCTTGAGCAGTGACTGAGCCCAGCAGGTGTTTAGAGGAAAGGGTTTCCTTCTCACGCCCAAAGAGATTTGGATTTAGCCCCACTGGGCGGGGCTGTGATCACCTTGCTTCGAGTTGACTCTGCAGAAAAACTCGTGCAGGAGAGCCCTGCAATTAGGCCTGATATTAACACAGAAAAGCCAAAGCTTGATCTGTAATTTCTGCTTCAAGACCCATTTGGCAAATTTAAAACTATGCTCTGAAATACAATTTACTGTCATGTAAGAATTAAATGACATCAACGGGAAAAAAAGATAAATTATATTCTTTACCTAGGGAAATCTTTTGGTAGTTATGCTCAGAGATGTGTGTGCCTATAATTAAATGCCCAATTTAATATGAGCATCTCACCTTGGTAATTAAGCAATAAAGACACATCAGAATGCATTTCTGGGTGCTTATAACCTGGCTTGGGTGGCACTATAAGGCAGGAGGCCAAAGATCAAGTGGCTTAAACCACCTGAGAAATTAATTAATACCTAGAAATTTGCTGCTATTGAAAACTACACTTGTACATAGAACTGAGGAAAATGGATGGTGTTACTGGGAATTTCACACAGTGGGGCTGAAAGCTTTAGGACTCTTCAACACTGGGCATTTTAAGTACTATCAGAGGATCATTTCAGGCTTTAGTGTACTAATTTAGGACGGTAATCTAAAGGGATGGTGGTGGTTTTAAGGGCATGAGAACAATACTGAATACAATAATATTTCTCCATTTCATCTTGTTCCATTTGTCACCTTCTTGTATTCCCTTCACCATTTTTTTTTCCAAAACCAAAAGAATTACGTGTATGTTCCACCCAATAATACGCTCCTTGTATATAGCAGCAAAATCTAGGTGAGTGCACATGCATCTTGTTCCCGTTTTTATCTCTATAAAACTTCTCTTAATATATCCCAAGTCAGTGATTTATCCCTGTGGCTTCACCAAGCTCTGTGCACACGTTGGTGTTCACCAGAGCTGGGCTCTCTGGGTGCCACTTTGAGAGAATCCAGCATCCCGTGCTGGGTATTGAGCAGAGGAGAGTGCTGAATGTTTGATTGTTTTGTGATTCTCCGTGTCCACTTCATAAAACAGCCGACACCAGAGTCTGTTCTCTGGCATCCACTTTTCCACCAGAGCTCTGATGGTGATGGATTTAGGCTGTATTTACAGGCATGTAGGGAATCTGAAAAAAACAAGCCATTCTAGTATATTTTGACAAATGAAACCATTACACATTTTGATGGGGGGGGTTTCCTCTTTGATTCACTCAAGATTTATATTCTTTATTTCCCTCTGTTTTCATGCACATCCCCAGAATATCTCTCTAAAATTTTGTTTTCTGATTACTGCAAGGTAACGGATTCCTAGAACTAGCACACATACCCATGTACAGTTTTATGTCAGTGGGGACTTGATGAGAGCTGTAGAGATGATAGTTTTAGCTGTCATCAAAGATGTGATGCCTGTCTGTTTATTTTTGGTTGGATGAAATATAATTGCTCTTCTGGTTGACATTAATAAATGGTGTTGACTGGAGTGTGTTCATCTGATTGCTTCAGTGAGTGACATGTATCACGTGCTGATTTTTGACTGTGAAACAAATATCAGGAGAAAGCAGATTATTAACCTCTTGCAATGATGTGAGAATTAGACCCTATAAAATGGAGTATAGAAGGATCTTATGCTCCTTGGTGTTTAGTGAAGATGAAGTAACATCAGCAGGAAACTATTAATCCTCTCTCAATTCATGCTCCCAGGATAGGATATGTGCTTATTTTTTCATTTTGAATATTATTTTAAAAAATGAAACTGAGATATTATGTACAACACCACAAGAACTTTTGAGTTGAATCAAATTTATTCAGAAATCTCTGTTCCACTTTTTTTTTTTAATGCAAAACTGACATATCTCAGCAGAGATGTGTTTGCAGTTCCATAATTAGAACTGAGATTTGGGATGCTTTAAATGTCTTTGGTTACATTTTGGCCCAAGTTCTGTTTCATTTGAGTAAACAAACTTTGGAAGGGCTTGGGGGGAAGTGATTGAAAGGGAGAGATTAGATTTTCCTTGCCATTTCCAAAAAGAAATATATTCCAGGCTCTCTGTATTTCTGCAGTGTCTGAAACGTTCCCCTTTCTCTCGTGGCTCTGCAAATGTTCTGCCTGGCACTCATCTCATCTCCCTCTGTGTTGGGTTTCTAAATTTATTTCCTAATGATTTATTTGTGACATTTTTCTGGGCTTACTTATATTCCTATAGCGATGCCTAAACTTGTGCACTCAAATTCATCTTCAAGTACTTTTTCTCAGAGAATTTTGGGATACTGAGTTGAAAATGGGGGCAAATGTCTGTTTCTCAATATAATGGAGTACCTGCTATTCCTTTGGAATATCCAGAAATATTTCTCACACATGGATCTCCTGTGTGCAAGAATGTCCTGGAAGACAGCAAAAATCCTGCTTGATAGGAATTGAGTTTTTCCCACTGTTTACATAATCTCACTTAAGTTGTTTTATAACTTAGTAAGATGTTTTTATTTGTTGTGCTGCAGAATTTAGGGAATGCTACAGATCCAGCTAAAATGTTGGTAATCAGGAGCAGTGCATTTTTTGCCAGCTGATATTTTTTCTTGTGCCACTTTTAGAATGTTTTTTTCACATTTACTCACATAATATTCTAAATACAACTTCTGGACCTACCAATCTTATAAGTTAGGAGGATTATCTAGTACTTCGGTTCAAAGCAGGGAGAAGGGAGAGAGGGAGAAATGTTCCTGAGCATATAATAATAATAATAATAATAATAATAATAATAATAATAATCACCAGTCATTATCTTTGAGATGATGAAAAACTGGAAGGCTTTGAAATAATAGCACTCAAAATGCTCAGGGAAATACAAGGAGATGTTGTGGGCTTAAAGAGATAATGAGACAAACATATCGTGCCTGTACTGGGCAGCACCTGGGCAGAGAGGACAAAATAAAGATTGTATGCAATACAGGCACTTGTAAACACTTAGGGGGAAGAGCACAGGCTGATACCAGGACTACAACTGTGAATAGCTGAGTGGGAATTAAGAAAGGAAAAAAGTGAACTAATTCTATTAAAGCTCAGTCCTGGGAAATGTATTAGAATGAGTCTCCTCTTTACCTGGGGTGTTCTAGCCTAGCATGGAAATTGTGGTGCCCGATCATTTCCTGCAGTGTGCTGTCCAAAGGCAGGGGGGGATTATCTTAATGATCTGTGGGCCTGAGGTGTTTGTGAGTTCAACTTCTTGGTTCATATAAACATAAGGCTTGGGAGAAGTTGAATTATAACATTTCTCCATCACCTTTGCTGCTGTTTGTTGCTGTTCAAGACCCAATAGCAATATAAGTATTTGTGTTGGATAGGATCATGTAAGGTTATCACACCACAAGGTGTTCCTTTAGGAATTGTGCTTTTGAACCTCTTGCATGGAGCTGTAATGGATGGCACACATAATTTGAGCCGTGTTTGGTGACACCTGCCTTTGTTCATTGAGTAGCTGTACCATCCATTTGAGATTCTTCAGGTCAGAGCAATTTTTGAGTTAAAAGTCTTTGGTGAACAGGTGGCCAAAAAAAATTCTTAGGAAAAGCTGTATTTAAAAGTATATGTGTTGTAACCTGTGGCCTGAGGACTTCAGAGCTTGGCGTGATTGAATTGATCTCACTGGTACCTCTTCCAAGAATTTCCATCTTATCCTTATCCCCTTCTGGTGCTATCTGTGCTATTGATCACGTAGTAAAGGTCAATCACAGATCAGTAGCTGCTAATTTACAAATGTGCTTTCAGCCTCCAGACCTCCTGACACACTAATGAGAAATCTGAGTGTCATTAGTGACTGTGCTGAGAAATATCCGAGGCATTGTCCAGGGACCGTTGGAAAACAGCCACGTCAGTGTCAGCAAGCTTCCTCATGTAACTGCTTACATGGACTCTGCAAGGCCCTTTAGAAAAGCAATTTTGAGTGTGTTGCTTCCTCACTCTGAGGTTTTTGTTCTTCACTGTGTTTCTGGTGTAGCAATCCTGGTACTTTCCTCGTAGTGCACTGGGTGCAGTTTCGTGCTTCCTTGTGAGAAAAGTGAGACCTTGAGATGCATTCCTTGCTTTAGCTGCTCTGTGTATTCCAGCATGCCCCTGTTTATAGCATAATGTATGCACAAATTCCTATAGAGTGAATGTAAAATAGCCAGTGAAAGTAGATGGAAATAAATGTCTTCAGTTTGCATTCAGATGCAGAGGGAAAGTGTTCAAGACAAATTCCATGCTGCAGATGGCACACAAGCAATCCAGTTGGAAAGGGAGATTCCAGTGCTTTGGTAGCTAGCTGCCAGAGCAGGGCAATTACACAGCAACCTCAGCAGACTCAGCCCTGAGTCCTGGTCCAGGAGCCTGAGCATGGAATTGAAAAGCCTCAGATACACTGAAGAGCCACCTGTTTCCTCTCAGGATTATAAAAGGATGTAAATATCTCACTTCAGAAAATCTTAAGAACACGTGCAAGTATTTCCTGATTCATGAAGAATTTACCTCCAAGGTTACCTACCCTGTGCCATAGGTGGAGTCAAACACAGGATAAAATATTTTGTAAGCGGTGTGAAAACCTCAGAAAGTTGACAGTGGCTCTCACTTTGGAGCACAGCATGTGCTCCATCTCACACACAGGCGTTGCCTTCCTCAGGATTCCCTGCGCTGCCCTTCCTCACTGCATATGAAAATCCATAAAGATTGAAGGCACCTTAAGAAGGGCACATGTAAATCTGAAGAGCTAGAGATACTCAACTTTAATTTCTCTTTGAGCAGGCTGGAACAGAATGGTTGTCCTCTGAGCTGGGGGTAAAGTGTGTTTTCAGAGTCAGCTATCGAAAAATTGGAGAGCAGCTGTTTTGGAAGGAGTTGTCTGAAGTCTGCTTTATGTCCTAGGTCTGTGCTAAAGGGCAGACTTGCATTTTTGACAAATGGGACCATTATGCTTTTTGAATAATGTTTCTGAAAACTGCCTTTTAAAAATCTCCCATCCTATTAAAACCATTTGAGATTTTAAATAGGTCAATGTAAATACATCAACATCTGTGATTATCAGCTGACAAAAGCTTTGCCTGCTTTGGACAAAATAACATCTTTTCATCATTTCAGACCTTCCTATTAAAGAAGCAAACTAAACAAAAGTTTGCTGAAAATTCAAAGGCAGCAAAAAGCAATATGGAAGTGCTGAATGATAAGATTACTGTTTTATTAATATTATGGCTTCCCTTAATCTCAGAATTCAATGGCAAATACACAAACATTCAGGGGGCGGCTCTGTCAGGGTGGACGAGCCGGGGGCACTGGCAGAAATTAAGCAGCAACTTCACTTCCTACGCAGCATTCCATTCATAAAAACACCCCTTTGAGGACTGACAGAGAGAGAAGCTCCAAATGCCAATGTCTGTTAATGTTTGTGGCTCTTGTCTACTCAGAGAACTTCTGCTGCCTTTCATCAGCATGACATGCTCATCAAAGAGAACTTCTTTTATTCCTGTTTGATTACTGTTACAGTTTTGGACTAGGAAAAGCAAGTACAGAGATAAAAGCAGACTGTCAGCAGTGACTGAGTTGTTTCCCTCTATTTCTGGTTAGCTGGAGACAGATCTCTGTGAGCACTGATGCTCCAGTGACAAAATCAGTCCATGGGCCAGGCTTGTTCTGTCACTTCATGCTCCTGACGCAGCTTTTTGGGACACAAGTTCTTGGGGGTGGCTCCCACAGAGAGGCCACTTCATTTCTTCTGTTGCTGTGTAACAACCAATTTTATTAACATCCATGAGGTGATCCTGGACCTTTTGGTTAAACTGGAGTTATTCCAGTCACTGAGTCAGCTCTGGCATGGTTCAGGGCCTGAAAGGGGAGCAGATCCCCCCAGATAATCAGTGTATGATCCTGCTGCTTCTTACTCAGCAGCAGGATTTTGTCACACTCTCTGACCTTTGACAGGAATTTTAGATGAAAGAGAAATACATGAAGTTACAGCAGTTGTGGTGTAAGTTGGAAGCTTCCAAGCATGAAGCAGGGTGTCTGTCTCTAATGCAATGATTACAATATTTATTGTGTCAAACACAACCTTTTTTTTCCTGTTCAACCTGAGGAGTTTTTTTCCTACAGGATACAGGTAGAAAGTGAAATCTGAGGCCATTTAGGTGTTCTCATTTCACATGGCAAGCTCACTCGAGACTATTGATGGATAGCAGACTTAAGACTTCAGTATTTTCCAGTACTCTATTTAAAAGTTCTAGGGAAAAAAAACCAAACCACTACCCATCACCCAAAAAAAAAAAAAAAACCAAAAAACAAAAAAAAAAACCCAAACAAACCAACAGCAAGAGGATTTTTACCTTGCTCTCTGTTCCAAGGAAGAAATTTTTTCTCCAGAGCATCAGCTTCTGAGCATGCAGCCTTCATCTCTGTCTCTACATACAACTTTGTACAATGAATTTGGTGTGTTCTTTTTTATTCTTTTGAAACATTAGACACAAAATGAGGAAAAAAAGACAGTTACAGACTTTTTATCTAATATGTTTAGATTTGTGCCTCTATTCAAAGCACAGACATCAAGTTTCTTGTGTCCTTTTGCAAGAGTGTATTGTAGACAAAAGTACAGTTATAATTGCAGCAGTTATCTTCCATGGGAGACTCTTATCATATTAACATATTGAAGTAGTTTTGATCTGTTTTCTGTCTGAATCCTGTGGATCTTTATGCATATATAATGATTACTTGATAAGAAAATCCATATCATTCTTGAATCAGGCTTCAACTGCTGAGTGCATTTGATCTGCTTCACAATCAAGTTCCTCACTATTGATGTATTTGATTTTGGAACTGGCATCTTGGGAGCCTGGCACTTTCCAGCTTAATTCAGGACATGGAATCATGGAATGGTTTGGGTTGGAAGGGACCTTAAAGACCATTCAGTTCCACTCCCTGCCATGGACACCTTTCACTATCCCAGGTGGCTCCAAGCCCTGTCCAGCCTGGCCTTGGACACTGCCAGGGATCCAGGAGCAGCCACAGCTTCTCTGGGCACCCAGTGCCAGGGCCTCCCCACCCTCACAGGGAGGGATTTCTTCCTAATACCTAATCTAAATCTCTGCTCTCTTAGTTTCAAACAGTTCCCAGGGGTTTGTTTGCTGGTTCAAGCCCCCCACACTGCAGAAAGAAGCACTCTTCTAAAGTCAAGCCACTGCTCCAACAAGCAGGCTGAGGAGCTGGTGAACATTCCCAGTGCAGACAGCAGACTGGATTTCATCCACAAAAATTCCCCAGGAGAACTTGAGACCACTTGCTTCTTAAACTTTGAGGAACTTCTGCGTTCAAACAAGCAAACAAACAAGCCCCCAAGAATAAGAATTATTCACCAAAGAATATCAAGTTATTGCTCTGCTCTTTCACTCAACATTATTTTATGAAAGAAAGCTGTAACGTCCCATTCCCTAATCCCTATTTGCTTTGGAGGCCTGGACACATCCTTTTCAGCTCCCTTTTCAGCTCATTTGCATAGCAGAGCAAGCGATTAGTACACAGCTACAGCCTTACAAGAGCATTAGCACGATTTAATGAAGAGTCATGGCGGTCTCTTACAAGGGACATGAAGTTGTGTGTGCTCCCACACACTGCACAGGTCCTCCTTCACACAGCCAGTTCTGCCTGAGGAACACCCACAGCTCCCTCAGAGCATGGAACTGGAGTGGCCACGGCCACGTTCCCTGCAGTCTCCAGAAGGGAAAATGATGGATGTAATATCTACACAAAGTGTGTTGCTGTTCCGTTTTTAAGCTTTCCCACAAAGTCCTATATGGATACATTCATCTTGAAACTAAAAAAAATTGTAGAATCACAGAATATCCTAAGTAGAAAGGACCAACAAGGATCATCCAGTCCAACTCCTGCCCCTGCACAGGGCAACCCCAAGGATCCCACCAAGTGCTCCTGGAGCTCTGGCAGCCTTGGGGCCGTGCCCATTCCCCGGGGAGCCTGGGCAGTGCCCAGCACCCTCTGGGAGAAGAACTTTTTCCTGACATCCAATCTGACACTTGCGTCACAGCTCCGGCAATTCCTTGGGTGCTGTCCCTGTCACAGGGAGCAGAGATCAGAGCTGCCCCTTGGGAGCATCTGCAGCCCCCAATGAGGTCTGACCTCAGTCTCCTCTTGTCCAGAGCCCTTAACAAATTGAGCCCTGGTTTTAATGAGCACAGACAGGAAGGTCAACCCTAATGGACCTAAAAGTACATCCAGAGGATTGTTTATATAGCAGAAAATGGTCATAAAATCTTTTAGGTTAGAAAAGACTTCTAAGATCCTGAAGCCCAACCTTTGCCCAAACACCACTGTGCCCACTAAACCACATCAGGGAGCCCTGTGACTGCTCAAGTCCTCATTTACAGGCAGATGGAAATGCAGAGGCTGATTTGCAACCCTTCCTGCTTCCATCATATCCCATAGGCAGGAGCAGGGAAGTGGTCATCCACCAGCTGGGAAATTCGGATCACCATGGGCACAGAGCTCTGTGTTCCTACGGCCAGCAACTCCCAACACACAACCACAACAGCCCATGGAAGGGCTTGGACAATCTGCATGCACATGGATCACAGCTGGATTGACAAGAGGCACATCTCCTTCTGCTGCACTGCCCTCACCTGTGGCTTGTGAAACAGAGATGACAGAAACAAGGTTTACGGGGCTGCTTAAAATTACACTGCTAATGAGCAAGTTAGTCATGCCCTAAAAGTTAGGGAAAAGCTCATTTGTCCACATCAAGATCTTTTCTAGTTTAGAATGGGTTTTTTTTCTGTGTGAATAAGAGTCTCTTCCCGTGGCTGTTTCTTACTGTGTATAAATAAATAAATAACTGAGAAGAGCTGAAGTGGAAGAAAAGCAGTGTGTTCTGTTTTCAGCAACTGTGACTTGATTCTTTGCTGCCATGGCTTCAGCAAGGCTAGAAGGAAGTAGATGGGCATTCGTGTGTAAGAAAAAGCCTATGTTTTTAACAGAATTAGGCAGCTGAGCTCATTTCCACCCCATTAGGATCACTCTATGAGACAGTGCTGCCCATGAAAGCACAAGAGATTAGTTTTCTCCTCAGTAGCTCAAGCAATGCTCTGGGCACCAAATACAGATCACGACACTTTTCAGGGATATTGCAAAGCTCATGCAGGGAACTGATCCAGATCCTGCCTTTCAATTTCTTAGCGAGGCCATTTCCACAGAAACACACCACTGTGCCCTCAAAGAGTTTGTTTGGAACTCGAAAGAAGAGAAAGGGGCTAGATGCTTATTGGAAATCCATTTGCTGGAAGTGTGTTAAGGAAAGCTAAGAGTTTCTAAGAAAAGATCTGTTAATAGGTTCCTGAAACCTTCCAATAACTACTGCCACAGCTTGGCACCACAGGTCTGCAAGTTGTAACAGCATTTATGGTGAGACACAGTTTCTGTTCATTGAATATGCCATTGAATTGATATAAAGAGCACACCTTATTCCTAACCTCATTTTCCTCTAATATTCCTACCTACAACAAGTGCTACAAAAGTCAGTTGGATGGTTGGTTGTTCTCCAGCTGTTAATGATTTCCTCTTGTTCAGAGTAAAGGGCAAGAAAGAAGGGCAGAGAAAAAATAATTACTGCTTGGCTATTAAAATAACAATATTCCTACCGGAGATGTGTTAGCATTTGCTCCCTGGGTGGTTATCACTTATCCTGAGAAGCAGATTAGAAATGTCCTGGATCTCCAAGTGGCATCCATTCAGTTCCACTCCAGATTTACAGATAAGACTGCTTTCTCTTCTCTCCTCATCTTGAGAAAATCTGCTGTGAAATTTAAAACTCAGGAGCGTCCCAGCTGCAAAGTGAAATGGGTCCAGTTAGAATGAAGACACTCAGAACCATTCCATGAGGATTATCCATTTTTCTCACGATTCAGGAGCAGCAGCCACTCTTTTTTCATCACGCACAAGGAATCTGTGATGGGGATGAGCTGATTCCCTGGCCTTGATGACATCTGGAGTGATTGCTCTCTACACCATTTCATATTGGCAGAAAACAATAATAATAATCATAGGAAAAACAACAGCAATAATAACGAAACCCCAGTAACAACAACCTCAAAATCTCCAATTTCTAAGGCTGGATAGTTACTCAGAGCAACATAGAATATGCCACAACCATAATAATGACAAGGTTAGGCAAATGGGGAGTCCTCAGCAACATGGTTGGAAATCAAGCTGGGGGAAAAGAGGACAGAGATGCCAACTGGTTCCTTTCCCCAGTTATTCCCTTAACCAGACCAAGAGATGTTGAAATTCCTGCAGCTGAGCTCTGGCTGCAATGCACTCCAGCAACACATGTTTATGAAGGGTCTAGATAGAATTTATGGCCAGCTGTTTAATTCTAATTTCATGCTCATGTCCTCCTTCCGCCAGGCCGCTGAAGTCAGCAGTGCGATGCCATTGAGGCCATGGATGGTTAGCTCTTGTGGGAATGTACATATTTGAACAAATGTGCATTTCCAAATGCTACAAACACTTGTTGGGGTAGTGGAGGACAGATAAGAGTTTGCTCTGAACAAAATCAATGCACTGCATTTAGCCCAATAATTGCCCTTTTGCAGGATGTGCTTGCATTTTAGCTCAAACAAAAATAAAGCAAAACAATTTTGTGCCCTAGGGAAGTGCGAGTAGAGCAGAGTGGGAGGGGCAGGGCCAGCATTTCTTGAGCACCATTTTTATCTGATCAGCCTGACACTAAGAAAAGACCCTTAAAGGATTTTAGTAGAGGCATTATGTAGGAGAAAATACAAATAAAATAGCTCTTCTGAAACACTGTCAAGCGTATAGAAAGTGTAGCTGCTAACCCGGCCAGGACTCTCAGTGTAATCTGACCATACAGCAGTGTCAGGATTACACCAGTCTGGTTAATATCCCCTAGCAGACATTTTTTAAAGTCTCACTGAAATCCAAGCCATTGTACAAGTCCAAGAATAACTCTTTAAATACAGCAGTCTTTTAAAATTTATTATTATTATTATTATTATTATTATTATTTATTATTATTATTTAAATGCAGCTGGAATAATTGTCTGCTCAGAAAATACTACACAATGCCAAACTGTTCTTAATACCTGTAATCTCCCTGCTGTCGTAGAGCCCCACTGCACATCCACAGGTTTCTATCATCACACATAGAATCATGGAATGGTTTGGGACGGAATGGGCCTTAAAACCCATCCAGTGCCACCCCCTGCCATGGGCAGGGACACCTTCCACTGTCCCAGGCTGCTCCAAGCCCCGTCCAACCTGGCCTTGGACACTTCCAGGGATCCAGGAGCAGCCACAGCTTCTCTGGGCACCCTGTGCCAGGGCCTCCCCCCCTCTTCCAGTTTCTTTGGGTGCTGGAAGGGGCTCTGAGGTCTCCCCAGAGCCTTTTCTTCTCCTGGTGAACACCCCCAGCTCTCCCAGCCTGGCTCCAGTCCTTGGGGAACTTCTGTGGCCTCCTCCGGACTTGTTACACCAGGCCCAAGTCTTCCTTGTGCTGGGAGCCTCCGAGCTGCATGCAGTGCTCACACAGTGCTCCTTCTCCTTCCCAGCACCTGAGCTGGCCAGGAATATCCATGTGCTGGGCAGAACCACCTCTCCTTGTGCCGGTAGAGCAGGCACTGAGCAGTCAGATGCAAGCTCCTCTCTCAGCTTCCCTCCCTGCCCCATGAGCGGTCCAGGATTAAGTGACAAGTCTGGCTTTTTATCACAAGGAAGTGTAAGATTGGAAATGCCAAAACATGTATTCTTATATGAAGGCTGGCATTTCAGCTGATGAGCTAAATAAGGCTGATTTAGGGTTATTTCTACCTGGGTATTAATTTCTGCTTATAATAGAAGCACCAGACATGTGCTGTCCAGTGCAGCTGAATGCAGCTTTATTTCACGTCTCAAAGCCACCTCCTAGCAAGTTGGATTTGTCACATCTTGGATAGGAGGATTATCTTCACAAGAGTATTACCCATCTAGCTGAAAATTTCTGGTTCTTAATTTCTGTTTCTTCTTTCTTCATACCTCCCTTATTTCCTGGCTGACGGACTGTACACACACAGTACACTGTGGTTTTTAGCTCTTTGATGTTATTGCCTCCTGTTTGTGGAAGTCACGCTCAAGCTAGCTTTAAACTGCCTGTTGGAAGCATATCCCAGAAGAGAATGGGATCCAACAGGGAAAAAACAGCTCTGTATTTAATGAGTTTATTCAGTAACATTTGCAGCATTTATGGAGTTTAAGTGGCTGCACTGCTAAGGATGCACAGTGCCTGCATTTGAGAGCTAGGCTGGTATGGATAAGTACAAAGCAGACTGGAGAGGTAACAAGCACATTGCTTTGCACCCTCATTCCTGGAGATTAAAATTTCTTTCCTTTAGGAAGGAACAGAAAGGAAGGAACACCTTTCAGTAAGTGATCAGGTGTGTGTGTGTGCTTTGACAGTGGGGAAACTCTTCATGGCTTCGTAGTTTCACCAAATTATCCCCAAAGTCTGCTGTGCTTCTAGTGCTAGGTTCTCATGCCCCTTTGCTTTAGATATAAATGGATTAAGCAATAAAATTAATTGATATATTTATGCACGGACATGTAAGAAAGGATTTCGCACATTCTGAGGTTAACTGCAAAGATGTCCGGGCATCTAAAGCTTGGAATTTTGCCCGAACCTGAGCTTAGTTGTGGCACCTGGGGACGTGGTTTAGTGGTGGGCTTGGCAGTGCTGAGTCAACAGTTTTACTCAGTGACCTTAGAGGGCTTTTCCAACCTTAATGATTCGATGATTCGAACATTCTATAACAACATTTCTCGTACCTCATCTGACACAGGGACTCCTTTGTTTGCGGGGTTGGCACTAGGGTGCTCCCAATTTTAAGTTGCCACCTGTAGCCCCTAACATCGATGGTTTTAAGGAATTCAGTTCGATGGGAGACCCTGCATGGTGCCAGGGTTGTTGCTTTGCTCTCTCTTCCCAGGCTGATGCCCTGGCAGTGGAGGTTGGTCACACTCCTCTAATGAGGCAGCCTGTGAGGGCATGACTGATTCAAACTGATGAATTTATCCCAGTCAGCTGCAAGTCTTGTTGCAGTAATAGCTTTGACAGAAATTGAAGTGAAACTGCTCTGAGTTGGTACAGAAATCTCCTTATGCTGCTCCCTGTATAATAACATTAACTTGTGCAGAAGTTGCTATGGGAGTGTATAAAGAGATTTGTGCTCTATGGGGAATCTGTAACTCAGGACTCTTCTCAGGATTTTTAACTCCTTGATTAACCCTAGTGTGACCACTTGGCTTCCTATTAAATACACATTCGTGGGATCATCTGTACCACACCCAGGCAGCACAGTCACGAGTACAAAGTGGGAAAATCACACTCTGACATTCCCATCATAGTCCCAGT
>NW_008238342.1:1636700-1640691 GCF_000691975.1 Corvus brachyrhynchos
AGTTATTTAACAGAAGTCTTTTCTGCATCAGTATAATGACAAAGGTCATCTTGTGAGCCAAATATATAAATGGTGGTTCTCATTTAAAATTAGTGTCTTGGGCCCCATGGTTTCTTTCCTGGTGGATTTGGGGATGGGAGTCTCTGGCAACATCACAAATCTCTGCAAACATAAAAAATTGAGGGTTCTAATGTGGAACAAGAAGTCAGAAAAAAATTTATCAGACCTCAGTTCACTCAGAGTGTCTGAGCAGTGCCTGATGCACCTGCTATGAATTGTAACTTACTTCAAGGGGTTTTCTCAGTTTTTTTAATATTTGCATGTCAATTCATGCAACTAAAAACTCTCTCTGACACTATCAAGTCTCACTGCCTCATATTGCTACCCATTATTATGTAAAATCTTTTCATACAACTACTGAGGTTGACTTTGAAAAGTAAAGAGTTTTTTTTTTTTTCTTGAGCTACACTTTAATCAGAAGGGTATTTTTCCTGGCATTTGGAAATATGAGAGTGTAATTTTTATACTTTATTGGTTGTTATTTGCCCTTCATTTTCCAATGGAAATAAGAAAATAAGGGTAGACAGTTCTTTCCCCTTCCATCAGCCATTTTCCCCCTGGATCAGATCACTGGATTACATTGTGTTTGCTTTGGACAACGTGCTTCACCAGCACTGGCTGACCTGGATTCATTACCCAACACTGAGCTGAAATTGTGAGAGCATTGGGGGAAGAAATGAAGTTTACGATTCTTGATCCTGATTGATCTTATACACTGTCTGTCTTCTACATAGAAAGCATCACCACTACTCTGTGGCTCCAGGAAAAAAATCTTTTCTGTCAGGGAGTGCTGGAGGGTAAAACAAACAGAAGGCATGAGCATGAATGCCGGAGCAGAGATGAGGGGCAGTGGGATTGGCTGAGTTCATTCACTTTTGCGTCTGAAAGCCACCCCTGCCATACATCTTGTGACTATATTAAATATGCCTTGTTGGGATAATGGGATGTCAGCCAGGACAGAAAGGATTCCAAAGCTCTAATCTTCTTCAGTGCTGAGAGCAGAATATGCCATGCCATTTCTGTGAGTTAAAATGGTGTACCAGGATGCTCAAACTGGCTTACAAGGACGCTCCAGAGCAGGATTTCTAACTGGAGTAGCTGGGCTTTGCCTGTTTTCCATGCGGATTCATGAAGATACTGGAACACTTAGCTGAGGAAGAACACAACAGCACAAATGGAGATGCAGGCTAAGCCTGCAGACACGCTGCAGTGGGCACGTGCTGGGTTTGCCCTTCGTGTGTGGTGGGTACCCAGCTAGTGAGCTGTGTCCAGGCACTTGGTATTCCCTGGAAATATCCCAGGCACTATTTGTGGGACGGATCACAGATTAAAACCCCAAACCTTGTTCTACTACAGAAAAAAATCCCCAGTGTGTTCTGCAGTTCATCATCCTGTAAAGCAGACACACAGAGTGTGTTGCTCCTTATTTCACTAAGAAGCCTGTTTAGTTGCTTAAGTTACAGCATAAAGTTATTCTACATTTTTACTGCTTTTTGCTGCTTTCTCTTCACATAATTTCTGAGCGAAATAATTCCATTTGGCTGATTGATTCAGGAATTTGACTGTCACATTCCAGGCATGACATTTGAAAATGCATGGTAATGGACTTGAAATGTGTTGCTGTAAGTTTTAAAGTGATTTTTTGTAATGTTGAGGTGGAGCACTAATATCCCTTTGGGTAAAATCTATTGCCCCTAGAAACAATATTTCAAAGTTCACTAATATTCATGACTGCCTTCCCCTTGTAATTGCACCACTGAAAGAAAAGCAATGTGCTTTCCAGGCTGGTTGGAAACAGCTTTGCAAAGATTTTTACAACAGTCTGTGACAAAAGACAAAAGTAGTTCCAGAGCAGATGAATGGTTGAAACGCAGTAAAGATCCAGCTGCAATGGGCTGGAACTCCTGTGCTCCATCTCTGCCTGGTGTCAGAGTAGCTTTCTGGCCCCGTCTCTGGCTGGCCCTGATGCCCCTGGGAGTTCAAAGCACAGACTTCATCACTTCTGTGCAGGGAAGAGTGTAGGGCTGCCCTCAGAGTGCAGAGAGCAGCTGGATTGCCTCCCTGACCTGTTTGTGGTCGGGATGGTTCCTCTCAGAGCTGAGGGAACAGCAACTGGACAAAAACACAAACTGGGAGTGCAATTATTTATTTAAATTCATCATTTTACTTCACACATTCATGCTGTTAGTGGGGCTGTGCCTGTGACTGAGGTCACCTCTGATGAGTTTTTAGACTGAGGGCTGTGATCACTGAGGGCAGCGCTTGTAAGCTGAACTGTGGTCTTAATGTCCCTGCCACACAGAGCACAGGAACCATTATCCCAGTGCGCCATTCATTATGGAATTATCCTGCTGGAATGTTAAGATTGCAGTAGTGTGAATTTTCATGTTTGAGGAACTCAGGCCATTTCTGTCAGGTGACTGCACAGCAAAGCTCACCTTGTGAATGAGAGGAGCACCAGGCAACTGCTGGCTACACCGGCCTCTCAAAAGGGTAGCAAGAGCCTGATTCCAGGTGCTGCACTGCTTGTGACACGTGCAGCAAAATGAAAATGATGTGAGTCTGTGTCCCACAGTGAAAACAGGGTTGGCAATTAAAAATACCTTTTCGTTGTTGATTTTTTTTCTTGCAAGCAGAGCACGAAAAACCTTTGGTGAGGAATGAATGCAAACCAGCAAAATGACACTTTCATGGTCTCTTCACCACCACCACGTTTTAACTTTTTCAATAGTGCTACAAGTTAGAGGTGGAAATTGTGTGTTTGCAATTTTAAGTGGTGATAAATCACTAATCATATCAAAAATTAGCAGGCAGCTCACCTGATAAAGAGGAGATGCAGTCAGTTTCTGCAGATTGTCACTCCTCAAGGACGAATAATGTGCTTTACAGGGAATATGCTTCAGCCAGAATAATTAGGGAAAATATAGATGAGAGCTGTATGTCTGATGGAGTTACCCTCTGCTGTTACTCTCAGAGGGCCCTCTTGAAAATCGGATCTGTAATGGATGTTATGGAGATTTGAAAGAAAATTTGAAACATGCGACTTTTTATCTGCTTTTGATGTTACATTCAGCTGCTTTCATCTCGGAGGATAAAAGTAATTGAACAATAATCCCGAAGAGAGTCAAATACACAAATCAATAAACTGCTCTCACAGGAGAATTTATTTTGATGAGCACACTGGTACCTCACTCCTCCCCACGTTCTGAGGTTTCCATTAGGTGGTCTTGTTCTCTTTAATACAGATAGTGCGCCCTGATTGGGACCGTAAACAATGAATGAGGCAGATCTACTCGCTGAGTATCACCAGGCAAGAACAGCTTTTTGCCTCCTTTGAGTGATATCCTAAATTTTAATTGAGTGCTGAAAGCTTGGCACTGTCTTTTTATCTTTATGTTCTTTTGGGAAGTATAATGAATGCCAAGGGCTGGTGCTTCCATTAGACAAAGTGAGAACACAGGCTGTTCTTAGGCAAGATGCCTCTGTCGAGTGTTTTCCTACCTTGTCTGTGATGTATGGAGGAATTTTTCATCCTTTGTATTCCTTTTCTCTGCAGTGTTTCCAGTGATTTTAGACTTTTTTTTTTTTAATCTATTGTGATTTATTCTTCTGAACTATTTATATGCATTCTTTAATGAATCCCAGAATGGGTCAGGTTGGAAGGGACCACAGTGGGCTCATCTGTTCCACCTCCCTGCTCCAGCAGGGCCATCCCAGAGCACAGGGCACAGGATTGTGTCCAGTCAGTTCCTGAATAACTCCAGTGAGGGAGACTCCAGCCCCTCTCTGGGCTCTGCTCAGGGCTGGCCCTGCCCAGGGCAGCAGTTCTGCCTCCTGGGCAGGGGAATTGCCGGGCTCAGGCCCTGCCCGTGGCTCTGGGGCCGCTGCCGGGCCCCGGAGCAGCGCCCGGCGCCTGCCACGAGCTCTCACT
>NW_008238342.1:1640868-1666090 GCF_000691975.1 Corvus brachyrhynchos
AGGGCCCGGGCTCTGCTCCGGGGCCCAGCAATGGCACCAGAGCACCGGGCACACAAAGCACTACAACTACATCATCCACTACAGAAGCTGCTTAAGCCAGATCAACAAGTAAAACTGGGAATATTTTTATTTTTTTAAAATGTTTGTTGTTGAAGAACAGGATTCTGAAGGAACATTGAGAATTTCTCTTGCAGGTTGCACAGACAGAAAAAGAACCCACCGTTACAAATGAGAGAAAACCTGTCTGCAAGAGGAGTGCTTTTTTCTGCTGCTCAGAATAATTGAACAGCCCTGTGACTGTGTAGAGGAAGCCTCTGTTTTATTCACTATTTTGATTACCTTATTTATTTTTATAGAGATAATTTATGTTTTGTCAGGATCTAGCTTCTGTGTTACTCTAAATCTCCTCCATTTAGCCCATTTGAGGATAACAGCAAAGCACACAGAGGAAGAGATAATAAAAATAAACGCATGTACGTGTTAGTAAAACAAACAGTTAAAATAAATATTGTATTTACACATAATGAAATAAATTTGTAAAAACTGGAGGCTTTACTTTTGTTTGGTAAACACCAAGTGGTTTACCTGCTTTCTAATCTCACTTTCATTAGCATATTTAATTATGCTATTGTATTTAATCATCAAAATGCTCAATAATGTACATTTTGTTCCCAGCCATGGAATGCCACTGCTGTGTGTATCCATGATAGATGTTTTTAATAAAATCAGTAATTACCCTTTATTGTTCTTTTAAATTGTTATTTTTAAGTGTGTTAGGGCACAACAGGTTTGGGGTATAAAAGAAAGCAAGTTCTCATTTTGCCATTTCATAATACAATGAAAAAAATTCCTTTAAATAGATGCTAATAAGCCTTTTTTAAAAAGCAGTGCTTAATTATCTTGAAGTTGTTTACAAGTGGAGTTTTGGCAGCTCAGCTCTGGCTGCAGCAGTGCTGGGACAGGTGTTGGGAAGGCTGTGCTGGCAGCTCAGGTCCTGCTCTCCACAGCCTGTGCTTTCCCTGTGACCTTGGCCAGCACCTGGATTTAGTCTGGGAGTGTGACAGGCACATTTTGAAACAAATGGAGGGGTCCAGATAGATCTGGGATCCATTTAAGGGCATTGGGGTTGTTTTAAACTTGTTTTGTTTGGTTCTCTTTAGCAAAGTAGAAGTCAGCAATTAGAGGATGTTTGATAGGATTTGTAATGTATGAAATATTTTCCTTTTTTATATATATTTTCAAGTCTTGGGTCTCTTTCCATGCAGAATTCTAAGTGAAATTTGCAACTGAAACTAAACCAGACCAATTAAAAAGAAATGAAGAGGATTTGCAGCTAACTGAATTTAAATTACTATGTTAGTGGTGGAGAGAGCTCTGTCCCTGGCTTACCTAACCACATACTGCATTACCTAACTAATTTCCTATTTCTATTATAATAGATTCATCAGTGTGGCAGCTTTCCTCCTTCTTTATTGCTTAGAGAATGCCCTAAAATAGCCTGGTTTAGTTTATCAGCTGTAATGACACCCATTTCTTTGTACGTGGCTTGAGCTTCAGCTGACTGTAGGCATCTCACAAACAGGTTGTTTGTTCTCTGGTGATTTTATTGTGTCAGTCTCACTCCTTTCTTCTCTTTTCTCTGTTGCAAGTCTTTCAGAACACACCTTTCTGTGTAATTGCCTACTTTCATCTCTGTCTGCACTGCTTTTGGACCAGTGATGATATCTGAAGTGGTTTAAAAGAAAGCAAAAATTAGATCCAAATATTAGGGAGATGTTCTTTCCGCAGAGAAGGGCAAAACCAAAACACTTCCACAGCACTGAAAGACTGGTGAGCTCTGTTTAATCAGTGTTTTTGTCTGTCATGTCTGAAAAGGTATTTAGCCCACATTTTGGCTCAGAGGCATTGAAATGTGATGGGCAGCAGCTGTGAGAGCTGCGAGGCTCAGCAGAGGAGCTGTCACAGAAGGACACGTTGCACTTCAGGGATGGACAGCGTTGTCCATCACCCAGAAATGTCTGTGCATGGGACACGGCTGTGGGAGGTGCTCATGGGACAATTTGTCTGTCAGGATCTCTTTGAGGAGATGAGCAGCACACACTGTGGAGGGGCTTGGTTTACCCTGAACGACCACACACCTGTGAATTTTGCATTTAAGGTAAATCATTGATTATTTTTGTTCTGTTTGCCTTCCTACGTTTTTTGGTAATAGGTGTGTTTTCCTAGACTTGTTTCATCCTGTGGAAGTTAAGGGAGGAAGATGAGGAATAGGGAATAAAGGGGAGATAGAGAAGGCTTCAGCTTTTATCTAATACCTGGAGTAAAATCCTTGTTGGACACATTTCTGTTTGGTTTCCCATCCGTAGACCAAGAACAATATCTTTGAAAAACACAAAGGAAACCTTCTAACTGCTGGTTCAAGGCCAGGTTGGGTGGGGCTTGCAGCACCTTGCTCCAGAGGAAGGTGTCCCTGCTCATGGCAGGGGGCTGGAACGAGATTATCCTCAAGGTCCCTGCCAGCCCAAGGCTTTCAGAGGTTCTGTGATTATGGGTTTTGTTGCTTTTGCTTGAAAAACGGCCACTGTTTCAATTTATTGTGGGAGTGAAATATTCTGTGCACTTCTCCACTACCAAATTTATATTTTGTAAATGCAAATGAATTTCAGTATTTTCCTGGGCTACAGAGAGAGGCTGTACCACACTGGTAGCTGGGAGAACACAGGTTTTGGTGGCCTTACCAGCAACCAGTGCACCCAATTTTCTCCTTAACTCCTCCCAGTCTGCCTAGAGGAAGGGACTTTACTGGGGTGTGCCCAGGTTTTGGATGGCCTGGGCTGGTTGGAGTGACTGCCTGAGGACCTCAGTGTAGGTGTGCAGAGGGAAAGGCAGAATCCATCGTTACATCTGTTTTCTCTTTGTATCTGAAAGCATCAGTTCAGGATTCACACAAAGCTGCTGCTCATTCCATGCTCATTTTTCTTACCTTTGTGCATTCTCAGTCTCTGTAGCCTGCTGCTGGGAAACAGAATTTAATCAGTGCACTGCTAATAAACTCTGCCTCCTGCTCTCCATAGGGTCAGGGGACACAGGCACAGTGCACCAGACGAGGAGGGACATCTCCACTCCCTGTCATGTCTTTACTGACAGCAGCAATTTCTTGCAATTAGGCTCCTGCAGCAGGTACTTAACCCGGGGCAGCAGCTGATTGTCTGTGTTTAACTTCACTCCTCGACTTGAGCTCTGTTCAAACCCCAGTGTCCCCCCACAGCTTCCTTTCCTCTGTTCTTCCCCTGATGGAGGGTTACAGAGCTGTGACAATTGTTATTGATAATCTAAACCAACCTTTTCTTTTCTATGCCTCACCTTGAGTGAGAGGACGGCAGAGAACAAAATGAGCTCTGGGACACTCAATGAGGAATGAACAAAACCGGCCTTAAAAGTCAGCTTTTGTGTGAAATTCTGATGACAGAAAAAGCAGTCTCTGAACATTGTTTGCTCAGTAATGTCTTTTTACCTGGACTGAGAACAGAGATCTCCCCTGGGAGAGATTCTTTCATTCGAGCAACTTAGAATCATCATTTAGGTTGGGAAAGTCCCTTAAGCTCAAGTCCAAGTGTTGACCCAGCACTGCCAAGCCCCACACTAAATGATATCCCCAGGGGCTACACCTACATGTGTTTTGAATCCCTCCAAGGATTGTGACTCCAGAAGTTCCCTGGGCAGCCTGTTCCAACACCTGACCATCCTTTCTGTGAAGAGATTTTCCTCTTGTCCAATCTGAACATCCTCTGGCACAACTTGGGGCTGTTTCCTCTCATCCTATCCCTCGTTCCTTGGGAGCAGAGCCCGACCCTCCCGGCTGCCCCCTTCTGTCAGGGAGTTGTGGAAAACCAGAAGATGCCCTGAGTCTCCTTTCCTCCAGGCTGAGCCCCCCCCCAGCTCCCTCACACACTCCTCATAGGACTTGTGCTCCAGACCCTTCCAGACTTGCCCATCCCAAGTGTTCCAGAAAAGTTCCTGGCTGCTGAGTGTTTGCTGCAGCCTACCAGAGTAATGAAAGGTAGCAAAGCATCCGTGAGTGACGAGGTATTAAAAATACTGTTCAGTCCTTGACTTTGATGTGAATGTTCAAAATGTAATTAATGGTTCAACCAGGCTGAAATAAAAATACAGCACTTGCACAGTGAAATCCCAGAGACTGCAATTTTCCTTGCGTGGGTTCAAGACTCATTTCAGTAGATCCCTGGCAGTTATTTTGTTGCTTAAGCTTCTTAAGAATTTCCTTTTTTTTTCCCCTAAAATCTCAGGACACATAGAAAATTTTACTTCAGGTTACACAGTTTACACCAATATCTGATCTCTTAAGTATTTGAATTGGGCCAGTGTTCTGTCCTGCTTTGGAGGGTATCTTTGTATGGTTGAAGCTGAGATACATACTAGCAGCTTCTATTCCACTAGCCAAGTGCAAAGTTACTACTTTTCAGATATTTTCTTGTACTATTTGGAAGCTATCATTCCAAGAATACAGAAATGGAGAATTTTGTCTCGTTTCAAATATCAGCACTACAGAGAATTGTAGATGAATTTTAAAATTTCCTTTTCTTTTGAAGGAAAACATTATGAAAAAGGTGATGTTAGACAGATCCCAGGAATAGGTGCTACAGACCTTTTGAGACTGAAGACTCACAGACCTAACAGGCAGAAGGAATTATATAGAGAGGAGAGTAGGACCGCTGCCCCTTAAAAACAACAATACAAACTCTCATCTTTGAAGAGGAGGTTTCAATGGCTTCTGCTGCAGAGGAAATCAGTGTGGTGACAGGAAAATATTTCCAAAATTATATAGTCTCACTATTCAGAAAAAAAGGAGATTGAAACCAAGAGAAGAAAACCGGAGAGAATATAAAGGTTTCCAGGGTCAGCTTCTATTTGTTGATTTAATTCCAGTCTGGTTTCTCCCTCTCTAAACCTAAAATTTAAGTAGTTCTTACTAACTTATTCTCCCTCTGTTCAAGGATCTTGATGGCCACCAGATGTCAAATCTCTATGCTTGCAGCCAGGGACACCTCAGGATATGGGTATTTGAGACCTGGTTTAGGACTGTCAGGCTGAGGACAGATGGTTCTTGTGAAAATGTGGTGTAGTGGGGTCTGCACTATGGATTTTACCTTCTTGCTTTGTAACCCAAACTCCTCTGTGGTTCATAGGCTGGTTACTCGATCCAGAGACTGTTTCAAACTGTGTGTGTGTGATGGAGCTCACAGCATTTACAGCAAAGTTTTGAGCAGAATTAGCAGCTGGTTGAGAGAAGCTTCACACTCAGAGTTTGGGATAGGAAAGGAAAGGGCAAATGTGGGCAGGATGAGGAAGGAAGCTGAAAACTGCAGGAAGTCTTCCCTAGCCCAGCTTTGGGCAGAGGACTTGGTGAGGTGATGCTGGATCAGGTTGTTCCTTACTCACAGATACAGTCAGCATATCTGACATCGATTATCAAATGCCCTCTAACTGCTGATTCACTCCATAACATGACTGATTTTAAGACAATAACTGTAATTAAAAAAAAAAAAGGCAGTATAACATTAACATGGAGGTGAATTGCCATTTTCAGCTGCATTATTGTCTTGGTGTGAAATGTTTTTGCTATGTCTCAGCCACATTCTGCGCTGGGCTCTGCAGCTCAGCGCTTGCTGTAACGCAGAGTTCAGTAGGGCAAATGTCTTCGTTTGCTTTTGGTTTTCTTTCCTTTGGATGCATCTTGGAATGAGGCTGGGGATTACCTTTACTGTTTCAGAAGCTGAATATTTTCAGAGAACCATTCTTTTGTTCACCTGATTTACCTGTACAACTCATCTGCAAATTCCATGGATTTATAGAAAATAAATGCTTAGCACCTAACGCTAAGCATATATGTGCATATATGTGTATATTTCTGCATAAAAATTTCCTAATTTCTAAATTAGCTTTTTTGTTGTTGTATGACACACAGAGTTAAAGACTCACATTTAAGAGGTGTTTTCTAGATGCTGAGGGATTGACATGATTTATAGGGAAACCTAAACCATTTGCTAGCTTTAGACCCCATGTCTTTTAATATCCATCCTGTTTCCAAAGAGTCTGCACACGTGTGTATCTATATAAAGATGCAGAATACTTTCCCATTGCCAGTCCTTAGGGGATTTTTAGCAGTGATACAGAATATACAGGTTGTTAAAATGTATTTTCTGCTTATGCTTGAGTAGACTGAAGTCAGTGGCTGGTACATGCTTTACTTTCAAGAATTACTAGAAGGGTTTTTTCCCACTTTAATTATCTCTCAAAGGAGTGTGACTGGTATTCAGAAGTCCTTCCAACTTTTTTGTTCCCATGAAAACATTTTTTTTTAATAGGTTGAAGTCGTGAGAGAATATGAGAAGTGGGCAGAACCCTGAATTGTGCTATAAGTTAAGAAACTTTATATGAAATTACGTATTTTCTGATTACCTTGTTCAGATACATATTGAGCGAAAGAGCAAATACAAGTTGAAGAAATGTCAGATAAACAAACCAACATCTGTGGAATTTTTATGATCTGACTTATCTCAAACACTGATTTTACTCACTCATCCTTCATTCTTTATATCTACACGTCTAGTGACACATGCATTTATATTTTATATAAAGGGCAGAGTGTAGTCAGCGCGTTTGAGTTAGGCTGTTAAATTAAGGAACAGCAGGTGAAAATGATTCCTCCACATGAATATTCAAAGTGTACCTCAGATACTGTAGAAAGAATAATAAAGAGCAAAGAAACTTTGATGGGACCAAGGCATGGAGATGATCTGAAATTAAAGTTTTATTGGCACAAGGTTGAGATGACTCAGTAAACTTACTCCAGGAGTGGCAGGATCTGCTTGTACACCCCATTGCCAGAACATCCAAGAGTTTAACAGATGAGGAGACATTGGGATGTTGGAAGTCCAGCAGTTGGTCCCTTAGTCTTGATTCTTCCACCCTGGGGCTTCAGTGTGAGCAGAGTGGGTGTGGAGGTGGCAGGAGGGTGTAGGGGCCATGGAGCTGAATTCAAAGCTGAGAGACTTGAGTTCATTTCTTCCCCGGGGACCATTTCCTGTGTGTTTGCATCACTTAAGGCAGGACTCACCAAGGTTGTTAAGCACTGTCAAGTAGGCCATCAACTACTATTATTTTTAAAATTTTTTTTGTAAAAATGAAGAAAGAGCAACTTCCCCACCCCTTACCTGATGGAATCTAGTCACCACTGTTGGATTCAGTGAGGTCTCACAGGAATCAGGAGCATGACCACTGTTCAGGTCCTCACGGCAGAACATTTCCAGGCAAAACTCAGGAGCCAGAACGCAGTTGTGGATCTGACGCTCATTTCCGTATTACTTCATACATTCCACAGACAAGAACACCCAGAACTGTGCGCTGCTGGGACACTGGAGACACGGGAGGAAGCGCATTAATGGATGGCCACCTTGTTTAAACATCAAATTCTATTTCTATTTCTTCTCCTGCTTCCCAGATCCCGTGCACGGGCCACAGAACGTGGAGGTGGTTGACATCCGCTCGCGGCAGCTGACGCTGCAGTGGGAGCCCTTTGGCTACGCCGTGACACGGTGCCACAGCTACAACCTCACTGTCCACTACCAGTACGTCTTCAACCAGCAGAAATTCGAGGCAGAGGAACTCATCCAAACTTCTTCTCATTACACCCTGCGGGGGCTCCGGCCCTTCATGACCATCAGGCTGAGGTTGGCCCTCTCCAACCCCGAGGGCAAAATGGAAAGCGAGGAGCTGGTGGTGCAGACTGAGGAGGATGGTGAGTTGTCGTGGGGTTGGGTGGTTGGGTTTTGAGGGAAGACTCATATTTCAGTTGTAAATAACAACGTAACCCTCTGTCCCACAAGACTTGTGTATCTTCTCTGCACAGTGTGTCTGTTTTGAGTGTAAAACTTGTAGGTTTAAATGATTTCCACTTCACAGCCACGTTCCTGAAAGGGCAAAGATCCCTGAAGTGCTTGGGCATGACAAACACCAGTCTGAGCAGCTATTAAAGAGCTGTAGGTTTAATTCTTTGTGTTCTGAACCACCCAGCAGCTTCCTTTATCATATGGGCAAATGCAATCCTAGTATTTATTGATTTTTCTTGTGCCTTCACAGAAGGCGGCATCCCAAAAAAAGCTACAATCCCTTCCTTTCCAGAGCATAGCTTTTCTTAACGCTGATCTTCTGGACATCACATCTTACAGAGATCTCAGAAGCAAAATTAATTGTGGATATGAAAGAACAGCTGTGGATGTAAAAGAACAGTTTTCTGGAAGAACTGATGGAAAGCTTCAAAGTGTTGTTATCCCACCTGAGCTGTTTCAGACCAAGGACTACATTCCTCTGCCTGGACTGTAGAAGTTGCTGTCCTAAGTTTCTCTCAGCTGAAAGTGGCTCTTCCAGCCCAATAATAAATTACATGGGGGACACAAAAGGATGGCAAACATTTCAAAAAAATGAGCAGGGTTTTTATCAGACAAGCTTGGGAGTGCATTTAGTTGGTTACCTCCTACAGCATTCAAATTTTGCTGGAGTAGGTGGATTTTTGAGCTGGCCTTGTAGCTGTAATGAAATTTAAATCCTGCACCATTACTTTACTAAGCAAATCAGCCTTTCCTATTGATAAAGGTGTGCAGCCCAGCAGCATCTCCATGCCAAGGTGCAGTCTGGCTGTTTAGGTGGAGAGTTCTGCTGTTGTGTGGGTGGAGGAGGACGGATTAAATTCCCTGCTGCTGCTCTGCTGTACTGGAATAAAATCATGCTGAAATTAGCGTCATATTTTCATGGGTTCTGATTTTATTTGTCACTTAGTGGTTACATTAGGGTACTGTTATTTGCACCAAAAGTTGAGAAATAAGCCTTTCACATTGATAGTAGCTTGGTAATGGTAGTGCCTTGAGGGATTTTAATTTTTAATTTTATTTATTTTTAATATTCAGCTTCCTGTCTGGTGGCCTTTTGGTGTCTCACGTGCAGCTGGAGCTGGGGGTAGTTTTTAACAGAGTTTGTTGTTTGTTTTGGTTTTTTTCCCTGCAGTTCCTGGACCTGTTCCCTTGGAATCTATCCAAGGAGGACCTTTTGAAGAGAAGATCTACGTTCAGTGGAAGCCTCCAAATGAGACAAATGGCATCATTACACTCTATGAGGTGAGGAGAACAGATTGTTGTCAAGGCATACGTGCCACAGGGCCCTTTTCATGTGTGTTTAAGCCAATCCTGAGCTCTGAGACATCTCAGCAGGTGCTATAAAAAGCCTGATTAAAATAGATAAGAATCTTCAAGATAGTCTGCTTCTACCAAAAAAGTTTCCCAGTTCAAGAAAGAGAAAGATTTCTTTCCAGTATTTGCGGCAAAATGAGAGCCACACGTTTTGCCGTGTCTCAGGTGCCCTTTTTCCTTCTGCAGAAGCTCCAAGGTCTGTTTTTTTTCTTTTTTTCTTTCTTGAGGTAAAACACTGTTAGGTTTTATACCTACACTCTGTAACTGATTCCTTTTTGCCTTTCCACCAGTCACAGCACTTCCTGGCAATATCAGCAGAATGGAAACATCAAATCTTATCTTACAGTGCTCTTTTTGAACGTTTCAGTGATACATTTGTCCATCCCAACAACTTCCCTGATGCCAAACAAAGTGTAGAGCAGGTTATGGGATGATCACTGACTATCCTGTGCTGGATGAGAAAGAAATGTTTAAATTTGATCCCAGAGTGTATCAGAGGTGGTGTTTCTTGTGAAGGTAAGGACGTGTTACTGCTGTCATGTGCTCCTGGTGAAACTCTCCATAATGTCGTGTACGCCCAACTGTGTGGAACAGAAATGCAAAAGGAGGAACCCTTTAGGGGATTGTGTGAAATAGAAGTCCTACAAGAGAAGGTAAAAGCGCTTGGATTCAATAGCAGAAAGTGGTGCACCAGTGCTGGCTGAGCGTGTGTCAGTTTATGGGTTCAGCATTCACCTCCGTAAGATTAGAGAAAGCGAAACATAATTTTATTTTTATGGTGACATAAAACCCCTCACTGTGGCTTGTGTAGCGTTTTCTGACACAGAGGGGTAAGAAGCAATATTTCACTTTCTCTTGTGCTTTTTGTACAAACTCACTTTAGAAAAGCCACAGGTGCAAAAAGCAGGTCTCCCACCACCGATGAGGTTCTCCCTGGGTTTTCTCTTCCCATCCAGTCTCTCCATTTGGGACAGGATGTCCTGTGACGTGGCACTCCCAGATCTCCTTGCTAGCACTGGCTCTCTATGTCACAGTCAAATGGAAAAAATGAAGCAGGTTTAACATCATTGAGATCTTACACCACAGCGTGAGCAACGGATGAAACTTTCTCCTTGAACTTCACTTTTAGGTCATCATTTGGCTCACAAAGGCCAGACTGAGTTTGACACAGCAACACTGAACAGATGAACAGAAGTTCTTTTGGTAATTCAGTGTCATTTCAGCTGGGCTGAAATCCCTGACTAAGTGTGGAGTCATTGTTGGTCACTGTTGAGACACTTACAGAAATATGTGCAGGGTGCAAATCATCTGTCAGTGCTAAAACAGAACTAACCCTCATCATTTCATGGTTTTTGAAGGTGTCTGTGTAAGGAATTAGGCAATAAAACTGGGTGTATTTTAAAGGAATTAACCCGAATAGAATCAGTTACGAGTTCATTTTTTTCTGGCAACATAGGTGACCTACAATAGAACATATTTAAAATAACCCAAGTCAAATGATGCAAATGATGCAGAAATAACTCCTTTTAATTTTTAAAGAAGCAGTTTCTTACTACAATATTGCCTTGGGCTCAGCTTGTTGAAAGGACTTCAGCAATCTGAGTAGCTTTTCTGGCTGAGCAGCTGCATGAGACACTTTATTGCCTGCAGGGTTGTGATGCATCATGACAGTGCCTTTGCCCCTGAAGTCACATCATTGCTCAAGTCTCAGCGGAGGCACAAACAAATTTTTCTTTTCTGATAATGACTCTCTGCGTATTTGGCAGCTGGAGACAAAGAGAAGTCAAGGTGAATTCAAACTCTTCTTCCTCCTTTTCCTATTCCCCCTCATCTCCAAAAGGATGAACATCCCAGTGCTAGAAACACTGTGAGAGCCAGAGTGCCTGGAGATTGTCACGAATGAAAATGTTGTCCTTTCCTGTCCCTTCTTCCATATGAAAATTCCTACAGAGCCTTTCCACTGTCCATGGAACCTGGAGACAAGTCCATCAGCTGGAGATATGTCCAGGTTGCACATAACCTGGAGAGATGGCCAGGGCACTCTCAGGGTGGTTTGCTCCTTTAGGAACATGGGGATCCATGCAGATGGAACCCACACAATTCCTGTACACTGTTACTGGTGTCACTGGGAATTCTGCTCTGTCCTGGGAGATTCAGTGATGTTCCAGTGAATTTGCAGCTCTCTGGAAGCTCTGCAATTGTGTTGCTGTTATTAGGGAGAAACAAACACAAAGGCCTGTGAGCATTTATTAAAGTAAAATTCCCTGCAAAGTATTTATTAAGTAGTACCACTTTATGAGCTTGAGTTAGTGGTGTTAGGTCCTGCATTACACCTGGAAGTAGCTGGCTAAATTCACACTCGGGAATTGTGTAGCTGAAAGTCTCTCGAACCCCTCTGGGCACAAACCCTCCGAATAAAAACAAACAAAGCCCCACCTTCTCCTCCTAGGAAATAGTTCCCTCCTCACCATCACCATCACAATCTGATTTACTGTATCTGGGTATTGTATTTTCCCTCTAATTCTGTTTTAAAAAAAATTGTTGTAAGCTTCTAAAACGCTCTGAAATAATCACGCTGTCTATTCTATTAACATCCCACTTGCTTCCCTTTGGGACTGATTTTCTTCTCAGGTCCCTTATCATCCTTGCAGCTCCCTGCCAGATGTCCCTATAACCCAAATTGCCGTTGCAGTTTTCATATCCACTGCTTGGGTGCCAACTGGGCTGGGATTCAGCAGCACAACCTTCAGCAAGTCTTTTGGCAGCCAGAAGCACTAATTTCGTAAGGACTGAATACTTCTAAAGAGCCTAAACAAAATGGAAGGACCTTAATGAACCTTTTTGACTTCTGCAAGTCTCTTCTGATGGATACTTTTCCTTCAAAATGCCATTGTAGCCTTTTAACAAAGCAGGAGCTTTGCATTTAAAAGTGGTTTGAACCCCCTCTGTGTTCAGTTGAGAATTAATTGTTTCACTGGGTACAGAAACAGCTCGATTTTTAAACAGAGGGACCTTTTAGATCCCTTGTAATTGCAGGCCTAGATCCTTCTCTAATTGCAGTCTGTTTCTGGGGAGCAGAAACCTCTTGTTCAAGGCAACTTGGAAAGCTCCGGGAATTACAAATCAGTTAATCAGTGCTGGAAAGATTAGGATATGAGCTGGGTAGAAAGGGAGGATGGCACAGATTGTTCTGGGGTGCTGGGGAGCCCAGCAAAGCTCACAGGCATGTGGTGAGACAGGAGGTGTCAGTCTGTCTGTCCATCAGGAAAGCCAGTCAGGAGATGCACCGGCTGCTGCTGGAAGTAACAGAGGGAAAGCTTAAAGCCTCTAACAGGTCCCCAGGTGGCTTCAAGGTGTGTAGGTACCTACAGGGGGCAGGCAGATCAATCTGTGCTCAGGCAGCCAGCTGAACAGCGGAGCTGGGCTTTGCTGGTACCTTGGTTTGGGTAGAATGCTCCACACAGTTGGTTCTGCATGTGATGCTCATGCAAGACGCACTATTACACTTTTATTGTTATTATTGTCTCCAGGAGGAACCTGTGAGTGGCACAATTTAATAATATTTCAGTAATCCTGCCCATAATCAGCCTCCTGGCAGACTGAAAGCACCACAACTTGTTGAAATTTTTATTTTACATTTTTTTTAACCAGTCCTGAAAAGCTGCTCTGCTTTAAAATCCCTGATAATCAAATGTTGCTCATTGTCCTCACACCATGTGGGAGTTCAGCTTCAAAGCCTTTGTGTACAAAGACATGCAACAAAGATTTATTCCTTTTAATTTATTTTTTCCTAAAGTGTAAAGTCAAACTACCATCAAACAGACTTATACTCTCATTGGGCTGCAAGGGCAAGCAATCTCATTTAAGGTCATGGACCAGCTTTGGCACTAAAATTCTTCTGCTTTTAGATGACATGAGGCTGTCTTAGATGTATGTTTTGTGCAAATTTGCATCTAGAAAGTGTAAATAAAATTTATTTATATCTGCATTTTGCTGTTCCTTTGGGCAGCTGAGAGCTTTCGGGGCACTCAGTAAGTGATGCTGGCTTTTGGTTTCACAAATAAAATTTTTTGTGTGTATTCTGTTTCTCAGAATTGTCAGGTTTTAGAATATTTCACCCTTAAACAGGAAGGAAAAAAAACCAAGCACCTATCCTTGCTGTCTGAAATACCTGTCACATCGCTTGGGGGAAGGCATCCTTAGAGCTATTGCAATCCTAACAGCATTTAAAGGGTGGATCCCGAATATTCGGTTCCTTGGCTGGAAAAATGGCTCCCAGACTGTTGGAGTCCTTTCAGTGAGCCATGCCTAAAGGCAATGTTGAAACAGCAAACTGTCTTTTTAAACATTGTAAGGTGCAGTCCTGTAATCAGTTATGTCCTCATCTTCAGGATTGTTAAATCCCTGGTGGTTTGGGGGGAAAATAAGGATGTGTCTGCAGCTTCTAACTAGCTAGTTTTGTCAGTCACTGTTTCTGAAACGCTATAAATCTCTATTTTGATGCCAGGAACAATAATACAAGGGACTTTCATACACAATTTCAGATCTTTAATGGGATGCTTGGAGCCTAGTGCATCTAATCCCAGTGGATTTGAGTTTAAATTGCACTTCAGAGGCTACAGATCCTCTTAGTTACCATGTAAAATTGCAGTCTGCCCTTCTTCATCTCTCCAGTTGCCAATATGTCATTCCTTCTCCATCACCTCACTCCCTTTTTCTCTGCAGGAGAGGTTGTTACGTGCAAACTGCCTCTTTAGAGTGTCGTGCATAAGGTCAATATTTGTGGGATGCATTGCCTGTATTTATAAAAGGGCGGAAACAAATTTCTTCCACCCTTGACCCCTGAAAGTGCATGCTTATTATAACAAAAAGCAGGATTATCTGGTGTGATAGCTATGCAGGGATATGCATCCATTTCTATTCATAGCCCTTTTCTAAGCTATTCAGGAAACCTGATTTTTTTTAGGATTAAAATCTTTCCAGCTAAAAGGTGTTGCAAAAAAAAGGGGTTGCCCAGAAAAAAGCTGCAAGGGTTGGGAACTCAGTTCGGCTTAGTCATTTGTTTGTTTATTTAAAGGGTTTGGGGGGATTTTTTTGGTTCCAAAGAGTGAAAAATGGCTCCCACAAGAAGGAAAGCAACAACCACAAAATCTTGCGACCAATTTATATAAAGCTCTACAGTCGAAATAGTGGAAAGATGACAATTCTCAGAAATTGCCTTCAGTGAGAAGTGGCTTTGAATGTTCCCATGAAAATCAATCATGTTACAGCTTCTCGATTGCATTCCTTGGATGCAGGAGGCTCCTGGGACAGAGCTTTCTCACTTCAACTCGCTGCACTGGGCTGTGCCACACACAGCTGGGGCTGCATTTAGCTGAACATGAGCAGAACATCGTGGAGAGCTGTCAAGTGTTCAAAATGCAGGCAATGATGAGTTAAAGATGGGGTGTTGGGTCTGGTTTTATCACTCATCTGCAGGGACCTTGTTGGGAATTACTCTCTGTTCATCCACAGCACTAATGCTGTTTGCCTCTGACACCAGATTTTTAAGATGTAGTCTATTGTTTGTCCAGAGTCCATGAAAGTCAATTACATCAAGAATAAGGGGTCTGCTGCATCTGTGCTGTATTGAATTAGACTTCTTTAATAATCTAAACTAGCAACGGAAGTGTGTGGCCAAATATCGTCTGTTGAAGTTTGAAACTCTCAGCCCTACAGGAGGCTGTGTCACCCTCTCAGTGACATGTAAGGAAAGCTGTTCACATCTACTCAGCTCAATTAGTTCTGGAGTTTATGGCTCTTAGTGCAGAAGGGCCCTGGAAGAGGGCTGGGCTGGCTAAAGAGAAATTGTTTATTTTATGCCTGCTGACTGTGGTATTTACTGAGCACTTGGTGAACAGGTTGGTTAAATCCTGCCGGTGTTCTGGGCTCCACCTCATAAAGATTCAGGCCAGAATATGGGAAATGAACAGTGCTGATTGCACTGATTTATTATCATTTGTTGGCAATTGAGAAGGATGATAAATCTGAGTGTTGCTCGCTCTCGCAGTAGCTTGGGATGCTGTGCTAGTCACGGATCCTGTGGCTCTGTTTCTGGAACAAGGCAGGACTCAGACAGCTTTCCAGTGAAATTTGAGGATCACAAGGTCACAGGAAATATCTTTCCCCCCACCCCACAACCAGTGGCATCCCACAGAGAGCTTTCCCTGCCCCCCCCCCATGCTGTTTGATTATTTTTAATAAATTAATAGGATTTAGGCAATTGAGAAGGATGATAAATCTGAGTGTTGCTCGCTCTCGCAGTAGCTTGGGATGCTGTGCTAGTCACGGATCCTGTGGCTCTGTTTCTGGAACAAGGCAGGACTCAGACAGCTTTCCAGTGAAATTTGAGGATCACAAGGTCACAGGAAATATCTTTCCCCCCACCCCACACCCAGTGGCATCCCACAGAGAGCTGTCCCTGCCCCCCCCCATGCTGTTTAATTAATTTTAATAAATTAATAGGATTTATAAGCTCCCCTGTCAGCACTAGAATTCGAGGATGTGCTTGAGTGACCCCCCTGCCACACACAGGGCGTTCATTTAAGGTGGCTCCCCTGATGCTGCAAGGAAAGCACGATTTACCTGTGTGCAGTAACACAGAGGGCAACAAAAGCAGCTGCTGTTTTGGTGAAACAGGACGGTTTTCTTTCCCCATCACGTTTAGAAACATCAAATGCCGTGGCAGGACTGAGGTTACTTGGAGCTGTGTTGACTTAAGGCTGCTGTGGGGAGCTAACAGGAATTAGGCTGGGCTCTGTCTGCATGGCACGTCCCGGGGTGATGGCTCTGCTTGGCTGCTCCTGCTCCTCCAGCTAAGGAGGGCAGCAGCAGGGAGCATGCTCCAGATGCAGGCTGGGGGTTTACTCAGGGGTTACTCCCTGTTGGAAAGAGCCTGCTGTATTTTATAGCTCCTGTTCCTCTCCATCCCGTCCCAGTTACTATAAGCTTAGGGAATGTTTAAATGGTTTCCTAATTAGGGGTGCTTTTCTGAACAAGCACCGCAAAGAGCTTTTGAACAAACTTCTTTAAATTATACAGGATTCTTAATTGTGTGTTACTCACTTGCTGTTACTTGCAAGATGTGCTTAACTTGGGAGCATTTGTTAATGATGCTTTTTAAAATCCTATAGTTTCCAGTAACATCTTAGGGAGAAAATGAGAGAGTTTTTCTGAGAAACTCAGACGTCAGGGTTTTTCAAATGCATGACAACCTCCAGGTAAGTAGCATACTTGTGCTATAAATAGAATGAATCAAGTGTTTAAAAAAAAATATTGCTTGATCAAGCTTTTCAGAAATAAAAGCATAATGTGGTCCCTTGAGCACAACAATTTCTTTGATTACCTTTTTATTGTTCTTTTGAAGCCAATAGAAATGCAGTGATATAAATCCCATGCAAATGAGAAGACATTTGGTTACAACAACAGTTTTTTTTTAAGGAGCTGAATTATTTTAGTGTGCACGTTGCGCTTTTTCTAAGCCAATAATAATAATATAAATTATAACTGAAAAAAACCTCTAACTTATTCTTTCTTGTAATGAAGTTCAATTTTAAAGCATCCTTTTGTAGATACATCAGCATCTTGACTTTCTGCCTTCCAAGCTTTTTTTTTCCCAGACAAAAAATACATTTTCAGTCTATTCTTCTTTCTTCTCTGTATTGCTCATCCAGGAGAACAGCTGATCCTTAATCCCATTTCCTCCATCTCATCTTTTCACGTGGCAGCGTACCTGTGCAGTTAAAGTACTACAAGGCTCTTTAACAACTCCATTTTCACATCTTGCAGTATTTTGTTTACCGGAATGTAGCAGTTACCTAAGTTGAAAGCAAACTGCAGATGCATGTTTACACTTCCTTCCTAGATTATTGGGGTTTTTTTTCTCACTGTTTCATCTTCAGTATTGTTTAATTTAGAAAATATATATGACTGAATAATTCAGTTGTGGTGGTGGCTTCATCCTGTTAATGGATGCCACTGTGGAAGTTTGTAACAGGGGAGAAGCCAGTCAAGGTGATCTTTGCATCACCTTCAGAAGCAGTATGTGTGTGTGGATGCACGGTTCCTTCTGGGAAATTCACCTTGTTGCTGTCCTTTGTGCTTGTGTCTTAGAGCCAGTCTTTATGATCCTGCCATCCAGTGGACAGGATGGGTTTGGGTTTAGTTTTCTGTGCCCGGCTCGCTTACCAATTTCTGTCACTTTGAGTCCTTTGCCTCCTTTTTTCCTTCTCCAATTCTCTTCCCTGTTGATTACCACATTTCCCTGATCCCTGCTCTCACTGCTGTCCAGGTGGGATTGCTGGCAGTGGGGGTGGGATGGCTGCCAGAAGGATGAACGCTTTAGCACAGGGAGAACAAATTTCCTTTCGTTCTCAATTCACCTGCTTCAGTCTGAAACTGGGAAAAGTGGCTTAGGGTGAGCTTGGATGTGGCCTGGAGCAACCAGGCCTAGTGAAAGGTGGCAGGGAGTTGGAATGGGATGATCTTTAAGGTCCCATCCAACCCAAAGCATTCTGTGAGGCAGACACTTGGAGAAAAAGTACAGACATATAGCTTACAATTCAAGTGACTAAAACTACACCATCTCACAACTGTCAGCTACACCAAGAGCTAAGACTGATATTTGATCTATAAATGTGGCCAAACCATTTTGTCCACACGTGGGCCTTGCTCCTGCTGCTTTCTGGTGTGCAGCAGACACAGAAGCTGTGTGTGATGCTGGTCACACCCCATTGTGTGGTTTGGGGATTTGTTCTTTGCCCACAGCTTTCCCTGCACCCGTGGCAAACCACAGTGAGGTGTTTCAGGCAGAGCTTTCAGCATCAAGGAGTAACTGAGGAGCAAGCATGGAGATTGAATAACCACCTCAATGCTGCAGTCCTATCAAAGCAATTTCTATAGTTGTCATTTTCTGCTATTAAGCTGAACAATGAGGCTCTCCAATAAAATCATATGAAATAACAGCTCATTAAAAGCTCTCCTTAATATATAGCATGCTAATTAATGTCAGTGGGGTGCAAGCTTGAATGGCAGAATAGACTATAATGTTTAGAAAGTAGGTAAAATAAAGGAAGATATTTTATCATTAATGACCTTTTAGTAAACCTAATGAAATCCTTAATGGCCTGAATACATTACTGAGGCGCTCCCAATTGCTTTGCTACCAAGTCCATTCTTCCTCATTTTCTCACAGACATTAAACTTGGCTTTGTTTATAGAAAACAAAAAGCAATAACATCCCAAGGAAATATGAACAGGAAGAAAGAGTCTGTGCAAAAGGAGAGCAGAGGAGGCTTCTCAGACCTGCTGTCCCTTGTCCTGGGCAAAACTGGGTGCAGGAGCATGTTGTATCCTGCCTTGGCTGTGCTGTCTGTGTTTGTATTCAGGTTTAATTGCCCCCGTGTTTACGTGGCTCTCAGTAAATAGGCCAGGGAGCAAATGGGCCTCTTTTATTCCCGGGGTCTCCCTGGGTTAAATTCCATATTCATTCCTAATGAATAGCTGCGCTCTGTCTTTTTATACTCCTACCAGCCATGCTGGGCTTGTGCTGTGACTCAATTAAAGGACTTCATTCTGCAGGGCTTTTAGTCTTTCACGTGTTGCCAGCCTTAAATATAACTTGCAAATGCTGATTAACTCTGCCTTAACCTTATCCCAAAAAAAGTAGCACAAGAATGGAAAAATGAAAGGCCTTTGCTTCCTTCCGTTTCCTGGATGAAATTTAGTGGGCTGGGGAAGGATGTAAGTGCAATAATCGCCTGGCTTAAACTGAGTTTCAAGATGGAAAATGTCCCCATTCATCTGGTCATAAAATACATTCTTCAGTTCTTTACTTTTCCAGCACTGGAGAAGGATCAGGATCATTCACTAACCTGTTCACCAACTCTTTCCTGTCATTAGAAGATAACTTCCTTCAAATTACTCGCTTTGTGTCATACTTGGTGCAATTAACTTTAGTCTCCTCCCCCAGAATGTTTGAAACTCCCTGATAAGATTGAACCTAAATCCATCTGCAATCTGAAGTCACCTGCAGTAATAATTGTTCCTAAGAAGCACGGGCGATTGGGGAATCTCAGAAAAGAGCCCCTGGCTTGCTGTGTAATCATGTTTCAATCAGCTTCATGGAACCATGAAATGGATTGTCCCCCTGACGTTCCTACACTCCAGAGCACACACTCTGCTGGGCAAATTAATTCCTTGTTTGGCTCCAGGCACAAAAAGAGCTTCTGGTATCCCCTCCCATCCCAGCAAACCAAGGAGGAAAGGAACACAAATCACCTTGAAATCAGAATTTGAGAGCGTAGCAGCATCAGCCAGCCCTGTTTTGTTTTCCCAATCATCCAGTGAGAAGTGTGGTGCTTTGGGAGAGAGATGCCCAGACTGCTGACTGCCTACAAGGGGGCTGGGATGAATGACAAAGCCAGCAGTGGTGATGACCAGGTGGTGATCAAAGAGCTGCAGGAATCATGAAGGTCTGACAGGAAGGAGAACCCAGCCAGTGTCTTGTAAATGTCCTCTTGGATGCTGGAGTCAACTCCTCTCTGGAGCTGGGAAAAAGATGCTGTGAAGGCACAGTCCTGCAGCAATGAAGGATATTCTTTTCCAGCCACCTGCAAGAAAGATCTGGTCATGTCTTGACAGAATTTAATTCCCATTTCATATTCCCTCATTTCAGGAATATTTTGGTCTTTCAAAAATAGTGAAACTTCATTCAAAACAAATCCAAAATCAGCTCACCAGTGAAAATTCTAGGAACTCTTTCTTACACCTGAGTCTTGTCCCTGGAAGGTTTAACATGTCTTGACAGCTTTGTGTTTTGTGTTGAAAGGTTCCCAGTTCAGGGTCACTCTGAATTTTAGGTCCGAAACCCTTCTTCTGATGGAAATGATTAATTAATCCCTGGGCTTTCTTGAGCCAACTCTAAAGTTCACAGGAGGGAATCAAGAAAAGCAAGGCTATTGCTGTTGTCCTTAAAATGCTTTTACAAGGCCCATATTTGGAAGAGAAACTCTGAGAGAGCACACAAGCTAGAAAATATCTAATAATGAAACAAAACAAAGCAACTTCACCCTGCCAAAACAGCAAAAGGTTCTTCTGCCCAAGTTTATGTTGTCTTTTAGAATGAGTGATTTTCCTTAGGGCCCACACCTTGGTGCTTTTCCAGAGTCAGGAATGTGGTCCCCCAAACTGCAGGGCAAGCTCAGGGTTTTTCTCCTCCCTGAGCTCCTGCCCAGGACAGGTGCCATGTGAGGGTGATGTCCAGCTCTTCCCATGGCTGCAGCCCTGGCAGCAGAGAGATGGGAAGTGGTGAGGTTTATTTGTTTATTTTCTTTTGCACAGAGCACAAGGGCCTTGTGGCTGCTCAATAATTATTAGTTTGTGTACTGGAGAAGAGAAATCCAAACACAAGTCATGCATACAGAACTCCTGCATGTTACTGTCTAGAATATTTTTCCTTTTAGTGCTTGATAAGTTCCTTTTTCCACTGAGCCAAAAGGTTTTTCTGAGCTATTTAACTTTGTGACATTGTTGAACTTGCACTAAATTAAAAGAGGAAAAAAATTGCATATACAGCATTACTAACTTGCCATTTTCTTATTTAGGCCACAGACAAATTAGAAATTATTCAGGTTATCCAGACAAAAGCTACATCCTCACCAGCCCATCATCCTTATTACGGATGAACTTTGTGAACCCATCCATGCAGCAGCTGAGCAATCACTGCTGCTTGGTGGCTGCAACTCAGTCCTTTCCCTCACACTCTAATCTTTGTTTCTCATTATATTTTATAAAACCTGTCTTTTAACACCCCTCATTCCAGAAGCATTCTGTCTTCTTTCCAAACTTCTCTCTAGAGCAGAGAACAGGTTTCCAGCTAGATAAACCCATGGCTTCAGCTTTCAGAGGAGTTGCCAGCAAGAGCCAAGTCTGTGCTGGAGTGACACAAGTTGTAGCAACCTTGGCTTGGGCAGGAGTAATGAGACACAGCCCTGGGCTATAAATTGCATTGCCTTGGGAACGAGGGGAATTCGTTCTGCTTTGCCTGAGGCAAGGGTCTGCCATGCTGTCAGCTGAGTTTCTCAGACTCTCCTTTTCCTCTGTCATGATAATAAGCACCAAAAAAGCTGCTTGTGAAAGACTTTTGGGGAAATCCCTTGTTACTTGCTACTAGTTTAACTTGTGTAATCCCAGCAGCGGCAGCAGAGGGACATCTATTTCTGGCTGCTTTGCTGACAGGTTTAAATAAAGACAGTGGACTTTGTGGGACTTTGGAACAGCCTCTCTGGACCACAAGAAATTCTCTGCAGCTCCAGTGGTTTGCCAGGAGTTGTCAAGGGAAGGATGACAATCGATGAGCTGCAGTTCTGCCTGCTGCATGGAGATCTTGGTGTTTTCCTTTGTTGCTCTGAGCTCCTCAGTGGCAGGAGAGAAAAACTGTGTCAGTGTGTCTGACATTTCTAATAGGAAAACATGACTCTTTTTTTCCCCCAGCAAATCTGATAAAGAGGAAGCCCTAGTGAAGCACTCCTGCCCAGGAAAAACCAAGATGTGCCATTTACCCACTGCTTTTTCACGTCATTACATGATTGTTTGAGCAGCGTCCCTCCCTCACGGGCTCCACGCACATCTCGGTGACCAAGTTATTTGCTGGGATTTAACACAGTGCTGACTAAACAGAGTATCTGTGAACATAATCCTTAATGATGTGCTGGGAGCACACTCTGCTTGGGGAAGTCTTGCCTGTGATTAATCAATTAAGCATAAGATAAACCTAACAGAGTTTTGGTAGACGATTTGAAACCTGCCAAGGCTGAACGTGCATCTGTTTTGTTTGCAGTTCCACACTGGTGTTTCAGTGTTGTCTGAAATTAGATAAGCACAGAAATAAAATAACTCTCCAGTTGGTGGGTCTTTTAGGAGTGACAGCAGCTGCTTTTGGGAGAAAGCCACCTTTTTGTACCAACAGTAACATTTATTGTACAGACCTGGGCAGCGGTGATTTGACACTGCTGCCAGTGTGTGTGCAGGTGGGTAAGAGATTGTGGTTTGAGTTTGCTGATCTCTGTGTTACTGTGCTGGGCAGGCTGAGTCCTGGAGGAGATTGGCAGGATTGCCATCTGGTCAGGAGATCTCAGAGTTCTCACCAGTCCATTACAGGTCTTTTCTAAACTTATGAGCTGTGTCAGTGTAGTCGAGAAAAATAATGGCAGCTCTTAAGCAGTGAAATGTTCCCGTTGGATGACACTGATCCCTTTAGGAGCCCTGCTTGCTGTGAGTCCGCCCAGCAAAATGCAGATGTGCTGCCCCTGAGCACCCAAGCGTTGGCATCCTGTGCAGTGCATGTCTCTACCTTCTCCCCAGGTGAAGAGAGGGAAGCAAAAGAACGGCAAAAGCAATTCAAAAGCTTTGAATTAGTTGTCATGCTCCATAGTAACTGTTGGAAGAGGTGGCGTTTCAGAAGATAGAGATGCATTTTATTTTTTGCCTACTTGCCTTCAGAAGATGTGATGGCTCCTGCTGCTGATGTTTCTGGAAGTTCATACTGAAAAAGGACAACTATTAATTTATGGGAAGACCACTTTCCTCTGCATCCTGTTCTCACCTACAGGGAGGCAGGATTTGGGCAGAACACTCTGTGACATGGTTTGTGCAGCTTTTACCAATAGGACAGTCTCTAAATTTACTATTTTTAAATATTTCTGCATATAAATTAGTGATTATAAATATTGCCTGCAGCTAAAAACAATCTGGTACAACCCATTCAGGCTTGTCTGCCCCTCAGAGGGCCATTGTTTTGTTGAGGAAGATAACAGATGAGGTGACAGAGCTCTTCTCTGAGGTGACACTTGTTTTTCCTACTTGCCATTGCAGGCAGATATGTCTCTGGATATAAATGTAGAGGAAGATAGGTTGCCTTCTGTTCAGCAGCTTTTCCTTTTCATGCTCAAGCTCCTAGAGGGAAATACGCTTCAGTGGATTGGGACTCTGGCTAGGCATCAATGCAGTCTTCTGCTATTAAATTAAAATGAACATCACTGCCAAGAACCTGCTGTGTTCAGGAGCCAATGTCACACGTTTGAGGCAAGAACAAGAGATGACCACAGAAGAGCTGATGGGTTCCTGCCTTCTTTGCAAAATTTGGAAGCTGAGTTGATGGCTAGAGAAGTTTTGTAGCTCAAGAAGCCGAATCTCTTTGCAGATACCTGTGTAAATCTGACTTGAGTCTGACTTCTAGAGAGATTTCTGGGATCATCCCTTTCATTCAGGACACACACGCTGCAAGAACTGCCTGGGCTGTTGAATTTTTGGGTGCACTTGCATCCAAATTCTAAATATTATGATGGTAGACTCATCTAATAACAGCAGACTTGGAGTCTGATCATCAGTTTCACAGAACCACAGAATATCCTGAGTTGCAAGGGACCCACAAGGATCATCAAGTCCAACTCTTAAGTGACTGGCCCACACAGGGGTTGAACCACCAACTGTGGTGTTTTTAGCACCAGGCTCTGACCAGCTGAGCTAATCTCAGGGTCTCTTCACTAAAACTGGCTTTTCTTCCCTTTTCTTTCCCCCGGTTTGTAGCTATGGTCCCTGTCCACTGCCATTTCCTCAGCCTCTTTTGGGTGTTACAGACACTGCAAAGGGAGAGTCTGAGTGGGGGACCTTGTGTTGTATCCAAATGTCCCTAACAAGTGTTCCTAGCAGCTGTGTTCTCAGTTCATTGATTTTTGCCAATGTGACAGTAAAAATAAAAGTAACTGTACCAGGGAGTGAAAAAGTGTGAACAGAAAGCCCAGAAACCTCCCAGTGTCTGAAACTTAAGCCAGTCCTCGCTGTGAGATGGGAAGAGTCCTCTCTCTGCAGATGAGTTCTGTGAGCAGCAGGTCATGCAGACATCAGAGCCTATGAAATAATGACTTTGTGCCAGTGTGGCTTGCGCTCTTGTACTTCCATGACTTCTCTTCCCACTCGGAGTACTCATTGTACCATACTTCCAACAGGATAAACATATCTGGAGTGAAAATGCCTGGCTGTATCCTCATAGAGGAGCTCCTAAGTACAGGAGGGATCCTGAGGTTATGATGACAATGCTGCATGAATGCCAAGTGGTACTTTCCAAAAGGGTTCCTACAGATTTAATTCTGCCTTGTCTTGCATCTGTTCACGTCAGCATTTTGGGGTCAAGTTGTTTTCCATGATGGGCAGGTTTTCAGAGGGCATCCTGACTTTTCCAATGCTCTGGGTAGATCTGTCTCACCATTCTCACTCTTAAGAGATGAATATTTGGAGCTGCAAAATGCAGGTTATTAATAGCAGCTCTCCATGGATCTATTTGTGACCATATTGCATAGCCTGGACGTAGTAGGTGGATGTTGTTTGGGAAGGTAGATGCAGTTGTGAGAAATATCTCAGTAAAATAATACTCCTGGAGGGAGCTGGACTGTCTTTTTCACAGACCTTTCAGCTGGACATGGTGAGGAATGAAAAGCTCTCAGTGAGAAGTTGTTGCCAGCCTTGCACAGCAGCACCCTGTGCTTCCCTGGCCCTTTGTCACAAGCTGCTCACGTTGGGTTTGTGTGACACAGCTCAGAGAAACGGGGTAAAAAAAAATTACAGGGCACATTTGGCCTGCACAGCCAACATTGGAGAGACAGGGGATGAGCTGGACCTAGCTTGGCACTTGGAGTAGGAAGTGAATTTGCAGGGCTGGAGCTGCAGAGGTCAAGGGCTCTGCAAACACAGCTCTCACGAACAGCCCAACGTCGGGAAGGTTTCCCCCTTTGTTGGGTTCAGTATTTTCTTTGCCAACTTCAATGCAGGTTATTACTAAATTGAGGCCATTTAGAGTGAAACTCTGCAATCCATGTGTAATTTTTAAAAATTGCTTAAAAATAAGATTGTAATTAGTTCAGCAG
>NW_008238342.1:1666112-1681206 GCF_000691975.1 Corvus brachyrhynchos
CAGGAGGCAATTTTTAAAAAAATTTATTGCACCATGAAAACTAATAGAATCTTGATGCAATATTCAGCATGCCTGGGCCTGGTTTTTTTTTGGTTTTTTTTTTACTGTTTTTAGTAATGCTGGTTTTCTCCAGAAATGGCCCATAAAAATTTATATTATTTTAGAGCTTTAATTAGCTAAGTATGTAAACTAAAATAAATAAGAGTTTTGGAGACAGAGGGGAAGAAAAGACAATATAAATGCTCTTTCTAATTATTATTTAGATGAAGAGTAATTATTTCCTTTGATGTTAAATCACCTTTTCTTTTTCTCACTCGATCCATGAATTTTCTCTCTGCTAACAGAACCTTGGGATTTTATTCCCAACACTTTGGCCCTGTCATTCTGCTTTATTAAACTGGCAGTTTGTTTGAACACTTCAGTTACTCATTAAATTTTACATTTTCTCTAGCTGTATTAATCACTGCTTTTTACGAAGTGGGAATGTAAATGATCCCTTTGCCATCTACGCCGTGGGATAATTTGCCTTTGTAAGAGGCTCCTCAGCATTTCATGCAGTTTTCCTAGTCTTGTAATAAGTGGGGTTTTTTCCCCTTCACTGTAAGATTTACTTTGGATCCTGCTTTTTACTCTTGTTTTCCACAAAGCAATTCCCCCCAAAAGTCAGATTTTCATAAAACTAACAGTCCTGTTTACGTGCTGCTCTGGCATTAAACTGTGCATGTGCAAATGGAAAAATGCAAATGTGGGAATGTGCTAAAGGAGCCACTCTGTGGCTTGGGGAGAGCAATTGCTTCTCTCAAATCCCCAAATATTCCAAGCGTGCTCACGAAGATGGAAACTGGCTTAAATCCCTTGGGGAAATTTAGCTCCCAGAGATCAATAACGTGTGAGCTGTGGCACAAAAAGCCTGCTAGAGAGATTCCATGGCTGATAACCCAGCTGTGGTGTGACACAGGGACAGCAGCCAGGGGATGTGGTGAAGGCAGGGAAATGTCCGTGTCTCTCTCTTGGTGTTTTACACTTGGCTGTTCCCAGCAGATTTCCTCATAAACGTGAAGGCTTTGTAGTGAGGAGCTGCAGAAGAAATGGCCTGGTTGTGTAAAGAGCTGGGAAGGGAATCCAGAGTTCTGGGTAGGGGGCTAAGGTGTGACACAGGGACAGCAGCCAGGGGATGTGGTGAAGGCAGGGAAATGTCCGTGTCTCTCTCTTGGTGTTTTACACTTGGCTGTTCCCAGCAGATTTCCTCATAAACGTGAAGGCTTTGTAGTGAGGAGCTGCAGAAGAAATGGCCTGGTTGTGTAAAGAGCTGGGAAGGGAATCCAGAGTTCTGGGTAGGGGTTAGGATCACACAGGAGTCTCATTCCTTGCCACAGAAGGATGAGGATACAATCAGAGAATAAACTGAGTCTGAAGGGACCCACAGGATCATCCAGCCCAGCTCCTGGCCCTGCACTGACACCCCAACAACCCCACCCTGGGCATCCCTGGCAGCGCTGTCCAAACGCTCCTGGAGCTCTGGCAGCCTCGGGGCCGTGCCCATTCCCTGGGGAGCCTGGGCAGTGCCCATTTGGTCCCACCCACACTCCAATTAAATTCTGGGATTAGTAGCCCATGGCACTGTCTCTGTAACTCTGGCTGTAGGGAATCTGGCACTGAAAAGGAGATGAAGTTTTAGTTTAGGAAATGTACACGAGTGCCCCAAGTTGCTCCAAGCCTGCTGTAATTTCTCCAGTATCGCAGTTTGTCCAGTTTTATCTGTGAAGATTCAATCTAGGTTTGAGAACTGCCAAACCTGGAAGAATTGAGCAGCTTCCCCATGGAGCAATAGGCTTCCCTCGGCAAATGGTTGTGATGTAGAAAGCACCAATGCTTTTATCTCTGGAACCTACACTCAGATGTTCCCTGTGCTAACCTGATCTCCCCGGGATAGTTCAGGTCTTCTCTCTGTTTCCAAGAGCTGGGCAACCTCATGATTCTGTAAGGACAAAATCCACTGACTGGGGGTCCTGGGACCTACTGAAGCCAGAGGAAAATTAGATTTAATTGCTTGGAAGGGTCAGAGAGGATGAGAATGACCAGACCGCTCGTGATAGAATAAAAGAGGGGGGGAGACTTGAAGTGCCAAAGGATTGAGCTGTCTCAGAGCAAAGGCTCAGGACCAATTGGTTTTATCTTGCTGGATGCTGAGGGAGTGACTGCAGAGCTGCTGCTCTCTGCGCCCACCAGGCTCTGTGTGTGTGTTTGAGTCAAATAGATCAAAACACACTTAGGCTGCTGTGTCTTTCGGCAACATCTTTCATGCAAATTGTGGCTTTTTTTTCAATAAATTACCCTTAATTTGAATCAATAAAAAAATCTGCCTTTCCATTACTGTGTGATGACTCTCTGGCTCCCCAGTGAATTCACAAATCAGTTTCGTGTTCAAGCCTCCAAATTATTTTGATGAGAAATAAGGCAAAGCAGTAGAAACTAAGTTTTCTGCATGACTTTTCAGGACCAGGTGTCTGCACTCTAATTTGCTACATTTTGATGCCACCCTCCTTGTGTTTTAGACGTGGGAGCTGAAGCTGAGTCTCATTTAAATTTGTGTTCTCATTATTGCTATTCAGAGCCTGAATATTTATTGGTGAAAGGCTCTAATACTCCAGTAAGTCCAGAAGCAGCTGCTAAGTCTATTTAAATTAGACTTTGTAGCTCAAATTGTCAATAAAGGATCTTTCTCCTTCTCTAAAATGCCCTGATATTTTTTTGTAAGGGTAAGTTTAGGCAGCAACCACCTGAAGGTATTTTATTTATCTTTTAGGTGTGGGTAAGCATAATATTTCTTACACTTTTTATTTGAAGCCTATTGCCATCTTCAACTGACTTACCAGATTTGGAAGACTCATTTCAGGGTTCTGTAAAATCCTGAAATCAGGCTAGAAGAACTGTGTGCAAAATACTTCATTCACAGCTTTGATATGTCCAATAATAAGCAATTATTTTTGTGTTCTTTGAGGCTGAACCACTATAAGGCTTTGAGGTTGAAACCATGGATCACTTGAGACAATCAGAAAATAAAGGCTTGCACTGATCAAGGGCTTTTACTCCTGAAATTACAACTCAAGATTGACCACAATTAGACATCCCTTTTCTAGTGATGGCATTTAGATTTTTTGAAGTCTGTATTGTGAGTCCTACAGGAGTTGGTATATCCTCTATCCATTTCGATTGGTGGAAACCCCTGGACTACTTTCGTTCTCCTGGAATATTTCTTACAAAGGTGCAGACCACTGTACAGCAAATTTAACTACACTAGCTGGCTTGTTTTTTAGTCATCTTTAAAATAGTCTGCAGAGTGTCAGACATCCAGAAAAAAAAAAAATTGAAATAAATGATAGGATTTGAAAGTGTGATCTGGGTGGATGAAGGAGAATGTGGCATTCAGAATGATTTGCTGCATGAATCACTGTGACTAAGTGTCCTTGACGTACTTGCCTGGGGTTCCAAAAGTCTGGAATCAGAGCCTTAGGGGGGTTCCTGCCTTTTCCTCCCCTGGCCCTGCTGCAGTCATCCTGCAGTGTAGGAAGCACAGCTCGGGGTCATGGTGACTGGATATATGGGACAGTGTGGGAGAGAGTACTGAGAGAAATGTCTTAAAGAGGGAGAGAATATCCACCATTTCTAGTTCTGTGCTCCTCTAAGTGTGCTTTATAACTGGAATCTAATGAAGTACACTTTGAAAAGTGCCCAAGCCATTCAGGCTGAGTTTTATTCTGTGATTTGCAGCAAGGGAAGCCCAAGGCTGCATCTGCAGCAATTAACCTTGGTCACCTCCTCACCAGGACAAGTTAGAAACTCAGGGCTTCCTCTGGTTGCTCACCAAGGCCCCACTGCTCTGCCCCTGCTCCAGCTCTGTGTCCAGCTGAGTTGTCGGCACTGTGGCTTTCCTTGGCACGGAGTGACAGTGGCACCGAGCAGTCAAGCTGTTCTCTTCCCCTTCTGCCCTCTCCAAACACTTCTGGAGTTACAGGGAAAGCAGGGAACGCAGAGCACTGCACCAAGCAGGAGAGACCCAGAGCATGTTCCATGTGGTGCTCCTGGAGAGCCCCTTGCCAAGGGGGAGCACTCCAAAAGAGTCTCCAAAGAGTCGAGGTACATTCTTACGGAGGTTTTTCTCCTTATTTATAAAGCAGAGGTGGAGCTAGTCAGACTCATCTGATTTTACATCTCATTAGTGAAAGGGAAGAAGCAGCAGAGCAAGATAATCCGAAAAGGGGAGTCGGAACAATAAATTGGATTATTTTAAAGTTCATCCGTTGAGACTCTGAGCTGTGAAGACTTTTAATGCCAACTAAAGCAATTCAGAGTATCTTTGGACCATCACAAGGGTGGAGTGAAGAGTGCTCAGAATATTGCTGCTAGTGTGGGGAACAAAGACAAGGGAGGTTGAACCAATCTAATGGATTGTCCAATAAACACAATTTATGGTTAGCTATATTCCTACAGATGAAGTAGCAGGAAAATCCAATAGACTATTAAAAAAGGGAACAGAAAAGTATCTTTTCTCACTCCGGTTTGGAACTTGAGAGCAGGCAAGTGTAATGAAGTACAGCAGGTGCATTATGCCAAGAGTTTTGCAAAACGTTTTTAAAGTGAGATTGAAATGTTTTTGTGTGGATTGGAAGTTGATTACAGAACAATAAAACCAGAACTGGAGGTGAGAGGTATCTAAAGATCTTAGCAGTTCACTTTTCATTTGTGAGGTCTCCACACTGTGCCTTCAGAAAACAAAATAACACAGCTGAAATAAACCTTACAATGTAAAATGGACCATAATGTGCATAATACAGTTATTTTTGGGCTAGTCAGTGTTTGAGTGAATGCCCATGTTTTCTCAAATTGAGTAAAATACAAAAATCAATGTAGCATGGGGAGAAAGGTCTAGAGCTGGCTTTAGTTTGTCCTTGTGTGAACAAAATGAATCAGCCTCTGCTCTGAGTGCTGTGTGAGGCCTTTGCTGACGTGGTTCCTGGAGCTGCCCATTTGGACACGTATCCCACCCTGTTGGACCAGCAGTTATATTTGAAGACAGCTGGATTTTAGGAAATGAAGAGATGTTTATACAGAACATTACACAAAGAGCTGGGTCATGGTATATTTTTCCCCCTCCAGCCTTGTTTTCAGTGGATAAGGGGCTCATAGGCATTGGATTTTTACAACAACCCTGTCTGGCCAGTCCTTTCAGTGTCCTGTGCCCAGGTGAGTGAGATGCCCCCAGTGATCCTGGAGCACTGTGATAAGTTGGGGAGGAACTTCACCTCAGCTTCTGACTTTGGAACACATTTTCTGCACTTGCTGGGTGTTTTCTCCCTCTACAAAGAGTATTTAGTTGTTCAGTGAGACGTAGCTCACTTGGAGCTAATGGATAGCTCAGAGACACCTTTGTGTAGGAAGTCACTTAAAAAAAAATTGTTTTGGTAGGAATTTTTAGCTTGCTTTATACACTGTGGATTTTACAGCCTCTGGCTTCTGGGAAAATATAGTTCAGGTAAATAAAGCAGAGAACTTACTGCAGCAAACCTGATTGGAGATGACCTCTTCTACAATAGTAATGGGATTTTATTCATGTAGTACCTAATGTGTCTGCAAAAGCTATATCCCATGTATTTACTCCAGAGCAGTTGTGTCCTGAGGAACAAAGGATGTTGTTTTTCCAAGGTGATGGAGGATTTCCAGATGTCTTCTGACTCTGGATTATCCCCAGGACATTAGAAAATCAGGTCCAGGATTTATTCAAGAGGGAACCAGCAGCAGTGAGTTTATTTAGCAGAAGTTGCAAACGGTCAGGGTACAAATGGAAGGCCTCTGGGTGTGAGCACTGGGATGTCTTTTAAAGGCTCTGTTATGTCGGGCACAGGATTTGTTCTTTCTGATAATATGTTTTTATTAGAGAGGAAACCAAAATGGCAGCATCAAGCCATGTGCCCCTGAGAGAGGGAGGGAGCAGAAACTTTCCAGCAGGGGTGGGAAGAAGGAGGATGTTATGTGAGGAGTTCAGGAGTTTAGGGGAGTTAAATGGGTTTTTCAAAGGAAAATGTAGAATGAATCCTTTAAGTTCTAGCTGATGCAACATGTATATAGCTGAGATGTAGAAGGAAAAGGTTCAGAAAACATTTTTGGGATTGGGCCAGTGGGCTGTTTGCCCTTCAGGTTCAGTGTCTGTGCTGCTCTGAGATGGGGTTTGGGGAGCTCTACCTCCCCTTCTCCCTCTCCCCCACATCCACCCCATGGATGGGCCTGGATCCTTCCCCTTTTATCCCACTGTTACAGCAGGATGGGGCCAGCAGAGAGCTCTGCAAACCCCACCTCCTCCACCACAGGCTGAGCAATATTCATGAGAACTTCAACCTTGTCTACCTTTGCAGAGCTGCTCAGGAAAACATGTTCCGTCTTGCTATAAATACCAATATGCAGGATGTCTTCTTAAGCACTAAATTCCAAGTGAATATTTTGCATATAAACATTTATTTTCTTCACTGTTATCTAGCTCAAAGCTGACCATTTTTCTTTGCAGAAGCAACTTGGCTTTTTTTTTCTGCTGGCTCAAGCAGTTCAGGTGGATTTATTTGCTATTACTTAGGGCATTAAAACAAGGTTTTGTACGTTGGCTTCAGGGGGAATTTCTTGCCCTCTTATTTATGGCAGGTGTGCATTAAGGGGGGAGATGCTTCGGCTTCCATTCTGTTTTGTAAGGCTGATTTAGACTTGCAGCAGTTTTCAAAATCTTTGCAACTGGCCAAACTATTTTTGGCAATTATGCTAGACAGGAAGGGTGAAGGTATTAATTTAAAAATTTGAAAAATGGGTTGGAAAATTGCACATCCTATTTTCATCCTACACTTACTCCATACAGGGTTTTTTTTTTTTTTTTTTCTTTCTGATGTAAAAAAATCCAGAGTTGGGAAAACTTGATGGTGTAGCTTGAGAGGCAACTGTGAAAAGTGCAGTCAGAGTCATTGTTTTAACACACAATGTCAAGAAATGGTTGTACCTGCTCTTGTGATGCTTTGTCTTTCTGGTAAGGCAAACTCAGTATGCAAAGAGCATGGTGAGGTACAGGCAATCAGATTATTTTGTGATTAGCAAAGCATGGCCACTTTTGCATATTTTTCATGGGTACTTGGGGTTTGAGATGCTTTCAGTTCTGCTCTAAGTCTGAAAATTGTAAGATAGAGCGCAAAAAGAAAGGACAAAAAATAACCAGAGAAAAGTAAATTTTGGTTTAATAGGTGTCAGAACTGATTTACAGGTGAGTTCTCATCCTTAGAACTGATTTACAGGTGAGTTCTCATCCTTAGTGCTCTGCAGTTCCTTCACTGAAGAAGAATTTTTAATTTTTTGTGTGAGTGCTCACAGGTTGATTTTGGGATAAGAACAGAGCTCTGGGCTTGATTCACTTATCCTCTGCTTTTGAGATGAGCGTGTAGAGACACACTTCAGATCCCCTTGGCAGGAAAGGAGGCTAAATGTGTGTTTGAGGGATTTGCTGGGCTCAGAATATTGGCTTAGATGCTTCCAGCTGGTGTTCCTGTACTGAGTGCTCCTCCTGCCCTTCATCCCTTGCAGATGTATCCAGGTGTGCAGCCAGGCTTCTTATGGTTCCTGTGTCTTAAGAATATTAAGGCCTTTGAAAGACTTTCCACATGATTTGGGGTTAAAGCTGTGATGAGTCTGTGCTGCTTTTGCTTCTGTGTAGATCACCTTCTGTCTGTGGCAGGGCCAGTAATGTTCACAGAATCATGGAATGGTTTGGGTTGGAAATGACCTTAAAGCCCATCTTGTTCCAGCCCCTGCCATGAGCACATCAAGCAATCAGGGGTCAGCCTGGAGGAGAAAAGGCTCTGAGGAGACCTTAGAGCATTTTCCAGTATCTAAAGGTGCTATAAGGGAGTTAGAGAGAGGCTTTGGATAAAGCCATGGAGTGATAGGACAACGGAAAATGGTTTTAAACTGAAAGAGGGCAGAGATTTAGATTAGACATTAGGAAGAAATTCTTTACTAAGAGGGTGGTGCAGCACTGGAGATGGTTATTGAGAGCAGCTGTGGCTGCCCCATCCGTGGAAGTGCCCAAGGCCAGGCTGGGCAGGGCTTGGAGGAACATGGGACAGTGGAAGGTGTCCCTGCCCATGGCAGGGGGTGGGACTGGATGGGCTTTAAGGTCTGTTCTGACCCAAACCATTCCGTGGTTCTTTGCATAGAGTCTCTACTCTTACATGCCTTACATTTAACAGCCCATGGGGTGTTGTAGAGGGATCATGCCTCTCTCCTGTTCCCTGCAGGAAAACAAGCAGCTCTGATAATATATGTGGAAAAGAAGGGATTCCTTATGTTCCTCATGCCTTATCTTTCACACCCAAGTGAGACTTGTGCTGGAATGTGAAAACAGAGGTGAGCTAGACAAAATATTAGCATGCTTTGATGCAAAACACAGATCTGAGTCCTCCACCTCCGACACTCTCGGCTTTGAACTTGGAATCAAATGTAGAGCCCACATTCTGGGCCCTGGTTGTTTATGAATTTACACTCTGCTTGATACCAGCCTTGGAAATGGAAGTGGCAAGTGCTACCAGACAGTCACACTGTAAACAGGGATGGGGACTGTGCCAGCCTCCATGTGGCTGGGAACCTGGAGTGGAATCTCTATTGCAGGAGGAGAATCTCTGTAGCTACTTAAAATGATACAAAACAATAATTGTATTTCACCTTTGGAAAGCAAATTATCTTTGTCTGCTGAAACTGTGGTTTGCCAAGATTAAATGTAGGATTAATGCCTGAAAGTAAAGATTTCTGCACAAAAAGCAGTATAAAGTCTGGGCTTTGTCTCCTAGACCTGTACCTGCTTTTGGCTCTTGGATTCAGCAGGCAGTGACTCTGTAATTCACTCCCTGTATTGCATCAGCTCCTTAAAATGCCGATAGTTGTCCAGGCAGTGGTGTTTTACTGTAGGACTGTGGTTCTGGGAGTGACCTCAAGCAAGGGGCTGTGGGGGAGAAAAGAGCTGATTTTCATTCTCCAGTGAGTTTCAGGCTGGGGAAGGTGTTGGCCTGCCAGGTTTGAATTCAGAAGTGCTAAACTGTCCTTTTCCAGCTTGGTCAGAGCTGTCACAGCAGGGGAGGGGGCAATTAAACCTTCATGGCTCAGACTGGGGAGGAGCCAGATCCTGCCCACTGCTGGTGCTGGGCTGATCTGTGTAAGGAATATGGTTATAATTTTAAAAGTATCTTATGGATCTTGTTGTCAAGGCCAGGTAGAGAGCAGGAAGGGAAGGCTGTGGCTGGGGATGGACGTTTCTTCCTGTTCTTTTCTATTGAAATCTGAAGCTGCTCTTGATGTTGGGTGTCTTAGGAGTGACACAACTCAGGTTCAAAAAGATGACTTTTGGAAACTCAGTGTTGACTACGTGAGCAAAAATCCATATGTAGTAAGAACTATGGAGAAGCATTGCAAAATTTCTGGAAGGTCAGTGGTGCCCAAAATGTCAGTGAGATGTTCAGAAGAACATCTTCACCTTGGACACCCTCTGCACATGCTGAATTCTAAATAAAACATTTCCAGCAGACACCCTGAGCTATGGCTGGTTTTCTTCCATCATAAAAACCTGGTCTAGTGGAAGGTGCCCCTGCCCACGGCAGTGGGTTTGGAACAAGTTGATATTTAAGGTCCCTTCTAAGCCAAAACATTCTGTGATAAAAGTAATTTTCATGGTTAACTCACATTGCACGTGGCATCTTAACACCTGCCTGGAGGAACACTGCTTCCCCGAGGCAGCGACTAGGGAAATGAATGGTTATGTTTGTATAACTTTGAGTTCAAGGATATTTCTGTCAGACTTGAATGCATCACTTGATTTGTGTTTATTTTTGGGATACGGGGGAAAATGAAGTTTTCCTGTAGGCTTTATTAGAGCATGGAGTGGAATATGTAAGGCAAGATTTAAAACTAAATAGCCTATTGTTTCCTGAGGTGTTTTCAATCATGAAGCCTTGCAGTTGGTTTCACCTCCCCTCCATCTGCAGTGCTGAACCCTGTGAAACACATCCAGCTCTCTGCTGATACCTGACTCCCTTATCTCTGCACTCTTATGAATTGCAGAATGTTTTCCAGCCCTGGAAAATCACACTTTGCCTATGACAAAATTCTTCCTCATCTATTTGTGAAGTCTTGTGCCGACCCTGTTGTGAATTTGAAGCAAGTGGCGTGGCAAAGCACAGGGGAAGGTTCCTGGTTGCTGCAGGTGCTGGGCAGGAGCACAGCCTGGCACTCGTGGAGCTCCTCTGTATTGGGTGTGAGTGCACTGGGGCTGGGCTCCTGGCAGCTGAACACTGAGCATTTCTAAAGCTGTCTAAGGAGGATTTAAACACCACTAAGTCAGGCTTGTTCACAGCTGAGTCTGCCTGGGTGTCATCTGGTTAAATAGAAGTGACTTTAGCTCCTGAGAGGATTGTGCAGTTGGGACCAAAGTGGCTTTCAAAATGAGGATTGTAGAGTCCCAGAATGGTTTGGGTTGGAAGGGACCTTAAAGCTCCTCTGGTTCCAACCCCCTGCCACAGGCAGGGACACCTTCCACTAGACCAGGTTGCTCCAAGCCCCATCCAACTTTGGACTTACACACATCCAGGGATGGGGTGTCCACAAACTCTCTGGGCAACCTGTGCCAGTGTATCTCCGTTCATATAATAAGGAATTTCTTCACAATATCCAATCTAAATCATCCCCCCCTGTCCTATCACTACATGCCCTTCTGAAAAGTCCCTCTCCAGAAGGCTCCACTTAAAAAAAAAAAGGCAGAAATTAAAGCTGGGACTGGTCTGCAGCTTTAATTTTCTGGGATGCCAGCAGCTTTGTTGTTTCAGTGGGTTTGGTCCCAGCATTTTCCATCAGCTGAGCAGGATGGTCAGCAGCGGGACTGGAGGGACCTGGTGGCAGGACACAGTCCCACGGGGCAGGGGAGGCTGAGCCCAGCCCTGATGTGGGAAGTGACAGCAGACAATGGAATTCTCTGGTCGGATGGACAGGCTGCCTCCTCCTCTCCCACGTGCTGAGCAGTGCTGGAGGAGCTGACATCTGTGACAGTCACTGGGATCCTTATTCCCAGCGCAGCCCCCCTCCCCATGCCCCGTGTGCAGCATGGTATGATAAGAACCAAGGGATAAAAAAGGTCTTGATTCCAGGTCTTGCTTCACAAGGCAGGAGTGAGTCCAAAAAGCAGCAAGAAGTCGGGAAAAGCTTTTCTTCTGACTCAATAAAGGGACAGACACCAGGCAGGGTGTCCCTGCAGACCCTGCTCCTGACCTTAGCACACTCATGCATGGAGTGACTGTGTCATCTTCCTTGTTCTGCCTCCTCTCTTGTCCATAGCAAGAGATTGTTTTAGTCTTGAGGCATTGCTAAGTGGAAAAGGGGAGAAAAACCACTATTTTATATATAGAGAGTCCTACTGCAGCTACCTGTCAGCTCCAAATCATCCCCAGATGGGAGGGGTTGCAGGAGGGGTATGGAGAGGCAGAATGGGCTGTTTTATAAGGACAGGCACATAAAATGTCGCTGGGAATGTAGGGGAATAATGCAATGGATTTATAGGCTTCAAATGGCTTCCCCAAACTGCTATGCAGGCTGCCACTAAAATGGAAAATAGATATGAGGTTGTATAATGTATCCACAAAGTAGTGTGTGATTTAACAGCAGTACTTACCATTTGCATTGAAACAGGCTGCAATTGCTAAAATCAGAGGGGAAGCTTAAAGTCCCAATGTTTGATGGTGGATATGGCTGTAGAGAGCAAAATTCTGCTCACTGGGGTTGATTAATTCCATATGACAAAAGATATAAGATAAAGTGGTCTGCATACTGGGATCAATTGCTGTGAGAAGAAACATATGAGCATTTTTTTTTTTCTGTTGACTGGCAAGCTCTCAATCCCAAGACATTGGAGTGTTCTGCCCACAGTTTTAAGGTTATGAACACACAAAATCCTGACAACTCTGTTATTCATCAGGGTGAAATCCTACTCATATGTACCAAATGTATGGGGAGGCTAAATGGATCTATCAGCCGTGATTTGAGCAGAATATTCTGCCTTGTTAATTTATTTATTTAAGAGGATTAGAGAGAGTCTGAACAGCCATCCCGGGTTCCCTGAGGATTTTAGTAGCGCAGGGCAAGAAGGGCCATTACAATGGAGTGATGAGATCTTTATCACAATGTGTTCTTGTCTTAAGCTTAGGGCCTCATGTTCCTGCCATAATAGGTTCTTCCAAAGGAACTTCTCAACCCAAAGTTAATTCATCACGTCTCTTGATGGTCTATTTCACTGCTTAATTACCACATTTTTAACAGTATGTACCCTTTTTGCTATAAGGATTTTTTAACCTCTAATTTTCAACTCTTGATAGCGTTTCTATTTCAGAAAGCACAGGATAAAGCACTTTTTTCCTCCACCGTGCAAAGCAGGAGTAAAATTCACCAGATTTGCATGCTTGTGCACTTGCTTGTTTTAAAAAATCCAAGTGAATTATTTTTGGGGTTTTTTTTTTTAATTATGTGCTTTTTCTCTTGCAGTGGGTAATAAACTTGTGCTTCCTAGTTTAGTTAATACCTCTGCTATAGTCCCTCCCTTCCCTAGGAAAGTTTATGTCCTTGTAAGAGAAATTCTGCAGTCACAGACGATAACAGTTAGCAAAGTGTTCACATCTCTGCAGAAAATTGTGTTAAATTGGGCTCTGTGAAGGGGAGAAGAGCTGTGCTTATGCTCTCAATATTACATCTACATCTCTGGGGTTGTTACCATAGCTCAGTGATTTCAAGGAGTTAATATTCCGAGCTTTAAAAGTGGATGGAAAAACAGAGGGAAAGGTGGGACAAGAGGGGGTGCCTTTGGTCAAGGGGGACTAGAGTGCACTGGCACAGGTTGCTTAAATAACAACCAGCAGTGAACTTGGTCACCAACCTACTTCTTTATGCTGATCTTTTCTTATTTTATTCTCCAGTCTACCACAGCAGTTATACATCACTGAACACCTGGACATTAAACATAGGAAGCCTTTTTTGATAGTTTCCAGTAGACTCAAACTGCTTCTGTTGACCTGTTTTGCGTTTAACAAAGACTTTGGACTCAATGTAGCCAAATTTTGCACAGTTGACCAGGGATTTCAGCATCTGAGACCTCATGAATCCATCACTCCTGTGCAGCTGGGAGGACCCCGGGCTCAGTGTTCTGCCCCTCTTGTGCTGGTGGGAAAATTGCTGTTCTTTATTTTTCTGAGTTCCTTCACCATTTGATTTTCTGGTTTTACCAAATTTACTGCTTTTATTGCTTCAGTATGAGAAGCATTTAATTACCTCAGTGAGAGAGGTTCCAAGGAAGATTTAGGATTTATTAATGTGTATTTCTTTGCCTAATTTTGCTGGGTTTAGAACCACAGCAGTGTTGGCCACTAAAATTTTCCTTGGGAGCATCGGGTTCCCCTGGAGCTGATGTGTAAACTCTCCATTCCCTATGGAAACCCTGGACAGACATTCCAGTTTGCAGAGCAAAGACAGCTTTCCACTTAGGACAGTGCCTGGCCTGCAGAGGAGATCAGGAAGGTGGTTAAAAACCATAGAGTTTCAGTCTTGTGAGAAATTTCCTCATCTTTGTATATGCATTTATTCTGCGTCAGAATGCAAATAAGTATTTTCAATATTTCCAATCAGAATTAAAGTTTAAAATGTATTTTTGGGTATTTTTCTGTTTGTTTTCTGTCTATGCTTTGAAACTTTAAAATTAATAATATTGTTTCTTTTTTTTTTTTTTTTTGAGAATACAGAAGTATTAGATGGCTCAGCTTGTCTTTAAAATAGATTATTTAAAAATAATTTAGAACAGCTGCTTTCGAGCGATTGAGTCATCTCATTTTTTTAGATTAGAATCTCTTGTTTGTTTTGTAATGAAATGCTTTGACACTTGGAACAAGAAATTAAGATAAATATTCAGCATACAAACCACAAGACAGGTGTTTTTTGCAGCATCCTTCTTGTTCCAGGGAAGTGCCATATTTCTTCTCCAGACACATTTTTGTGCTTTTATAAATTACTCCAGAGTTGGAAATTTCCACGGTTTCTTGAAAATTTTTCACTCTCTGATTCCCTGAAATTTCTCTTGCTTCAGAAAATTGAGTTTAAATCAGTTAAGAAGACTGGAAACTTTTTTGATGCCCTCCTTTTACCAGGCTATAATTTGGTGGAGGACACATTTATACATGAAAATGAGCATAAAAATGATATCTTGATTTCTGGAGGAGGAATCTTCCGACCCAGGGCCATGGATCCACACAAACCCATGTGTGTGGCACTTCTCAGATATTCCAGCGGGGAAATCCCACTGAGTTCAGCCCCTGGAGCTGATGCTGGCAGTGAGGAGGGATGCAGAGCCTGGCAGAGCAGGGATGTGTGCCAGGCCAGCCCCAGGACACGCTGCTGGCAAGGGCAGCTGTGGCTGCAGCTGAAGTGGCAGCTGCTGTCGCTGTGCCTGGAGGTCCAGAGAGGAATAAGGCTGAAACAGAGCTCTCAGATGTTAATCCACACTCAGGGCAGCACTAATAGCTAAGAAACAGCAGGTAGCTCACTTGGAAGAGAAAAATGGTTGGGTTTTGGTTTTTTTCCTGAGCTGGAAGAGTTTGCCTGGTTTTCCAAATGGACAGCTCTGTTTCCAGGGCCGCTTCCTCTGGTTCACCTGGGGTTTGGCTGCTTAACCAGCAACACGCAGCAATTACAGAAAACCACAGATTTCTCAGCCACACAAATGTTTGTGTAGAGGAGTGAAACAGCCCTTGTTTTACAAATGGCAGCCTGGAGACTCAGAGAACATCAGCTCCTCGTGGTGGTGAGGAGAGTCCTGCCAGAGGTGGGCACACAGCCCAGGGCTCCTGGCAGTGTCTGTGTGCACTTGCCTGCCCACTCCAGTCATTCAGAGCCCTCCTTGTGGGGAGCAGAGAAGAGCTCAACCCTGATGAGAGCAAGGACTGGCTGCTGTATCTGCACCATTTGCACTTACCAGTCCTTAAATATTCCT
>NW_008238342.1:1681325-1715025 GCF_000691975.1 Corvus brachyrhynchos
CCTGCTGGTGGACTGGGTGAAACTGGACACAGGCACAGCTTTGCTCTGTTGTGTTTCTGTTCTCTGTGCTGCATCCAGGTACTGTTCATGTGTTAGAGTCAAGTGTTCTGTTTTGGGGACAAGTGTGGCTTCCTCTGAATGTCCTCACATTGCCTGGTTTAACAGGGTCCAATTCTACTGGAAAGAGACCCGGCTGCAGAAAAAGTAAACTCACATTTGGCTGTGCCATAGGTCTCTCTGCTGGAGTTTACATATCCTGAAAAGAGTCTTGGGAAATACCAAAGTCTGATTTGAGCGAGCAGTTGCTTTGAAAATTGACCTACATTACGATATCAAATTGGGGACATTCTCTCAAGTGCTGTTTCCTCCTTCCCTGCTTCTTGTGAGTTGACCCAGGTTGTTTTAAGGTCCCTTATTCTCTGCTGTAGTCAACAGCAGATTGGGTTGGTGTGTTTGTTTTTTAAAATCAGTGAGTTGGTTTCTTCTTCGGTTGTTTTTTTCTTCTTGAAAGCTTTTCTAGCTCTTTTTGCCTTAAGGGGATAGGGTTTTCTGAGGTTTTTTTTTTTTTAAATAAGGAAAAATAACTGTTTCTATAGTGATTTTAGAACTGCTGAAGTAGCTGAATACATTTATTCATATGGATGGAGATCAAGGACAAGTGCATCTTGCTCTTGTGTTTATAGCCTTCTGTATAATGTGCTTGAAAATAAATGCCATTGATTTTGCATAGGCCACTGCCTGGCCTGGGCATCCTGTGAATGTGCTGTTCAGTGTCCCAGGTGTAGGAAGTTCCCTTTCTTTTTCCCCAATTCCTATTTTGCTGATTTCCCTTTGTAGTTGTATAGAATTGCTATTTTTCTAGCTCTGGAAGTAGAGCATATGAGATTGCACTGGCCCATCCCTACATAACATTAAATTAAATGCATTTTTCTTTCTGGATTTTAGCTTGGGCATGGACAGGGTCAAATGTCTTAAGTATTTGTTTCTCAATTTGATTCCAATGGTCTTTTTACATATTCCCTTGTCTTGAAGTGCCTTGATGCAATAAGAACTCTCAAAATACTGTCCTATGCCATGCTGGTTCTTGACTCCCTGAAGGAAAAGCAGTGGGTGTAGAGAATTTCCTCCTGTTTTTAATTTTTTGTTTATTTTAAGAACCATTATGCTCAGATGTGTCTCTTTCTCAGATGTCTGGCATGCAATAAAAATTTAAAACCAGGTTGTAATTCCTGGAAAAATTAGCTGGTTTTCAATGAAATCACCTACGAGCTGTCTAATTATAATTCTTCTAACAGTTTTGCTTCTGTACTTTTTTGTTGCTGGTGTAATTCATGCCCCTTCTCTGTTACACTGCCTTATCTTGGGTGTCAGCTCTGTCTAAATTGTTCTTCTCTGTCCAAATAACAGGATTCACATGCCCTCACCCTTCTCTGGTGTCAGTAACATCAGTCTCAGTCTCTTATTTATCCTGTTATTATTAAAGCCTCCTTCTTTAAACACTGGGTATTTATTTTTCCTCAAAATGCAACATTTTCCACCTGTCATAAAGCAAGGGACTTAAAGATTTTCAAAGGCTCTTTCAGAAAAGCTGGGAATTAGATTCTTGTGGAGACCTTAATAAAAAATTGAAGACTTCATGTATTAACATACATTGATTTATTCATAGTGTTTCATTACAAATAAGTGAGGATCCCATAATATCAAGAAAGGTTAGGAGAGCAGCAGAGCACGGTCCATTATATTGACAGCTCTATTGAAATTGAGCTGCCTTGGGATTGAATTTGGAACTCAGGCAAGGAATTGGCTGGTAAATAAGTCATGAGTTTTCCTTGCAAGTGTCTGTATATCAGGAGGGTTGCCATGGATGAGCAGGCTGAGCTCAAGCAGGTTTCAAGGTGTGCTGGCACCAGCGCCAGGTGTACTCAGGTCCCTCCAGGTCTGGAACCCTCCTGGTTTATCCAAGGTGTCAACCAGGCATTGCACCACGTGTAAACCAGCACTCTGAGGCTCAGAATGAGGGGTGGGAAAGGATGGCAGGAGCTGCTTTCCACAGAGAGAAGGGCTTTTGTCTAAAGACGTGATGATATTTATTTCATTTAAACATATCATTTCATTTCAGCCTATTCTCTGTAGCACAGGAAAAGACTTCCAAAGCTTTTGTTGTCATAAAAAGGCTGCCATTGTTTTCAGCTGCCTTTTGAGGATATGGTTTGCCAAAAGGAAATATATCCATGTTTGCACCAAGGGTTTTCATAAGCTGTGGGGGCTTGCATGGGTGATTCTCATGAAAATCCTGCCGGGCGTGCTGTGTGCTCTGGTTTGACTACAGAAGTTCTGAGCTTGGGAACAAAAAGCAATTCTTTGCATCCTTTGTTGTAAACCAGCACATGCTGAGGCTTTAGCAGAGAGAGGAAATTAGTTTTTCCCTAAGTAAAGCCTTGGAAAAATTGTCATGTTTGTTTGACAGCACCCAAATATGAAACCGCTCATGGGAGATACTGAAATAATCCTGAAATAATACCTGTCCTTGTGTTTGCAACTGAGCCTCAAGAGGTGAGAAAACAGGGCAGCAGAGAGAAGCCAGGTGCAGAAGGCCCCTCATCACCTCCTTTTCCTTGTTCTTCGTTTGCAGATCACATACAAAGCTGTTGGGTCTCTGGATCCCAGTGCCGACCTGTCCAGCCAAAGAGGGAAAGTCTTCAAGCTGAGGAACGAAACCCATCACCTCTTTGTGGGATTATACCCAGGCACTACCTATTCATTCACCATCAAAGCCAGCACAGTCAAGGGCTTTGGGCCGCCCATCACCACCCGGATTGCAACTAAGATTTCAGGTACTGCTTTGGAGAAGAAGAAAAAAATCAAACTTTCTAGGGATTTGTTCCTTAGACTCAAAGCTGATGCATAAAATTATAAAAAATACTCAGCTTAATGTCTGTCCCAAGTTTCATAGGGCAGAGTTTTGAAACAGCCACAAACCTTTGTTTATTTGGGTTACAATTACAGGGGTTAATTTGTGGGTGCCCTAAATATCCCTGGATATCTGTGGAGCATTTTAAATGAGAATCATCATTAGTTCTACAAATGAACTACCCCTACAGTAATTATTGTTAGCATTATCTGCCTGGCTGGGGAAGCTCCTTCCATAATGTGGTTTTTATTTTCAGGATGTACCAAAATGGATGTAATGAAGTATTGGAATTAATAGTGCAAAGAGACTAAAAATAAAGGAGGAAAGCTGTTTTCCTTGGGGTTTTTTATGAGTAAGAGCAGAGGGAGGGCTTGAGGCAGACAAGAATATGAAAGGCACTAAAATAAGGAGGCATGGCAAAGGGAAGGTGTGAAAAAAAAAAAGAGGAAACAGGCTAAAAATATATGGATAAAGGGTTGGTAGTGGTGGTATTGGGCAGATAAATGTGAATTTTAATATTTGGTTGATAGCACTAAAATAGGTTCTCTAACAGAGAGAAAAGCTGTCATTTTTTGCACTATTTTAACTATTTTTTCAGTAAAGTCAAAATAAACGTCTGGAACATTCAGGACTCTGGTATAGCTTGAAATTATGGCTGGTTACTGTAGAAAAGAGTGCACTACAGTATAGATTTTTCCACTGCCCTGTTTCAAAATCGGTTAATAATAGCAAGTTGTGAGCCATAAGTGACAGGGTAAATTTTAAGGAAGCAAAGTGTATCCCTTCCCTCTGCTCAGGGGTTGAATCTTTCACGTTTAGCACTAAAGCCCCAAATCACTTGAAGTAAAAGCCATTAAGTGTCCAAACAGCTCCACAAGCTGTTGGGGTTTCTGCAGCCCTGCTGTGAAGGGGCAGCACAGTGTGCACTTTATTCCCTTGCAACCAGAGAAATAAAAAACCACAGCAATGGTTTGGGGGCTTTTCCCCTCTGATTCTATTTCTTTGCATTTTATTAACCCATGAGTGCTCAAATTGTGTTAGCAGCCTGCATGAGGACCAACTATATGCACACTGAGCTTGGTTTATTGACTTTTTACCCCCCCATCTTCCAAATATCTGGCTCTCAATAGGTGGTAACAAACTCCATGCAAGCATTTGGGTAGTCTCTGACATTGGATTATCTCATTGCGTGGTCAAGTTTTTGATACATTTGCCAAATAATCTGAAAATTACCATTAAACTTGCTCTAAGAGGCAGCCACGAGGTTATTAGGGAGAAGAAGGATTTTTGCATTGACAGGAATGTCCTTGTGAGGCTGTATTTTTTTTTTCAAACGGGCAGACACCCGTGCTGTAGCAGTGTGTGAGTGGATTTGTTTGTGTGGGTGCACTAAGCTGTGCTGTAGCACCGTCCCCTGGCCAGAGCAGGGGCTCAGCAATTCCTGCTGTGCCAGCGTGGCCAGCAGGTCGAGAGAGGGGATTTTTCTCCTCTCCTCTGCCCTCACGAGACCTCACCTGGAGCACTGAAAGCAGCTCTGGGGTCCTCAGCACAGGAAGGACATGGAGCTGTTGGATCAAGTGCAGAGGAGGCCACGGAGATGCTCTGGGGGCTGGAGCCCCTCTGCTCTGGAGCCAGGCTGGGAGAGCTGGGAGTGCTCACCTGGAGAAGGCTCTGGGGTGACCTTATTGTAGCCTTCTACAGTAGTGCCTAAAGGGGCTCCAAGGGAGCTGGAGAGGGACTTGGGACAAGGGCCTGGAGGGACAGGACAAGGGGGAATGGTTTTAACATGAAAGAGGGCAGGGTTAGGTTGGATGTTAGCAAGAAATCCTTCACTGTGAGGGTGGGGAGGCCCTGGCACAGGGTGCCCAGAGAAGCTGTGGCTGCCCCATCCCTGGAAGTGCCCAAGTCCAGTTTGGAGAGGGCTTGGAGCAACCTGGGCTGGTGGAACATGTCCCTGCCCAGGGCAGGGGGTAGGAACTGGATGATCTTTAAGACCTCTTCCAACCCAAACCATTCTGTGATCTCTGGCATCTCCAGTGATCTCTGGTGTAGAAGACCACTGGTGACGAGTCTCCTTTCAATGAGTCACTGCTTCCCCTTGATGCAGAGCACCTTGTTCCAGAGAAATCCTTCTTAAGCTGTTGACATTCATTCTGAACGTATTCCCAGCTTATTGACAGGGAAGCCAGCAGCTGAGCTGATAATAGCAGCCCCCATTCTTGACAGTTTCCAGGCATTTAGATAAAAATCCTGATTGTAAACAGGATTACAGTGGAAATCACTATGAGAGGATTAAATATGGGATCCCCCACAATGCAGCTTGCCCTTGTGGGCTACAGATGAACTACTGTGTGAATTCTTCTGTTTGCTTTATACTTTAAAGTTATTCCAGCAAAACCTGCATCTTTGGAACAAATTTGGTGCTGCTCTGACCTCAGGATCCCTTCAGGTCTTCAGCAGTAAAACTTGTCCCAAGCAGATGCCTGCTCCTGGGGAAGGAAGACGTGATGTAATAAGTAAAATAAATTTCCTAAGGAAAGCTGTCCTACTTTCATGGAATGGTCCTAAGAGAAGATAACAAAGCAGAAGGAGAAACAAGAGTTTGGCTGAGTGGGTTTTTATTCGGTGGGTTTCTGTATTGCTTGGGGAAACACATCAGAGAAGGGGATGCCATGGCTGGGCACTGCCCGGGGGTGGCACTGGGATCTCTGCAGCTGCCTGTTGAGTCAGCAGCACTAAAGCACCGAGGTGAAATGTCCTGGGTTTGGGAGCTAGTTTGTGCTTCTCTCTTTTAATCTGTTGTGCTTCTTAGCACACCCTCCAGCTAATCAAGGGGACACAGCTTAAGTCTGTATATTAAAAAATCTTAGCATGTGAGGGGACTAATCCACTGATCAGAACAGGGAACAAGATTCAGGATTCAGGGGTGCTTTTCTTAACTCTACCACTTATTCACTCATCCTAATACTTTGGGGTTTTTTATAATGTCTATGCAGTTTTCTTTCCTCACCTTTAAAACTGAAGGAATGATCCCATCTCAAAGGATTAATGATTCAAGATAGGATTTTTAAAGCCAGCTTGAAGATTGTCCAATTCCCATTAAATTGGAACAGAAAAAGTGCACAAATATTTAAGCAGTTTTGGTCATTCTGGTCATAACACTGGGAAGTATTTTGATATTTTGTTTGAGAAATGTGAATATAATGTTGCCATCACTACCAAAAGCAGTAGCTGGTGCATAATGAGCATGTTTCTTTGTTCTGCTGCAGCACCGTCCATGCCGGAGTACGACACGGACTCTCCCCTCAACGAGACTGACACCACCATCACTGTCATGCTGAAGCCTGCTCAGTCCCGGGGAGCACCTGTCAGGTAGGTGTTTTGTGTTTTCTTTTCACACTTCCCCCCTTCTCCTTCCTCCCCAGGCTTCCCTCACTCCTCTCTCATTCTCCTCTGATAATGGAGCTGCTGAAAGCAAGTGCTGACTAAAAGGCCAGCTCAGCTGTTGATTCTGCCTTTCATAGTCTCCTTTCATGAATGCTTCAGCCTCCTTGCCTCCCGCTGTTAACCTCCAGGAAGGATTGCTGCTGGCACTCTTGGGATTATTACCCTCCCAGCATCACTTCAAATGCCTCTGCAGTGCTGGAGTGCAGCGGGATGTGGAGCTGGGTACTGAGAATCCCCACGTGAGGGTGGAGGAGGCTCCAGGGCTCCATCCTGCCCTCTCTTCCATGGTGACCAAGGCCTGAAAAAAGGAATGCCTGCAGTGTGCTTAATGCTTGTGGGTGTTTCTGCTCAGTTTCTGGATTTAACACTTCTCCAGCTGTGCTGCTGGGCTGGCTGTGCAGTGAGGCAGTAATTTAGTCCAGGAAAAAGGAATACTGGTTTAGCGAGGCTTTACTAACGTAGACGAGCAGGTCCTGCTGCAGAGTAGAGGATTTACAGAAACACAGAATCATTAAGGTTGGAAAAGACCTCCAAGACCTTCAAGTCCAGCCTTTTACCACTCACCACCTTGTCAACCAGCCCAGAGCACTGAGTGCCATCTTCAGTAATTTCTTGGAACACCTCCAGGGATGGTGACCCCACCACTTCTGTGGGCACCCCCTTCCGATGCCTGACCACCCTTCCTGTGAAGAAATTCCTCCTGATGTCCAACCTGAACCTCCCCTGGCACAGCTTGAGGCCATTTCTTCTTGTCCTGTCCCTTGTTCCCTTGGAGCAGAGCCCAACCCTGACTTGGCTGCCCCCTCCTGTCAGGGAGTTTCAGAGAGCCAGAAGGTCCCCCCGAGCCTCTTTTTCTCCAGGTTAAACAACTCCAGTGGCTCCTCACATGACTGACTCTCCAGCCCCTTCCCCAGCTCCATTCCCTTCTCTGGACACACTCCAGCCCCTCAAAGTCTTTCTTGCAGTGAGGGGCCAGAACGGGACACAGGACTCAAGGTGCGACCTCACCAGCACCAAGTACAGGGGTGCCATCCCTTCCCTGGTCATTGAGGGGCAGGGAGCTGCCCAGGCACCCACGGAATAGCAACATTGCTGCCTCTCTGAGCTGGGTCCTGCTCTGAACGCTGAGATGCTGATGTGGGATACTCACCTGCGGGTTGCTCCCTGACTTAGAGTTCTCTCATCACTCTGTTCCACCTCAGGGAATTTATGTTTGGTGCAAGGCACCAGCACAGATGAACAAATTTCCCTTCTGAGCCCACACTGCCTTATCTGCTGCTGGCAGAGGTGCCAGCTGCTCCTTCATCCTGCCAGTCATCCTGCCAGGCTCCTCTGCTGACAGCAGCAATTGGAGTCACTCACAAAAACAGTGGTCCTGCCTTGTAGAGGGGTCCAGCAGGTATCCATTACCTCCCTGTGGGATCTTCAAGCTTTTACCTCCAGTTTTCACAAGAGACTCTTCAAGTTTTTCCCATGGGTGTTATCTTAAATACACCACAGTTCCTTCTTTCATAATGCTTGGGTTTCAGTGTCCCACTGACAGGTTCTTACTGCTTTTGAAGGATGCCCACTAAGTATTCAGGAACAAATTGCTCCAGATGCAAACTACTGGATTTAATTAAAGATCCTGTGTCAGCTGGTGGTCCCCCAACTGTGTTGTGGCTTGGCCCCAAATTACATTGACAGGCTCAAACAAACAAACAAACAAACAAACAAAAAAAAAAACAAAAAACTGTTCTTTTAAGACTAAGCACCATCCCTTTTCTAGTGTTTCTGAGTAATGTGTCTCAAAGTTTGCCTTTCAATCTCTGGTACTCCATATGAGCAGATTTAGGAGCCTGTTTCCTGAGTCCTTTAGGGATGTTTTTCTGCTGGAAAAGAGCAGTAAAATCACACAGCTTTGTTTTGTTTTATTTCTTCGTATGGGGGAACATTCCTGTATCTCATTTTACCACCTGCTGTCTTAGCAGTGTTGCTATTTTGTCTTTTTATTGAAAAGTCTTGTGATTTTTCTCAAAGTCAATTTACTGCACTTTAACTGCATTCAGTGAATAATGCCTTTTCCAGCAAATGCATCTGTACATAAAATTGGTAGAGATTTTTTGTAAATTTTCGTTCTGATTTCTCTAATTGCATTGTAGCCTATTACACACGTTTGCAGAGAGTGCATGCCACATCTAAGTTATAAAATTATTTCCTATAATAAGTCCATTTCATTGACTTACAGATGTGTGCATGAAAAACAGAAGGGCAGGGGTAGTAAGGGGGAGGGAGTCTTGGGGAGAGTTTTAGCTATTTATTAACTCTGACAGGCTCAGAATGTGGGAATACCTTCTTCTGGATAACCATCCAGACTGTTCTTAGGCTAACCTTAATACACCCAATTATTTCAAGCTTCAATTTTCCCAACCTCTTCCCTTTTCTTTCAGTCTGTTCTGCACACTGCCCAATTTGTGAAATTCACTCAAAATACCATTTCCAGAAGCAGGTCCCATTCCCTCAGAGGGAGATCAAAAGAATAACACATGAATAACATATTGTGAGCTGCTTGTGGCACCCTTAACACACAAGAATGAGGCGGTTTTTCCTCCTCAGTGTGTTTTATTCATTCAGCTGAGATCAAATGTATCCTCTTTGCTGTTGTCTGGTGAGGTGTTCTACCTTTTGGTTGTGTGGGGTGTATTTGTCTGTTATTAATTCCTTCTTAGTGTGATGCCATGCTCTGTCCAGGTGCTGAAGGCGTTGAGGCAAGCAGAGATTTGAGACAAAGGACTGAGCACAGCAGTGAGATGGTGCAGAGGATCCTGTACAATGTAAATCCTGGTGGGGTGCCTTCTCCTGGCCTCCCTGGTGGATGTGACCATGCTTTCCTCGATCCCTTCCCCCTTGCACGCTGACCCTTCATCTCCCAGCCTGCCTCAGATGGGGCTGAAGCAGCTCCTGAAAGGAATCTGAAGTAGATCTTCCTCACACCTTCTTACAAAAACTCTGCTGTTCAGAGCTTTCTCTGGGCAGCAGTAGGTTGACCCCTTATCCCACCAACCTGACAATTTCTGCTCTGCAATTCTCCAGTTTTTATTGTAGTCCTTCCAAACTGTGAAGATGAAAAACCATGAATAGGCAGTAATTATTCTACTATTTCCTCTTCTGTTCAGGGGATGGGGAGTTGGAGAACACGTAGGGGTGTGACTGTAAGGTAATATTTGTACTTGGTCTTGAGGTATTTCATTCTACTCTTGCACAGAGGTGGAGCATGGGCTGCAAGAACATCTTCGGAATAATACCGAAGGATATTTAAGATAAGATTAATTGTATTTTCATTCATCTGAAATGCAGGTACACCAAATCCAAAGTCACCTTCAGCATTAAGACCCTTCTGATGTTCCCCAGCGCTGATGATAAATAATTTAAGTGTGGCTGTTTATAAAAGTAACAGTCATTAACTCGGCGTTGTTAACGATCTATAGATAACAATGAGGATGCTTTCATGCGATCTAATAGGATTAATATAAACTTAGATATTTTTTGATCTATTTTGTCCTATTGCCAAAAGAAAGGTGAAGCCTCAGCAAGCAGAAATATTCTCCCTTGTGGCACAGGCGTTTCATTTTTGCTGTTATTTTTCGTGGTATAACCTGCAGAGTTTGACTCCACACTGCCCTTTAAAAATAACTTTTAGGTGTTCTTATATCAATCTAAACCCTGTGAATGGTGCTATGATTGATTTGCTGGAGGCTGACATTCATCTATAATACATTCACAAGAGGAAGGAAGAATGCAAGTGTTCTCAATCTTTACTCCTCAACTCTTTCCTGAAAAGCTCCAGTGTGATTTTGAGGATATTTCTGCCTTTGAATCTGTTACTGTCAAGAGGGCTGAGTTAGTCCTTCATAGATTATTCACATATGACATCTTTAGACCTCTGTTTGAGAATTTATATCCCACTCTCAGCTTGGAAATACCGCTGTGAGGGGTTTTGCCTGCAGGACATGTCCAGCGGGCTGGATTTTGTGTGTTGGATGTTTGAAAGTCCATCTGCTTTATTAGCACGCAGTTGGTTCTATCAATCTACCTATGCTACTGTTATGGAGCAAATCAAATTTCCAGAGCATATTTGAGTTCTGAGGATCTCAGAGTTTAGATAAATGCTCCCCTTAGGTGTGATTGCCTTGTCAATACCCTGCTCTGCGTGGGGGAGCTGTAGGACACTGCAGAAGGACATTCGAGAAGAGCCTGCAATTATTTTGGGGTGGGGTTCAGGAAATACAAAACTTTTCTGTTGGAGAAATATGGATTTAGTCTCTCTCTCTTCCTGCAGTTCTCAGAGGTGTGTCAGTAAATAATCTGTGATATTCTTTTGTGTGCTGCCAGCACACAGGTACAGATGGGTCAGTTTATTATCGCACATCTCAAAGGAAATAAGGAAATCTGAATAAGAGAAGAGAGTTTAAATATTTAAAATATATTAAGAAGTACTGAGCAAAGGTGAAATTAATATTTTCATAGCAACAGCCAGCCAGAAGGAGAAATTAATTTCTATGGACCAAGCTCCATGTTACACTTGAGTATTATTATTCGATTCTTGATCTTCCAAGCATGAAATAAAGGCAATTTTTGTTCTACATGATGCTAAAAAAATTAAGAGAAAACAGCTGTAGTGTTATTTAACAGAACACCTAAGAATAGTGGGGGGTTTTTTCTGGTTTTATGCTCAAGCTATTCTCCCAGGAAAAAATTCTGTAGGATGTATCTGTGCACTTAAATAATCCTATATGCAATAATGAGTAAAACCTTCCTGGGAGGAAGGGCCATGGTGTTGCTTCCATCTTATGTTGGAGAAATGAAAGTAGCCGAAACTTGCCTTTCTATCTGCAACAGAGTAAAAATGGAGAAAATTTGGAGCCACAGGCCAGAAATTAAATCTCGAGGTAATTCTTTATTTTCTGTGATGTTGGGCATTATCTGTCCATCCTGAGCTTGCCTTTCCTGCATCCCTCCCCTGGCATCCTTAGTCTGATTTTGCCTTTACTGCACAGTAGTTCTTACAAAGGAGTGGTTTGCAAGCCCAGTGACCTTGATTCTGTGGTGGAGAAACTATAAATTCACAGTATTTGCTGGTGCTTTTGTTTTGTTTTGCCGATGGTGACTTCGGTGTGTAGATTGCTAGAGAGGGAGCATTGCTGCTCAGATCTCTGCTTTGCAGCTTCTTAGTGGCATCACATGAGCCTGCCTCAGGCATTTATGCTGATAATTAATTCATTAATGCCAGAAAAGGGTGGCAATTTCTTGTTCTCAAAACTCCCACGCAGTGTACCTTGTACGTGGAAATACAAACTGGAGTGAAGGAGCAAAGGAGCAGCAAAACAATAAAAAGGGTGCTAAGGGTGAAATTATCATGCCCTTGGTAATTCAGAAAGTTAGATTCCCTTGATAGGCACGTTCTTAGTACTTGGAAAAGGAAATTTCTGCTCTGCTTTTTCTAAGCTCATATTTAAATGTCTGCATCACGTGAGTTGGTTGATTGAATACAGGGCAAGCAGCCGTCACTTTAGATCTTTTAATTTTGTAGTATTTAATGAGAAATGAGATTATCAATCTAGGCTTCTGATATTATAAGACTAATTATCTGTATTAATTAACATCTCCTATAATATACCTCAGGGATATTGTTCTGAAATCATTCAAGCTGAGTTTCTCCCTCCTGACATTCTGCCTTCAATTTAGCTAAGAGTTTGAAGGTAAATGAAGTTTCTTCTTAGAGATAAACCAGATCTACATTTTCTTTAACAGTGTGTGAATGTGAGAGAAGGAAAATGAGAATTTGGGTGAAAGGCATCGTGTACTTGAAATTATTATTAATATTAGAGGTGCTTTGCCTATTGTATGAGGAGAAAAGCAAAATGGAGATACAGGTATGTAAGGTACAACCAAGAGTATCAGGAAGGAATATTTAGTCTTTTATGCAACATGGCAGAATTAGTTGAATAGGGGTTTAAAGGTTTTGTTTAGTTCCCCTGAAGAGTCAGGTGTTAGCCCCAAAAAGTGAGGCTAAAGGGCATTTTGGGTCAATTTTCTCATCTGGTACAGGAAATGCATTTTCCTACTGGATCAGCACACTGTCCAGTTGAGACTCAGTCCCCTAAAGGGTCACAAATCTGCCTTTTGCCATCTATCAGAGCCATAGCCATTTTCAGAGCCTGGGTGACCTGCTGTATCTTTGACCATTCCACAGGGAGCTTTGGCAGGGGACAGGAATGGGAGAGGAAAGGCATAAAATTGGTGTCTATTTGAATCGTAATATTTTAACAATCAAATTACACGTGGAGCCAATTCTTCGGTGTCAAGCAGCATTTTATTAGTGCCACAGGGAGGCTTCTGCTAACACTTTGTAGTGTTATGAAGACCTGAGGATAGTGAGTAGGGGAAAGGAGGGTTTTTGCATAAATCTTTTATGCTGACTATGTAAACTGTCAGATTTAATTCCAGCAACCAACAGGTTAATGAATTCTGAGCTTTAAGCTGAGATTCACAAATTGATGGCCATTTCCTCACATCAACCTGTCAGCCAGTTAGATGAGGGGACAGGAGAAAATACCCACGGTTGCCAGTTTGAGGGTTTCTTTTCCCAACACATCTCTTTGCTTCACAGCTCTCAGAGCCACTGTGCTCCTTCCCTGTTGTCACAGAATGAAAGGGTAATCACAAACAACATGAAAGATTTTAAAAATCAGAAACTCTGACTTCCAGGAGATGCAGTGCCAAGCCCGTGAGAGCTTTTGGATCAGACCCTTTGATGGAATGAACTGAGCTGGGCCACAGCTGCTCAGGGGTGGGACCTTGGCTTTTTTGAAGGATCACCAAGGATGATTTACTTAATTGAAGCAGCTCCTTAAGGCACTTAAAATGAGAAGGGATGAGTCTGAGCACAAGTCCCTGGCAATTGTCCACCCCTCAGGAGCAGTGGCCAGGCTCTTCTGGGCCCTTCTCTGCTGCACGTGGCAGGAGATGTTTACAGAAGCAGGTGCCCCTCGATGTGTCTATAATAACACAAAAACACAATAAAAGGCAAGATGAGCAAGCTCTGCTTTGCTGTTGCAGACTAAGGCATTTCAGGATTTAATTATACTACAGGTATATAAATTCCGGAAACATGTTAATGCTCCCGTGATTAAAATTATAGAGCGCCTAATTGAAAAAGCATAAACTGAATTGAAGAATTCCTAATTATAGTTTGCTTTGAGGTGTTAATTTCCTCCATAATGAATGCATAATTTCTTGGAACTAGAAAATGGGGTTGCTTCACCAGCGCGTGGGATGCAGATGGAATGATGGGATTATCTTAAATGCAGCCAGACAATTCTCAGGAATAAACCTCTGCAGCCATGATGCTCCTCTGCCTTCCCATAATTTCAGCTTTCCTTGCACAGTGGTTTTCCAAAGCAAAAGGCAGAGAGCTAGGAATGGTGAAGGATTTGCTTGCAGTGCAAAAGGAAGGGGAAGCAGGACGGGTGTAATTCAAAGTAGTCATGATGCAAAAGGTGAGGAGAGAGGCAGAATGAGGAGTATTTCTAGTGGGAAAGTCAAACAGTAAAAGAGGAGGAAATGCTGGCAACCCTTGTAGTCTGCCTTGAAAGATCCCTAAGGAAGTGCAGGAGCTGATGTTGATGCAGATTGAGGGCTTTTTTTCTGTCAAAGGATACAGCCTACGTGTAATGTTTTCTCTTCTGTGAAAAATACTCTTAGTTTTGAAGGCAGCTGGTGAACTGCAGGATTGTCAGACACAATCTCCTAGTGTTTAAATCTGTCCCATTCCCACTGTGGTGGGGGTGGGAGGTGTTTATGGAAGGATTGCTGCAGAGGAGTTCTTATCCTTGGGACTTTCCCACTCCCCTTCCTCTGTCCTCAATTTCCCTTCATTCTGGGGCAGGAGATGTTGTAGTGAAGGCACCATTTCAGATCTCTCCCTGGTGTCAGACGCATGAAAACTTTGCTCTTTCTGAAAAGCAAAACATGTGTAGAAAAGGTGGAGAGAAGCTGGGGGATACTCCTGCAGCTTCAGGTGCTGAAAATCTGTGGTAGCCTTCCCCAGGAGAGCTCATCATCATTGCACATTGACCAGAGGACTGGGAGTAGTTACCTGACTGCACGGGCCTTGTTGAGTAATGAATTTTATCAGAAGGTTGTAAACAGAGCAAGTTCCCTCTTTTTTTTCTAGTGTTTTTCTTAGCCTTTTAATTTAAAAAATATCCAAACAGACATGACACCAATAAAAGTATTTTTCTAGTGTTTTCTAGTGCTCTCTCTTAAGAAAGACAGCAGATTCTTCTGTGTGGGTTTTCCCTGAAAAGTCTGGTAGCTGCAGTTGTGGAAAAGGCAGAGGAAGCTTTGAATTCCCAGCTAGATTATTTCTGCATCCAAATGAACCTAGTGTGATGGAAACCATTGGAAAAACCCAAATTAATTCTGACTGAGAATATGTGCAAATATCCCCATCCTCTTGTTCAAGCTGCTGCTTTTATGAAGGACATGGCAGAAGGTTCTGGACAGTCCCAGTAAGTGCGTGCCATGGTCTCTCCTTGCCCTCCAGGTTGTTCAAGAACCACTTTGGCTCTTCTTGTCCTTGAAACATCCTCCTGGTCTTAAACCAGCACTCGCTGAGGATGACAGGACCTCAGTCAGCGATGCCTGTTTAATACAAAGCAACATTAACAAAACAGAGGTTGGGTTTGGCGTGGTTTTTTTGTAGATGAAACAGATGGCAGGTGGCTCGGGAGGGGAGAAACACCTCCAAAGCCGCTCACATCAGCTCCTGTTGCAGCGAAAGCTGTATCTGTCTGCACTCATTATCTTTAATCTGCCAGCAGAAAATAGCACAGAACTGGAGAGAGGGACAGGGCCAGTTCCACTGGGGAGCAGCAGCTATTGTGGCCAATCTGGGTTGCAAGCCAGGCCAGGCTTATGGAGATGGTCGAGATAATGGAACACAGAGCTTTGAAATGCCCTCTGGTTCTTTGCTTTTTAATTGCTTACTTCCCAGAAGATTAAATAGAGAATTTAAAGCATTTAAGAGAGTACCAGTAATACGACATATGTACAAGTAAACAGATGCAGGAGCAGTGTTCTGGTGGGCAGGGGATGGTCATTCTGTGAGTATGAATTGCATCTTTGATGAGGCCAAATGATACAGCTGAGGAAAATGGCCTTTTAAGTACACAAATCCTTCTTTATGGTCAGTGAATACAGTTGTGTTTTGGACAACTCCTTAGGTTTTGTGCGTGTCCACGTTTCTGTTTGCTGTGGACAGGTGCTGTGGTGATGGTCAGAGTTGCTCAGAGCTATATGGGAATATTTGGATTTTTGGATACCTTTCCATGAGTGTCCTGGCCTCTTCAGTCAGAGAAGAGTCATGGTGGGTGGAACATTACGAGGTTGGAAACACTGGTTTTAACAGATGTATTTATGTAGGTACACACATAGGTGCACGCAGGGGTGTTTAGATGTGCTCATATAGAATCATGGAATGGTGGTTTGGGCTGAAGGGACCTTAAAGTTCCCTCATTTCCAACCCCCTGCCATGGGCAGGGACACCTTCCACTAGACCAGGTTGCTCAGAGCTCCATTATTTAAACCATCACTATTGGCACAATGTTGTTACTGGTGTTTATGGTTCTGTTCCCATATTTTGTGTGCTGCAATTTTAAGACAGAGCCAGTCTCCAAGCACCTCTTACTCAGCACTGTCTGCTCCTCTTCCATTGCTGCAGGTCCCATCTCTAGTGATGCCCAGAAGTCACATTTTTCTCCTCTTTTTCCCGATTTGAAAGATTTGGTAGGAGTAGCATGTGTTCGGGCTGGGTACTCCAGACTCCTTTAGACAGGACATATTGGCTGGTGGGTGGATGGAGGAATATTGGACAAGAAAGTGTGGATTTGTTTACATACAACTGATACTGTGAAATCAGGCAGAGTCACATGCCCCATGCCACTGTTTATGTATCCGCAACAGTGGGATAATTATTATTGTACCTGAGGGGTCTGTCAGGATGAAAACTAGGAAGGTCATGGAACATTTGACATTACATTGTCAGTTCTTCTACAAAAAAACCCCACCTAACCACCACCAAAAACCCAAAAACCCCAAGTGACTCACAAACAAACAAACACACCCCTATACACACCTTCCAATAGAGTTTTCATTTTTTCAGCTCTGGGCGTTGTAGGTGCTGCTGCAGTGAGACTGCAAAGGAATGTCAGACAAAGTATCCTGGCCACAGACAGCATTTGTTAGAGTGGCACTGGCAGGGTGCTTTTCTGCAAATACAAACATTTTGTTTGGGTTTGCTGGTTTTTTTCAGGCTTGACACAGTGCACAGTTCCTGAAATAGATGCCACTGCCTGTCCCACAGGCAGCTCATCACAGCTCCTGCTGCTGGCTGGGGACAACACAGGCCCGTGTCTCTCTCCTATGCAGGGACCATGCAGTCATTAAACTTCCTCACTTTTTCTAGAGGCCATTTCAATCACGAGGGAAATTTAACAAAGCTTGAAATTTTAGTGATAAAAGAATGTCCATGTGAAAAGCCTGACTCCAAATGGTTTTATCCAAGTGTGAAATCGCTACCTTTTGTTTCATGAATTTCAGGGTCTGACATGCCCTGGTAGTAAATCTGGAGCACTGAGCTGAATATGAGAGTGGAAGAAAATGTGAAGAGACTCTTTTCCCAGCCTTCTTGATTATTAAATGGATTTCATTATTATTGGCTCCATCTCAGCAGGTTTTTTTCATAGCAATGGCAGTAATTACCATCTCTTCTTCCTATGCCATTTTTTACAAATTTGGCTGAATTTGAATATTTTCTTTGGTATTCTTCAACTTCAGTGAATGTAGTAGAAGAGTTGTTTAATTTAAATGACTGTTAAAAGAACACGCAAAAATAACTTCGAAATGAAGGCTCTGGTGTGAATAACTTTGCAATATGAGAGACTATTTCCTCAAGTAGCATCACTATTACCAGCTTTATTTTTGTGAATGCTTTGCAGATGCGAGCAAGCTGATTGATGACAGTGCAGCCCAATATTCATAATGGGCTACTTTTTAAGTCTTTGAAATAGCCAAGCATATTCCAGAAGATGACACTGTAGAACAATCTCTTTTTTCCCCTATTTTCTGCATGAAACTGTTTATTGAAAGCAAACCTTCACTTCAGCAGGTTGTATTCTGCATGGAGCTGTTCCAGAGTGCAGTGGAAACAGTAGCAATCTTTAATTGATTTTAATGTGTTAGAATCAGTTCTTAAATAGACAGAAAATTGCAGAACAGAGCACTGGGTCCTGTCAGTGCGTCCTCGGTGGCTGTGAAATGCAGTTCATTATGTTTTGTAGATTAGTTTCAGAGCTTCTGATTAAAAATGCTTTTGGAGGTACTGAGGGTGACATTTTAGAATATGTGAAGGCAGTATAACTCAATTCTAGGAATATATTGGCACCTGTTTGCACCCAGAAAACTTTGTGCACTTGGAAACTGTCTGTGGAGCCGACTTTTGGGTGCCTGAACGTTTGCAGGAGGTGCCTGGTCAGGCTTGGAGCCCAAGGAAAAGCAGTGCTGCAGTGGGTGCTCAGAGCAGTGAGTCTCAGCATCAGCCTTTTAGGGCAGCTGTCCCTTTAGTTCTTGTACATTTTAGGAGAATGTAGGCTATATAAAGCTTTTTAGGCTTGGTTTGGGTTGAATGTTTTACAAAATCCCCTGTGTGCAGGTTCATGGTGGGGCTGCAGGCACACCATGAGAAGGATCTTGCTCACAGTTTAATGTCACAATCTTTTAGGATAAACTATATAGAGTACTGATATATGGAGTACCTTTCTTTAAATTTCCCATTATTTTATTTATTATTATCTCTGTGGCAGAATTCAGGCTTTTATCTCGGTATCTTTAAGAGGGGGAAATAAAGATGTTGATGCTATTCTTCTGTCTCAGCGTGCATCACTGAAGGCAGCTTGGCCATAAAACAAGCATCTGCACATCCAATGGCTAATCTGAATTCTAAATGTGGGTGTCAGGCAACACATCAAACCCTCTCCCATTCCAGTATCCTGGGAGATGGCTCCATACTGTCAGAATAAATGTGATGAACTTTCATGGATGTACACAGATATACTTACATTGGCTCAACCAAATTTAACAGGATCATAAGTTACAAGGAATAATCAAATGATAAAAAAAGCTGCTGCTCAGTATCTGTAGATGGATAAAGGAAAAGTGCTCAGTATCTGTAGATGGATAAAGGAAAAGAAGCTGAAGTGGTTGTTGGTCCCTCTACTTATTGTACCTCTGTCCCTGTTCATGTGCTGCCAACGCCTTGTCTTTACCTCTGTGCAGCACTGACCCCTGTGGATGGATCAGACAGGATTTGGGGTTTATTTTCATGGGTTTTCATAGCCTTTTTGGAAGAGTTGGACCTGTTCCTTCCCTAGAATATGTGCGGGAGTGGAAATTCAACGTCCAGCTCCATGTCAGCTGCTACATCCCACATGGGGAGGTGCAAATCTTTTCTATCCTTCCTTCATTTGCTCCTTTTTGTCCTTGATTCTTTGAATTAAAATAGCCACTAACAAGGAAACCACTACTCTCTTATTTCCTGTAGCCTATCAAACAGTTTTTCTGAAAGGAATGTGTTCATTTGAGCTAGAAGTGGGAAGTTCCTGTTCTCTGTAGGATGAACAACAAAACCTGCTCGCAGTAGTCTGCTAAAAAAATGCACTACAAGATCAAACTGTACTAATTGCCACTTATTTTTGGTCCCTGGGAGAAAATAATATTAGAAATAATATACGGCTGATAATAAATTTATGTGTTAAGTGAAAATATATTAAATCTTTATATGATGTGGAGGAAAGTTTAATAACGAGATTGGTCCAGAGGGAGTACTCAGCTGCTGAAACATTGTTTCTTTTAAGCTTTAATAATTCAGGCGAATGGATCACTGTAGGGTTACAAAGAAATTATATTCCTTTTCCTCCCCATCATTATCAAGGGGATAGTGAAGGTTTCACCTTGTTGATGTGTCAGGATACCGAAATGCCCAGGCCAGACGCTGGATGCTTTATGGAGAGCTCTGACTCGGCTTTTCCTCCCCACATTCCTGCACATCCTACATTCAGAATTTGACGCTGATCTAAATACTTAATTTGTGGGCAAGTGTTGCCTCAGTCCATCCTCAAAAAGAAATCAAGAGCAGGGAAAGGAGAAGCCTGAGGCAAGCAGAGAGATCTCCATCACAGAAATGGGCTGTGATTTAGAACGTTGATTTTTTTCACGCTGAATAGGGAACTCATCATTTAAAAAATTACCTTGTAGATGGTGATAAGGGCACCTTTTGTTCCTCTGCAGACAACATTTGTGTTGTGGCCCATTATGGTGGGTGCTTTTATCAGTGATTTACAGCTGAGCTGTCAAAAACTTAAAAAGCTTCTATTAAATTGATGTGGATTTATCTATATAAGACCTTCGAAATTTATAAAGGAACCCAGTTCTGGCCTCCTTTTCTAATCAGAGTGTACAGCTGCACACAGGGCAGTCAGCTCTCCAGCCTTCTAGGAGGTCAGGCATTTGTTTTGTGGCCCGGATTTGAGAATCCCTCGAGAGCTCTCTGGAGAGCAGAGCCTGTGGATGTTTGGAAAGCAGTCCCCTGGTGTTTTGTACGGGGACAGCAGCATTATTTGGCTGCACAAAGCCGGGCTGGGGTGGCACTGGGAGCACAAACCCCCTGCTACTACTGCCCTGCAGCACATACATGTGTGGGTTTGACTGCAGTGTTTCCAAATGTGTCCTGACATTAAAAACTGGAATGCAGGAGTTAGTGTGGCTGTGTCATCTTTCATTTCACTGGCACTGAAGTTGTTATCTCATGTAGGAGTTTGAACGCTCTGTTTTTGTTGTCTCTTTTAATATCATTTCTATGTATGACACTGACACTTGTCTCCAGCTGGGCGTTTGCAGCGAGGTATTGATTCCTGCCAGGAAAGCCATGTTAGCTGATACTGGCTGGGAGCAGCAGCTTTGAAGCCTGAGTTGGGGAGAGCCCCAGGAGATCCATGTTACTGCCTGCCTGGTAGCTGGAATAAGAGCTATTAGAAGAGTTTGGAGATCTCCTCCCTTATTTCCATTGCTCACTTGCTTTTTTCATCCTTCCCTCCAGCACCACTTTTTGGAGTACTACTCCTTCTTTCCCTTGGCTGTAATGGTGTTACAAAATTGTAAGGGATAGCAAACTGCAAAGGGTAGACCCTGCTCAGCCCTGACCCAGAGATGTGAGTGCAGCTGAAGGGCTCTTTCAGGGCAAAAGGGCAGATCCTACTCACCAAGTTTATCCTGAGTCAGTGACCAACCACGATCTTGGGGACTGTGGTGTATCCCCTCAAGTTTCCATCTTCTGGAAGCAAAGTTGGATTAGTTTTACTCTTTGAGAAATGTTGTAGTAATGCAGATGGCTTGCTAAACTTTAGGGTGGGTAATTGGACATTTTCTGCTCAGAATTCCCACAGCAATTCCATTTGGGTGTCGGATTGGTGGGGTTTTGCTCCAAGTTGTTCCACACCTCAATGCAGGTGTGGAAGCACTTGCTGTGCTTTGCAGCACTTCGCTGGTTAATGCAGAGAAGTTGGTCTCTGAAAATGACCTAAAGGCAGGCAGGGAAATTCTGCTCCTAGGTGTGAACAAAACAGGAGGAGAAAAACATAACTCAAAAAAACCCCCCAAAAACAGTGATAGGAAAAAATAAAAAGAGTCTGTAGCACTCTGTGTCCTTGCTGGGGTGAACTGGGAATCCTGCCCTTCTGGAGGGTCTAGATGGATCAAGATACTGGGATCAAAACAGAAAGTGAGACCCAGAGTAACCATTTGAAAAGGGAACCAGACCTCAGAGTGATAATCTTCAGCCCAAAGTAAGCTTTGGACTCAGACACGCTCTTGGCTGCTTGACCACTTCCTTTGAGAGTGGCCTCTTGACCAGTACCAGGCTCAGAGAAGAGAGTGAGGCTGAAGGACCCCAAGCCAAGCAGGCAAAGCAAAGCCGAGGGTGCTGTGTCAGTCAGTGTGAGCTGGGGTATAAAGCAGAAAAATGCCAGGAGAGCAGTCAGTGCCCCACCCTAAGTGCCACCAGAGGAGTTTTTTTTAGGCAGAGGGAGCAATGAGAGCAGTGCTAGCTCAGATACCTGTTCCAAGGAAAAGGAGGAAGGGTTTGAGCAGGAGATGAAGAGGATTTTAACTTGAACACAAATGGGACAATTGTTACACCCCAGCTGAATGTTCATGAACATACTGTTGTGCTTCCAGAGGAACCTTGATTAATTTCAAAAGAATAAACATTAAACGTAAATTATCAGGTAACTACAAATGTGAGTTATCCCTGTGAAAGGAAGAAGTATGTTAATAGCTAAGTGGGAAAGAGAAAATGTGAGAGAATAGAGGCAGAAGAGGATCTGTGACTGGGTTCTGTATGTGTCAAAACTCCTGCTCATGATAAAAAAAGTGTCTGTAGTGCTCCCTTCTTCAAAGACAGACAGTCCATGGTTTCATGGCTTGCAAGTGGGATAACCAAGAGAATGAGTGTCACTCTCAGGGCTGGGGAGAGAGAATGAGGGAGTTCTTGGCCTCTTTGTAGGATGACAGGAGATTAATATATGTCTATACATAATTTGTGTATGTACCTAAAGGAAACATTTTCTATAAGAAGAAAATGCAAGTGTTTAGGATTGGATGAAACAGAAACCATGCGTTTTGAGGTTAGAAGGCATGGGGCAAATGTCTGTAAAAGTGGCAGCTACAATTTTGCACATGGCTGACAAACAAAATGACAAACTTTCCCAGCAGTGTAGATTATTATTATTGCCAGAGAGAAGGGTCAGAATACGAATGTACACTCTCAGTAAACAGTGGCCAAACCAGCACGGTAAGAGTTGCTGTCGCTGAGATGAGGAGAGGGTTTGTATTGAAAAGGCTTTTGCTTACAGCTCCCACTACATCCTCAATGACAATACTTAAAGTGTTGCTTGGAAACCTGTTTTTGTCTTTTTGAAATTGTAACATAAATATCAGAGAAGGTCTAAAATATTTTATTAAAGGCTCTGATGAACTGTAGGATGAGGACAGTTTTCCAAAACGCTGATGGGCCATCATTAAAGGCTGCAGTCCATGCAGCTGGTGCTCCTGCTACATTAGCTAATGCCAGTGTAAGCACAGCTTCAGTACTGAGTAATTCATAAATTACTCGTGCTTGTACAGATTAGCTGGGATTGTGTCTAGCAGTGGGAGCCAAATGGTTTCCAAGTGCCTCCCTGACCGCCCTGCTGTCAGCAGAGCACGAGCCAGATCCCCACGGGCCCCAGGAACTGGGAATTCAAACAGGAGCTGGGGCTTCTTTCACTCCTCCGTGCTGGAGGTGCCAGAAGCCCGCTTCCCACAGAAGCATTGATAAGCTATTGTTATGCTAGAAATTTCCCAGACCAATCTTTCTGCAACAATGAGCCTGTGAAAGCCGGGACAATGATACACTGCGGGCTGGTCCCAATCTTGGAATCGATCTCCCCTGTCTGCCTGAACAAAGGCCCAGCCTGACACAGACAGGTGAGGGCAGCACATCTGAATAGCCTGACACGAAGTAAAATGACTGCAACCCTATCTTTCTTTGTCAAGTGTGTGAGTGGTGTTAAACAGACAGTAAACCTGCCTGGGCTGTAGCAGCATCGAACTCCAGGGCTTTGTTAGCTGCCTGAGGAGGAAAGAAAAAAAAAAACAGACTGCATTTGAATGCCTTTTCAGGCTCTTTGCTTTGAGCCTGGAATAGTAAGCCAGAAATAACCAGATTGCTATTATATATCATAATGGCCAAAAGCTTAGCAGGAATCCAAAAGGATTACCATTTCATAGAGTCAGAGAGAATATGAGGAGTTGTTGTTTCTTGAAACAAAAGTGGATTGAGAGAGCTGTAAAGCCACCTGCTCAGTACATAAACAGTCCTTGAGGGATAGAAGGTAGAAGGAGATTTGCCATTTGGAATTAGAGAACTCTATGTCACAGGATACCCCAAAAAGAGAACCTAGAATCCCAGAATGGTTTGGGTTGGAAGGAACCTTACAGACCATCCAGTTCCAACCCCCTGCCACAGGCAGGGACACCTTCCACCAGACCAGGTTGCTCCAAGCCCTGTCCAGCCTGGCCTTGGACACTCCCAGGGATGGGGCAGCCACAGCTTCACCAGCCTGTGCCAGGGCCTCACCAGGTCCTTATGTGGACATCAAGATATGAGGGAAGGCCAAAAAAAGTGATGTTCTTAGAAGATTCTTTTTGGCCTAAACAGGTTTTTGCACCCTGAAACTATTTCCAAAGGCACCTGACACCATTGCCACCTGCTCGTGCTCTCCTCCACTGCAGTCAGCGTTTGGCCCAAGCAAACAGTTCATGTTTCACTTTGGTGGCTGCAGGAGAAACCATCTGCTTCCCAACATCCAGCACATTAAAAATTCATTCTAGACTGGATATTTTATTAGTTACTCCTTTTCCTAGAGAGTGACATGATTGAAATCTGCTCTGACTTTCACCAAGGTTTATCCTGACTTACTCAATTAAACCAACAGAGCACATGGCCAGCATCTTGCCCTCACAGTGGCTTTCAGTGGCCACTGCCACTGCTACTGGTGTGCCAGGAGCTGTGCCTGCTGGGACACCTCAGCTGTGTGTTTCTGACTTTGCTTTACTCTTGTCCTTTCATTGGAAAGATTCCTGACATTCAAGGCTCTGGGATCTCTAATCTCACCTTTCTCTCTCCCTCCTAGCGTCTACCAACTCGTTGTCAAGGAGGAGAAGCTGCAGAAAGCCCGCAGAGCTGCAGACATCATTGAGTGCTTCTCTGTGCCAGTGAGCTACAAGAATGCCTCCAGTCTGGACTCTCCACACTACTTTGCAGCCGAGCTGAAGCCCATCAACCTTCCTGTCACACAGCCCTTCACCGTGGGCGACAACAAGACCTACAATGGCTACTGGAACGCTCCCCTTTCCCCCCTGAAAAGCTACAGCATATACTTCCAGGCTCTTAGCAAGGCCAATGGAGTAAGTGCAGGGAAAATTGAGCTGGATCTGTACATGTGGCTGCCTCTCTCTGTCCTCCTCATCATTCTTCTTCCTTCTCGATTGGATGCTGGTTTAATTTCTCCTTCTTATTACCCTCTTACAAAAATCTGATGAAAATCAAGCATGCCATTACTTGTCCTTCACTCAAATCTCTCTCTGATGCTCAGATCCAATGAGAAATCTGTTGAGGACCCTGATTCTGCAAAGGCACATGTTGCCATGTGATTTACTAAATGAGCTGCTTAGAATTTAGATACTTTTTTTTTACCCTTCCATAAGCATGAATGTCAGAGCAGGGGCTATTGTGCTTTTAAAAGACATAATTGCCATACCTTGATAGTTCACAGTGTTTGTGATTTTGGAGGAGATGTTATGAATTTGGATTACCTTGGAGCTTGCACTTGGCCATATCATAATGCAGCACTTGTGGTTGGGAGTTTCAGCTTGAGTAAGTCAAGTACGGCAGAGGGGACTGTCTGCATGTCTGTCCTACCCCTTTGGAATGCTGTATTTCTATATATCTTTGCTCTGTGATATTGGGTTTAAAATGCAGACTGCACAGGAAACATAGCCTGCCCTATTCTCAGACTCAAATGACAAACACACAGTGCCACAACAGGCCCCATCCCACCACAGGAAAACAGGAGGCCTCTCTTCTCTCTTCCGGCTGAGGATAATTTGTGACCTTTTACCTCTTCTGTTTCAGGTCACTTCAGCAGTGTTCAGGCCAGATCCAGCCTCAGTGGATCACCTTCCTCCCCTTTGGCTCCCCAGCTGTTTTCCATTAATACATAACACGAGAATTTTCTACTCTGCCCTCATGAAGAGTCTTAGAGCATTGTTGGCACACCATTTGTGACAAGGCGTCACAAATTTGGGTAGCAGAGTCTGCCATTATTAGTGTGTTTGCCAGTGCTTTCAGGAATTTAATTTTAACGTAAATAAATTCTCTACAATATCATCCCTGAGAGAGCAAAATTACAAAAATCAGTCAAAGGTGAATGGTGCAGGCTTTAGTGGCTTTTATAGCTGAAATGCAGCTGCACATTGCAGAGGACTGTGGTGGTGACACAGGCTGGCAGTGCCAGCCAGTGTTCACAACACATCTTAGTGCTTTACACCCATCATTTATCACCATTTTCTTCCAGAGCTTCAGCTGTGTGGCTGACAAGTACAAAACCTCTTCAACACTGTGCTGGTTTTCACCTTGGTTTCCTTTCTAGTCAATACAGTTTCCTTCCAGCACGGCTCGATTAATTCAGTTTTGGATTTGCCTTTATAAAGGAAATTGTGAAATATATGTATATGTCTCTCTGTTTCTAGTTAGTTCCCCCATGTGTGATAGTTAATTGCTAGTGAATGGATCCCCAGGGAAGAAGGAACTTCATTTGCTTAAGTACAATATGATACTCATAACTGGGTTGTGTGAATGGCAAGGTAGGCTTCCCTTGGCATTCTGGATTCAGGCAGCACTGGTGTTCCTGCTTTTCCTGCACCTCTGGAGCAGGCAGGTTGCAGCTCACCCTACATTGCAGGTGCTAAGGACTCAAAAAAGGATGACTTGCCTGGGCTGTCCTAACAGGAGCAAGATTCTAAAGAGCTTTTTAAGCATAAGTTAATCAAAAGAGTCTTAATGCAACAACGAACAGTTCATGACAGGATGAGAAGTGTCCAGCCAGACACGGTAAATTCCTATTTGAGAAAGCAACTTCCTCCTGTGGTAATAATTTATATTTCTACAGTATATGCTTATATATCCTCGAAGGATAGAGGTGTGGGTAAAAGATAGAGTAAATGCCCAAGAGTGGAATATGGATCTTCAGAGGAATAGCTGTGATCCCTTCTGTTTCTTGGTAAAATCATTAAACACTACATGTCAAATATTAGGGTCTTTTGCAGCTGTAAATAGTAAGTTTTTGTTCCACTCCCAGAATTATTTACAGGTACCATTTGTATTTAAAGAGTTATGGGTTTTTTCTTGTCTTTAACCTGAGCAGCTTTGACTGGTCTTCAAAAAATCCTACAAATAATTATGGGTGCACCATGGCATTTCTATCCCTGGCAGTGTCCAAGGCCAGGTTGGACGGGGTTTGGAGCAACCCAGGATAGTGGAAGGTGTCTCTGCCCATGGCAGGGGATTGGAGCTGGTTGATCTTTAAGGTCCCTTCCAACCCAAACCATTCCATGAATTTTGATAAGACACATCTGCAAAAAACCTGAAACTATAACAATTTAGCACAGTTAAAGTAGAGCCTTTTGTTCCCTTACCCATGAAAAGCTTACCAGAACATTGCCACTCATTTTTTAATTAGGATTTCCTATAGTTTCATTAATCACTGATGGTTGTGGAATGATGAAATTTCTTTCCACACCTGGAACCTGCAATGAGAAGCCTTCACGCAGTGAACCAGAACATCTTCCTTTGGAAACACAGGGCTCTGGGGAGAGCTTAATTTGAAGAAACAGCCTGGATTTGGTCAAAAAGCTTGATTAGGAGGAGGTTAGGAGTGTTGTAGGAGTTCTGCATTGTTTGAGCTCCTCTGTACATGGAGGGTTGTGCTCATTTGGTGTTCCCGTCTGCTCTGCAGCCATTAGCTCTGATTGTTACACTGAAAGGAACATAATTAACAGCTGGATGCAAAACAAGTGTCGCAAATTGCTGCAGAAGCTTTTCTGCCTTCTCTTGTGCACGGTTTTACTTGTCTCAGAGTCTGAATGAAAGAGCTGTCGCTGCCTGGATCCATCTCTTGGGCCAGTTTGGTCACTGTGGTGCTGCCTCCAGACAGGAGTCTAAGCAGAACACGTGTGAGACAGAGTGGTTTTCAGCTTTGTTAGACAAAACGCTTTCAAATCATGTGAATTTCCCTCCTAGGCACTGTTGACAGCCAGATGCTGAGCTGAAATGCAGCAGAGTTTGAAGCGAGAGATGTTTGATTGTCCCCAGGTCTTTATCTGTCTCATTGCAGGTCTCTGGTTGCTGATCCAGCACCACGCTCCCACGGGGAGAATTTTTGGCTGCTGTGTGAAACCTGCCTGAACTTTTGAGCAGCTCAGAAACCAGAGCTCCTTAAAAAAGTCCTTTCTGGAGGTGCATTTTACCTCACTGAGTTAAAACGAAATCTGTAACGGTGTAGTTGCAATCAGTAACTCTTGGCCATTTTTCCTCGAAATGGGAGATGAGCAGGAGCCTGTGGTAACACAGCTGGGGATGACGTGGGGGATGCTGCCAGCTGCTCTGCCAGCCTGGTGGTCCAACAGGTGACTGATGTCTTCAACCGAGAATTGTGAAAAGTAGCACTGCAGGAATCAATGAGAATATTATTTTTTTTTGAGGGAATGATAGACTCTACCGAGATTCCTATTGATTTTTTGCCTCTCTAATGACTTGTACTACATGCACAATTTGGCAGCTCATTATTATCAGGGGACTTGAGGCTGGATTTCTTGATGCTGACAGGTCTACTCCCAGCACACAGCATTATTCTTCTGGGACTTTTTGGAGGTATGGATAGAGCTGCCAGCAGAGAGGTGCCATTCATCCCTGTGGAGATGGGCATGAAAAAAACAGGGAGGTGTTTCAGTTCAGCACGAGCCGTGCTCTGAAAGATGAAATGGCACCAGGGTTGCCTGCATTGCTTCTGTGAGCTACTAACCAGCTTTGGGGAGCTCTGTGTTCGGGAGGATTTTGGGTGTACAGTTTATCCACTTACATTCACTCCTTCTTAATCTCATCTTGGAGCTGCTGGCACAGAAATAAAGCAGCTGTGGAAACACTTCACTCTTTGGAAGCCCCTGTTTCCACATCTGGTTGACCAGAGGATGTGGACCTGAGTGTTTTCTGCATAATAAATAAAATCCTCCTCCAGCCTACCCCACTTTTGAGAGGTTGAGAGGAGTGGGTATCCAATGATCAACTACAGATCGTTGAAATAACTTCCTACTGTAAATAATAAAAGCCCCCAACCAGTTTGTTAAACCTCCCTTCCCCAAATGACTCAGATACTAAAAAAAGCTGATACTAAAAAATTGCAAAGGCAATAATAGGTTTGGCTTAGTCTCTGGAAGGAAATAGCAGTTTCCTGAAGCTGGCAATAAAAATTATAGGGGAGTCCATTGGCCCTGCACAGACATATGTTAAGACTGCAGACCACTGGCTGCAATGGGATAAAAAAACCCCACACAACTTAGAGCTCTCCTGAACTCGGGAGAAATTTATTGAAGACCAAAAAATAATTCCTTAAGGTTGGACAAACCTATGGCTTCTACCCTGTGTGAAGCAGGTTGCCAACAAGCTCTGTGTATAGCTCTGGGGCGTGGGAAACTGAGGCTGAGGAGAAGAGTGGTGATTCCTTGTCTGGTCCATGCACCAGCAGCAGATAAAATTGCCTGTTCCCAGTGTGAGCTGCCTAATGAAACTGTTCCTGTTGTAGGGCAGCTCCAGTGGCACATCAGGGGATAGCAGGCCCCACCGGTGCTGGCAGGTGGTTCTTCAGGCAAGGCAAGCGCTGTTTGACTGCTGTAAAGTCATCATCATAGTAAAGGAAAGGAGAAATGGTGGGTGTGAAAACAGATGGAGGAAAAAGCTTTGCTGCTTTCATTGTTGTTCGTAGTCTGTAAACAGCAAGCTGTCAGTTTAAAAGAAAAGGGGGAAAAAAAGATCATGTGGCCTTTTAGGTTGTGAAGACGCAGCTGTCACATAAACATATGTCCTGCTGCCCTTGTAGCCCTTTTCTGCAGAAAATTTTTCCCATCCAAACACTGAAGAGACAGAGGCAGAACTTGTCTTGTTATCATCCATTTCACTTGAGCAAAATGTGCATTTAGGAACCTCAGTAATTAGTAGACAGCAGCAGCTCCTTCGCTTCTAAAGTGGAAGAATAAAGCTATATTAAAAGAATGTTTTAAAAAGCCCTGGAAATTCAGGGGAATGCTAAAGCAGGCTCATGGTGTGCAGTTTCCAGGCTGTGGGCAGGAGTTGTGGGGGCAGAGGGGGCTTGCCCAGCTCCTCAGCACAGGACTCTCTCCAGAGGGTCTCCAGGTTGTGCTGGTGGTAGGTGCAGGTCCTCCCTCCAGGAACAGGCTGCCAGCACCCTGAACCACAGTGCTCATATGTGTCCATGTGGTGTGTGGACTTAAAAATACAGTCAGGGTTCAGCCTTGAGTGAGGGTGCACCGTAATCTTCTTTTACTTATAGGTAAATAAGCTCCAGAAAACAAATCTCCATAGACAGGTTGAGGTAGACATGGATGGGCTTATTTTGCAGTGAGCTTTCAGGATATGGAGCATGTTGGAAGGTGGGGGTTGGATCAAAGGCTGCAGGATGTAGTCATGAAGCATTTTCCTGTTCCAGGATCTCAGTGAAAATGTGCCTACATTGTTCCATTACTGTTTGGCTGTAAAATGTCTGCCTCAACCCGGCAGTGATACAGAACTGGAGCAGTACTGGCATCTTAATTTAAGGTATTCCTGTGAGCTCAGCCATAATATGAAACAGATATGCAGAATATGCAGGCTCTCAGGTCATCATTAAGATCGTTGTAGATATACAAGGCCTTGTAAAACTTCTGTGGTGTCATGAAATGGAAATCAAGTATTGCAGCATTTGAAAGAATGTTCAGAAACAATGCAGAGACTGAAATTTGGGGAATTTTTTTTTTCTAAAACTTCCATTATTATCCCTTTATTTAATTATTTTTCTTGCCATTGCTTTAAGCAGTCTGGATGGATCATTGATAATTACCTGCATTGTTTATTCCTGCTTTGCTGGTGGCTAAAGAGAAGCACCTGGCAGTGATAGAACAGGAAGTAGTGTGTACAAATTGAAAGATGGGAAAAGTAGATTAGGAAAACAACAAAAAAAAAAGCATTGTTCCTGCCTATGGCACTTTAATGTTCATTCCAACCCCTTAACATTCTATGATCTTTACTGTGTACAGGAAAACACCTTGAAGCAAAAGTAATATTTTTCATAAAATGAACATGATTGCAGGAAAGTGGTTTTACTGGTTTGCTTGGGGGGGATTGGGTTCGAGGTTCTTTTTTTTGGGGGAAAAGTGTTATTTATTTTTTCTGTTTCTTGTTGAAACATCTCATGGAAACTTACAATTCTCAGTATCAACCAAAGAAAAGTAGAGTAAATTTAAAGAGATCTCGTTTTTATGAGACACCAAAGAGATGAGCAGTGGGGAGATGAGTGGAAAGCAATGCAATATCCAGCCCTAACCCAGAATATGGACTAAGTTCAAGTCTTTAAACTTCAGCACCCCTGGGAGCTGGGAGCCTCGTGTCTGTGCAGGTTCTTTGATCTTTTCCTTCCCAGCAGATGCAATTTGAAATGAAGTTCTGAAGTCCACGTCTTGTTCCTCTAGCCCTTGCTTTTGGCAGTGCCAGTTCTCCTAACAGCTGTGGTTGTGCTCAATGCAGCGATCAGTGGATGCAGATGCAAGCAGAATAAATTCTGTCTTCCCAAATCACCCCGTGGGAGGGTCTCGTGCAGGAATACCCACACATTCAAATGAGATCACTCTAGACTCTTCTTTTTCCAGCCTTGACTAATTTCTCCAGCTTTCTGTTACACTCTGAAACCAGCGGAAAGCAACAAATACACAAGAAAATTTTCCTCAACAAAATGTGAGCAAGCGTCCACTTACTTTAGACTGCAGAAATCCTATCTCGTTATTTTTGTGTTACTCTTCATTGCTGATTTTCCAGGTCACCTTGTTGTAGATCAGAAACTACATCAGGATGTCTCTGAGTTCTGGTTCCCAGCATTATGTGCAGAGCCAGCTCTGAAAACAAAGCTGCGCTTTTCCTTCTCCATACATCACAAGTGGCAATAAAGACTTTGGATTTCCAGAATAACTGGCAATTCAAACTCGTTACCCACTAGGCAGAGGGGAGTGGGGAGCTCTGTGTGCAGCTGTGGTGGCTTTGCAGTGCCAATGTTTGTGCAGGTTGTGCAAGGAAGCTGCCTTTTGAGGGTCAAAGGGGTGTAACCAAAGAGATGTCTCTGGTTTACTGGGATAGCAGGGCTTCAGTCCCACTCTGGAGCACACACAGCTGGGAAATAGGCATGGTTTGTCCTCAGGGGTCCAGGAACTTCAGAGAGTTTGAACGCAAAGCCAAAGGGAGGGTTTGTCCTTCTGAGCATCTCATTGTCTTTAGACTGCACAGAGGGACTTGTATCCAGATTGTGTAGCATCATAGAAAGGCATCAGAGGGAATTGCTCCTGTGAGTCCCATATTTCCTTGCATGGATTCTGCAATCATCCCCTTCCTATGAGCAACAAAAGTGTGAGGAGAAAAGCACAGTAGGGCTGGGTGTGTCTGCTCCAGCCAGGGAGGATTTGTCACTGACAGAGCAATTTTCTCCAAGAGCAAATTCAGATTTCCACAAGGTTTGTCCAGGTGTTTGAGGACGGGAGGAGGTGCTCAGCAGTGCTTTGCTGGGTTGTTGTTTCCAGAGCGCAGACAGCATCCATATTAATGGAGCATTGTTAACACAGTAATTTATGCGGGATTCATTACACCTGAGACATGTAGAGGCATAAAGAGCTCTGCAAAGCCTGCAGCAGATTAGTGCCTGACAGAGGCGGCTCTTCAACCAAGCAGCACATTCCTGTTTGGATGGCAATCACAGGCTGGACAGCAGCAACCCCTGCCAGGAAGGGCTGTGCAATGAGGAGCTGGGGACTCCACAAAGGTTGTGTTTGCAGCGGAGGTGGCCTGAGAAAGCTGCCGAGTTTGAGCTGTTTGTGAAGCCAAATACAACATTCAGATCCAAATCCTGTTTCTGCAGCTCTGCAGGCTCCAGGGTGGGTTGAACACAAAGCGTTGGGTTTTGTCCCAGCTCTGCAATGAGGAGCTGCAGTGGTGAGGGTTGTTAGAACAGCTTGTTTGGCAGAGGCAGCAGCACAGAATGTTGGTCTGCTCCACATCCATCAGAGAGCTGAAATATTCAGATGACTTCTTTGGTGTCTGTTTGCCATGTGTTTAAATAAATACCCAATTTGCAAAATTTGCAGTAATGGTGCATGAAAATGAGATGTACAGTGGCGTGTGCTTCTGACCCAAGGCTTGTCAGTCTATTACAGAGCAGGTCATTTAACTGGGAAATTCTATTAGCTAATCAGGCACTTACGTGGGACCCATCACTCACACATGGAGCGTGGAGAAACGTGTTGTCACTCCCAACTTTTCAATACTTAAGAGAACCAACTGCAGGCAAGTCCAGTAGTGTGGAGTGTTTTATGCAACAAAAACTGTTGGTGGTATTTTCAAGGATGAAGTGCAAGAAAAGATACATATATTTTTAGTAGCTTTTAAAAGGAGTGTGTGTTTACTGTTGATGGGCAAATTACACACTGTGATGTTTTCCTATATATTTTTCTTGTGTTTTTTATTTTTCAGGAAACAAAAATCAACTGTGTCCGGCTTGCAACAAAAGGTATGTGGGTCTCTCTTTCCTGCAAAACACAATGCCAGAAATGTAAAAACTGCAGTGGTGGCACAACTTGATTACAGTTCCTAGCCAAAGAACCAGCCGCTTTATTTCCTCTTTTATTTTATATTTTTTAAAAGGAAGATTGCAAAGGCAGAACGACCATTTCCAGGACCACTCCACTATATTTGTGGCCTCTGTTATTTTTTTTAACGCAGGGTATAATTCTCTGTGGTTCTTCCTTTCCCTCATTCTGTTGACAGCTTTTCTGTCCTGAGGACTGTTCTTGCTGTTGGCAGAACATCACTGAAAAAGTGACATTGACTTCCTATTCAATTTGTTCTCTCCACAACTGTACAAAGTAGATAAGAGGAGATCTCATGTAAGCCTAACCTTGTACACAGTGGGGCACAATTCTTACGTCACAGCATTTTCATGCTATAATTGAACAAACTAGGAGAAAGCGTTCCTGATTTTCACTGTGGTGAGCTCAGAACAGACCAAGCTGACGGGTCACACAGCCCTCAGTGAGCAAACCTGAGACAAACAGCCCCAGGGTGGTTCACAAGGTGTAGCTCTTGAGGGACCAACAGTGAGAGTGTCTGAGCTCCTTCTTAGTGTTTACAGCTGCTTTTAACTCTTCTAAAGATTTCAAAATCACCCCAGGGGCTACTTCTCCAGAAAAGATGTCAGACACCAATTTATTTGTAACACAGAGGAGTAGCTGTAAAAAGATTTCCCCAGCACATGTTGTAGTCTCCCAAGGAGCTGTAGGGAA
>NW_008238342.1:1715048-1782521 GCF_000691975.1 Corvus brachyrhynchos
CTGCCATGGGCCGTGCTACAGATGACTCCCCATTCCCAAACTTTGCTTGGCCAGCTTTCACATGACAGCAAAGCAGCCAGAGTGCAAGACCTGCATGGCTGCCTGTGGAGGCTCCGGAGAGTTCGCCAAAATTGGCAGGAACCCAGAAATCCTTGAGGAACCATCCCATTTTTTTCTAGTCTTTTCATTCCTTTCTGACTTGTGGCAGAAGTTAATGACTTCAAGGTCCTTTCTCCTGATCCTTTCTGCACCTGCACTTGAAGAGGAGTTGGGAGGGCTCAAAGAAACCCCATTAGCCACTGGATAGCAGAAGAAGATTCTTCCATCTCCCTGTGGAGACGTCCCCAGGCTGTCACAGACAGCCAGGCACTGGGGTGGCAGGTGCTGTGTGAAGTTCCCACTGTGCAGCTGTTTTCCCTGCCCAGACTTGGTAATGCAGACTGGTGGGGCTGTAAGCAGTTGTGTCACCACTGAAAGCTGAGGAGGAGGAGCCATTTCTCCCCTTTCTCCTTCTCATCTGTGGTTCTGGTGCTCCCCATATCCTCTTGTTCCTTTCCTGTTTAAAAGTTCCATGTAAAATCTTTATTTAAGTCATTCTCTGGGTTACAAACATTCTATGTGTCTTGGTCTATGTGTCTCATTCCTCTCCAGTTTTCCCATCTGGTAGTGATGTGACCATTTCAAATACCTGATTTTGGCTTTCTGGTGGTAGAAAGAGCAAGAGCAGGACTGGGTGAAATTAATCTCCACAAGCTTTTCCAATAGCATAGTCTCTTCAGGAGATCAGAGATACTGCACTAATTAATTTTTGGAAACCTGTAGTTCCTTCCATTTCAGTTGTTCATTTTTCTGGAGCTGTGGAAGAATGTTGTCATGCTAGCAGGAAATATATTTGTTCTGTCACTATTCGAAAGAAAATAACTTAGCTTGAAAAATCCCATTCTGGCATGATTTTGTGTGCACTGTCTGATTTGGATATGTCAGCAAAGTGTCCCATAAGTGTTTGACCTTCAGTTGACTTCTGCAAACTGAGATAATTTTCACTAACTTGGTTAGGTCACCAGCAAGAGTCACTGAGCCACCCTCATTCTGTTGTTTCTGAATGCCATCTCTTTTTTTAAAAAGAATCTCCTGCTAGGATTAATTTAATAAGAGATACAAAAGAGATGGGTAGAGCCTGAGGATGTCTAGAGCCACTGCTTTTTGGTGATCTTATTCTTTAGCTTTTTCTTTATTGACTTGAATGGAAAAGGACAAGAAATGATGGTAGTTCTAGTGTTTATTCTCGCTGTCTCAATTCATATCACTTTTGATTTATATCACTTTTGATTCGTATCACTTTTGACTTATAGGTAGATGTCTTATTCCTCTGTGTGGAGTGCAGAAATCTCTGTGGAAATTCTTTTCCTCTTGCCCTCACTCTGAATTGCAGCGCTGTAACTCCCAGTGCCTGGCCCTCAGCACAGCCCCTGGGATGCCCCAGCTGTGGCTGGTTTGAGGCAGGTTTAGCTCTCCAAAGGAGCAGTGCTGGGTGCAGCTCGCAGGCAAGGCAGTGCCACAAGCTGGGGTTGATAAAGTCACAGGACCTGCCGCTGCTGGCACCTGGGCAGGGCCAACAGCTGAGCAAAGTGGTTCTGTGAGCTTTCCCATAGTTTCAGACTTCCATATGTCCTGAGGCTGCATTCCCACCATGCATTAACTCCATATGGATAAAGGGGCCAGCCCCTGGAGAGGGGTGTTGTACCTGCCCTCTCTCTGCAGTGTGCCAATGCACAGAGACACAAAACTGTAATGACACAGTGTCCTGATCAAAGACTGATAGCTGGGATGTTCTAGATGACCTCCTGTGTCTGTGCTGTCTCCTGTCTGCTCATTATATTGATTATCCTTAGTGGCATCGCTCTGAACTCCCCTTTATTTGCATTGGTGTTTTTTTGAGGATAGAATAAGCAAACCTGAAGTCTGCCTTGAACAGAATCAACAGAGCTGCCTGTGAGGATGCCACTCTGGTGTCTTGGGTAGGAATTGGGAAAAAAAAAAAACAACATTTTTTGTAGTCAGGATAAATCTCAGCATTAAAAGCTCTGCTTTGAGTTGGCACCAGAGGGAAAAAAAAAAATTGTTTTGATGCAAGAAAATAAATACATAGTACTGGTGCCAGACTAAATGTTCACTTTGGAATAGAGGCCTAATTTTCCCATTCCTAGATATTTGATACTGCAGCAGCTCCATTAGCACCAGTGAAATGAGTTCTGATTTACACCACTGACAGGAAGATTAGAATTGAGGCGTGTTTAAGGAAGGCAAGTATTCTCTTGAAGTACTGGATTAACAAGGGCACTAAACGTGAGTGTGGGAGTAATCATGCAGTGAAATGTGTTAGGCATGTGTTACTGGGGGATTGTAACACATCCTGGGTGTTGCTGCAAGGCACCTGCTCAGAAGCTGAGTCGCTTTAATTACTCGAGAGACGCACGGGGCTGTTCCACTCCTCCAGCAGGCTGCCAGGGAATTAGCTTTTCTGTGCCACAGCACCAAGAAAAGAAAAGCAGAGAACTCCTTAAAAAGTGGTTTAGTCCACTAAAGCAAAAATTTTGGAGGTTTCCCAGTTTTCTTCCCTCCTCTTTAGCAAGAATCAGGCTGCTCAGATCAGCCCCTTTCAGCTCAGCCCAGCTTCCCAGCTCTCCTGCAGTGCTCTCTCTGCATGGTTCCCTGTGTGCTGCTCCTGGCTAGATGACCTTGATCCTTGTGGTGGCAGGAAAAAACTCTCAAATCCTTTTGTATTGGGTTATTAAATGTTGGGAGGAGGGGGGGGCATCAGCATTCCAGAGCACCCGGTCCTCCAAAGCAGGGCCAGCAGGTCCCCAGCTGGGCCAGCACATCCACTGAGCTCATTTCCCTCCATCCAGTGCCTCCATGTAGGGCTGGGTGGTGCCTGTGGGAAGGGCCAGGGGCAGGGACTCACCATCAGCCTTTGCTGGATGATCCATCAGAAAGCTCCCTGCGTTTGTCCAGTCTGTGTAGCCATCCCACACTTTGCCAGCATGTTAAACACTATTAACCTTTTGTATCTACATATGTATTTATTTTCAGATTCATTGGTCTCAGATCTCTTGCCACTTCTCTTCTCACATGGGCTACTCCTTTTTTTTTTTTTTTTTTTTAATTACTGGACTAATGTCATCTTTCACAGCATTAGGCACTTGGATGCATCTCATTAACATAAAACACTCTTTAAAAATGTTTATAATTAAACCCCAATTTATCAGCTCTCTGCCATACAATTTTCATTCAGACGGGTTATTTATAGGTTTTGCCGTTTGGTTTCCTTGACAGCATTTGTTTTAATACGTCCCATTCTTTCTGAATTAACTGACTTGTTCTCCCTGTCTTAAAGCAACATATTTGTATCGACACTTTATTAGAGAAAATTGCAACCTCTTTACAAGAGGTAATCGCTTGCTCTTGGTTTCCTAAAGTGCATTAAATCAATTTCACAGTGTAATTGAAACCAAGGCAGAGGGCTCATTAATGGTTCCTTATCTCCCGATACTGATTTCTTCTTTCCTTAAAATGTGAGTTCTTGCAAATGAAAGAATGGAACTATAATAACCATTATGAGGTACATTTTTATTTTTTTTCCTTTTTTTTTTTCTCGTGCATGCTGCCTGGGAATCATTTTGCTTGTTCTTAGCAGTGCTAGGTAGACAACAGGTGACCACGCGAAACCCGCCCAGCCTCTTGAGCACAGGTGATTATCAGTTCAGGAAAAGGAAAATGGTCAAACTTCCAGAGGTCTGAGCAGCTTCATGACTTCTTGTTTAATCCTTGTTTTGCATGAGAAACTACTTTTCCAGTTACTCCCACTACAGTATAAAGGGGGCAGTGCTTTCATGGTGCTCCTTCAGTGCCGCGGTGGAGATCTGCCTGTGCTGAGGGTCAGCTGGGGGACTCAACACCTCTTAAATCTCCACAGGAGCACTTGAGTGTGATGGAAGAGCCCCGTGGATCCCACTCTGCACAGGCTGAGTCTCCCCCTGAGCATGTAGGGAGCTGAGCTTGCATTTCCAATTAAAAGAGCTGTGCCATTTTCTGGGGCTGATTATTGCGCTTATTCTTAGACAGCTGGGTCCTGCTGTCAGAGAAATGATGGCAAGAAAAGAACAACTTGATTCTGTAAGCCCTCTGTAGAAGAACAGAGGAACTATAGAAACTATAGAAACTGTAGTTTCTATAGAAACTTCTGCTGGAGCCAGAGATGCTGCAGAATTGAGCCTCAGCAGCACCAAGTCATTCACAGTGGGGACATTCAGAACCTCTCAAGGGTTTTGCAGTTTCCATCAGAATGAGCTTGGAGGTCTGTGTGCCATAAAATTGCCCCATAATATGTAACACTGGGACCAGGATCATCATCAACTCCAGAAAATTTAAATACAGAGAGGAGATCCCATCAGCATGTGGAAATAGGTTCTTCTGCTTCAGGCTGATGTGCATAGAACGAGTGGCTGGGATGTTACAGTGTTACACATGATTAATGGGAAAGCAGGGCTGGTTTTTCAGTTTTTAGATGGATTACATTTCTCTAGGAATAGTCCTCTCCCAGTGCTGCATGGTTATTCCTGCCTAGTTATGACTTCCTCACCAACAACTATTTCAACTGCACATCAGGACAGCTGTGATGATACAGGGGCAAAAAGGTGCTGGGATTATTGGGAAGTTCAAATGTACTGGAAAAAAAGGTCTTGATTTTTTTGTAGTGCATCAGCACAGGAAGAAGGAAACTTCCTGCAAGAATGTTGAGATCTCAGTGAAGAACCTGGGTCTGAAATGTGACTTGGGCTGGGGGGGGAGACTGCAAAAAATCAGTGGAAAATGAGGAAGGGAAAAAAAAAATTCCTGCTGTTCACACCCAGTTTTGCCGCACATGAAAACTGTTCATTTAATAACTCCTGCTCCCTCAAATTCATTGAAGAGGCTTCTTTGTTTCCTGAAATACATTCTGGTTTTGTAGACAGATAATGTATTTTTTAAACAGATCTAATCCCACTTCAAATCTGTTTGTTACTGCATTTTGTCTTCTAACACACTGGAATATTATTCCTTTGACAGGTTTATTCTGTTTTGCGCTATTTATTTCAGATGAGTTTATCACGCTTTTTAAGTTGAATACATGGAAATGTTTGGTTGGTTTTTTTTCCCCTGAAAAATCTCTGCCTTCTAAAAGTTATTTTTTAGCACCATTTCGTGTATCACAATCCCTTTAGGGGCTTCTTTATGCCAGGGAGCTAAAGGCACAGCTTTGAATTAGTGCAGAACCTGGTGCAGAATGGGGTGAGGCCACGAGTGAGCTGAGTTTGGTATCTCCAGCCCAGTGTCCAGAGGACATTGCCTACTCCAGAGCTCTAGTGCATTGCCAGACCCTAATCTTGGGCTCCCCAATTCAAATAAGAAGCTGGAGGGAGGGGGAGAAGAGGCACAGTGCTTAAGATAAAATTTGGGATAGTTTAGCAACATGAGAGTCTGACAACATCACTTTTATCATTCAAAGCATCCACTGCCAGGTCACACTGGGTACCTCCAGGGGAGAAGGGTCTTTGGAGAAATGAAAATAAAATATATTATAACCCTCCAGGAATCAAAGCAGGCAAGGATTTACCTGGAGCTGTGTGGAGGTTCTTCTCCCTTTTCAAGACCCACCTGGTGGGAAAGGATGCTCTTGGCCATGGTTGTAGCTGGCCAAGAGCTGATCCAGTGCACATTCTTCTGTTTGCAGATAGATTGGTAGCCAGATAAAGGAGTGGGAGTTAAAGAAAAGTCAGTAGTTGGACGTGAAAGCCACAAGTGAAGGTCAAATTAAGAAAAGATTTCCTTTGGTTTTGTTTTACTTAGTTTGAATGCGGGGAGCATTGGACGATTCCTTGCTTGTGAAATTTAGGAGCTTGTTTTTCATCTCTTCTGCTTCAAAGTTTGCAGGAAGAACTCTTTGAATATTTGTCCCTTGAAGCCTCTTCTGCACAGGGGCTGAGACCTGGCACAAGGAGGGGGCTCTCATGTTTTAGAGGACAGCAGTGTTTTGTGTTCCTGACCTTCACACCCTCACACCAACTCACTTGGGTGATTTTTTTGTCTCCATTTCCTGATATCTGCAGATCCTTTCTAAGGTGGGTCAGCCACTGGGAAGGTATTGCAGATCACTTAAAATGATTTTCATAAATAGATTATCATTGTCAGTGTCCTTTAACAACACTTCCAAAGGCATGAGAGAACCAGACTGTTACAAATACATTATGCCTGTTTCATTAAATAGATTTTTGGATAAGCCAATATTCAGAAACAGGGTTGATATTAATGAGCTTCTGAGCTTCTTATATGAGCTGGACATTTAAAAACTGTGGTTCCATTAGGATATGTGATAAAATCACAAGGTAGGTGTGAGACTGTTTTGTAGTACTATTGTAGAGGAAAAAAGAAAAATCTTCATTCCAGACATGCCTGAAAGTGCTGCTCCAGCTTGGCAGAGCACAGGAAGTGTGCTGGTGTTTCATGCAGCACTCGTAGAGTGTGTACACAGACTCCCTAACCCTGCCCAGCTGACTCCCTGTTGCTGGAAGAGGGCTTTTGCTGGAAGAGAGAGTTCTCCTTTCCATGCTGCTCGCTCAGCTCAGGGTGAAGCCTCACAGGGCAGGTTTTTGGAGGTCACCGTGGTACTTGAAGCACCTTCGTCCAGTTGGGCTCAAAAGGTGGTTTTATTTCAGTGTTCACTTTCTGCCCAGCCCTGGGCTTGGCTTTGCTCACTGGTTTTGCAGCTTCTGCAGCTGCTGTGGGTGTGGAGTTTTCATGATAATCATGGTGAGAGCAGGGTAACTGCTTAGAGGGGGCTGACTGGGGCAAAAGTCAGTAATTGTGGAGAATCTGTTCTATACCCATAACATTGTCAAACACTGAGAAGTTTTTGCCTGTGTCAGTCAAAAGGTTGATCTTCCTGTGTCTAAGACTTCACAAAAATTAAGTCAAATCTGTAAATTTGAACTTGTCAAATAGGTAATTGGACTTGTTTTCTATTTTTATAATTTTGAGCTAGTTTTTAAATACAGTTCTGCAAAAGTGAAAAGTTAAAACAGAAACATGCTCTCACCCCCCGAACCATCAGTTGTTGGTAGCTCTTTAGCTGAGCTCTTCCTTCAGGGAAATATTATAACCTTTCTTATTCTTGGGGACCATATATCTGCCTTTAGCACAAATTAAGTGCTCCTGTTCTGAAGAGAGAGGAAGAAAAACGGGAGGAGAAAAGCAAAGCCCTTGTGGTGGATTTGCCTGGAATGTCCAGAATCAATTATTCACTTACAGCTATTTTTTAATTCTCATTCAGCTTAGCAATGCTGATCTTGATGCCTCACGGTGTGTTTACCCTCATCCTCCTACAGATTCCACCTGTAAGCCTGAAAATCGCTCATACAAATTCTGGTCTGTCTTTCTCTCCAGGACTGCTTTGTTTTGCTGCTCTCTCTGCTCAGAATATGGTTGAAAGCTTTTGGCTCTCATCATTCTGTCTATTACTTTTGAGCTTTGTGAAAGGAATGAGTGTGTCTCATTATAGGCTTAAGCTTGCACTGCTTGCAGTCTTCAATAACTGGAGGTGGAAAATTGGTGTAGTGACGTTGTGTGTGGTGATCCTCTTCGTGATATTCATTTATTTAATGAATTGCAACAAAGAAACATCCAAAGTGGAATCTGGCTTCCAGATGTGATGAGCTGTTCCAGTCTGTTGGCTCATGATACATGGAGGCACCAGCATCCTGCAAAGTTTTTTTTTTTTAGTCCTAATACACTTCTGGAGGGTGTGGTCAGCTGACACCCAGGGCTGGTGCTGGGTATTTCCACATCAGGATGTAAAAAGGTGCCTTTCCACCTTTATCTCAGCGTTATCACTCCTGGAAGTACCTGTCTGCCCTTGTGTTTGCACGTCAGACTGTGTTTTACAGGTACAGATATTATCAGGAACTGAAAACTTGAGGGAAAAGATTTCTTCATGCAGAGCTGCTTTAATAATTTGTAGGCCCCTCACATAGAAAGCACCATAAAAAAATAAATAAAGGAAATCATGTTTACAAGTGATTCGAGAATAGCTGTCTTTTGAATACAAGCCTCTAGGTCTATTAGGAGATTTTACATTCAGCCCACTGCCTGGCCATTATGTGCTGCAAAGAAATTACTCTGATTGTGCAGATCATTTCAATGCATAATGACAGGGAACCTGATATTTTTCATTAATTTCTCTGGGTTAAATAATGCTCTGAAGTAATTTTTCTGATTGTTTTTTGTTCCAAGAGTGAATTTCTCTCTGAAGAAGCTGTGTTCTTAGGTGTTACAATTTTGAAACCACACCTCATCATTGCCACACTTGTTTCCTTGCTGGGTCTTTCCTGTCACCTGGTGATGGCTGAAGCTCCCATTTCTTGTGTTGCTTCTCTCAGTTTGTCCCTCCCTTCTTCACACTTGCATTGCCCTTTTCTTGATTCTGAGTGTTTGACCCAGCTGCCCTTAGAATCATTGATTTGCTTTCTTGTCTCCTCTTGTTAAGCTTTGGGATGCTTCTGTCTCCTACAGTGTCTTAGCTACTGATGATTGTGGTACCACTTCCATTGCAGGACTTTGTTCTCTGTGCCTCACCTGGAAACCTCACATAAATACCTGACTTTTCCTCCTGCTTATGGATCTCTTGAATTCTTTTTGCTGGCAGTGTCATTTTTTAAAATGCAATATTGTAATTGCTGCCTAAAGTAAAGAATGTTTCAAATTGCAGTTTGTGAAATAGGTCTTGTGGGAGAAACCTGTATTATCAGCCCTGCTCAGCTGCATGCACTCAGTAGTCATTCTTTCCTGGATGTTTTTCAGAGTGCTGCTTCCACAGAGGAGGTTGCTTTCTATCTGGTGGCTTGTTTTCAAATAATAGACCTGTGCAGAAATTGCTTGGAGTGAGATTGCCATGGTGTCTTTCCCTTAGATGCCACTGCTGGTTTTCCCCCAGAGGGCACTGCCCAGGCTCCCCAGGGAATGGGCACGGCCCCGAGGCTGCCAGAGCTCCAGGAGCGTTTGGACAGCGCTGCCAGGGATGCCCAGGGTGGGGTTGTTGGGGTGTCTGTGCAGGGCCTGGAGCTGATTTGATGATCCTGATCTGTCTCTTCCATCTCAGCATATTCTATGATTCTATGAACCAACAGCAGCATGGCCAGATTAGACCTTAATTAAAACCTTAATTAAACCATCAGTGTGTGATGATCCAGAAACCTGACTCCTCATGGGCTGATGAGTTGGACCGCTCTGGGAAATTGGCCCTTTGCCCCTGCCCTGCTCTCCTTGCATCTCTGCAGCACCACCAGAACTGTATCTCCCAAGAATGTGCTTCCTGTCCTGTCTTCTGTCTCACTGCAAGATGCTGGATCTCGGAGTTTTGGAAGGGACTGAGGAGAAACAAAGTCAGTTGGGTTGCTAGGAAAGGACTAAAATGGTGACTGACCAATGGAGTGCTGGGTGAATGTCAATGCCTGTGAAAGTCAGACCACTGCTCTGGCTCCTGGGATGGTGCATTTTGTACAGTACATAAATGAGTATCTCTGAGAGCAGTAGCCTGCTGGAGTAGATAAGGCACAGATAGGGAGTCAGGGGACCTACAGCCTTCACTCCTCTGGCGCTGCCTTCTATCATTTGCCTTCCTTATTAAGAAAGCAAGCTTAGGGCAGAAAATTGTCCTGCTTTGTGTTAGTGCAGAGTAATGGGGTCCTGACCTCAGTGGTCACACGCTAATAACAGTGGTGACCCGCTCTGTGTCTTATTATTCCAGCATCCAGCTTCTGTTACAAGGAACAATTCATTCCAGGAAATGTGGTGGAAGTAACCACTAGAAAATACAGTTGTAGTTTGTTTTCATTCCTTTTTAATGCCAGAAATATATAAACATGATTTTTCAGAAAGAAAAGGGTGGCCCCTTAGGTACGGTAGTGCAGAGCTTTGCAAGTGTGTTTAAAGATGTTTGTATGAAATGGCCATCTGAGCAGTTTTCATGGGCTGCTGTGCTCAGAGGATTTCAGATCCTGCATCTCTATAAAGGAGAGAAGCAAAACTGAATTCTAAACCAGCATTTCTGTCAGGAGCAGCAGAAGTCATCTCCTGCAAGAAACAGCTCACAGAGCTCCACCTGCCAGGATAGGAATGTTCTTACCTACAGCTGGTGGTGAGGCAGGTACAAGCAAGCAGAGAAGATTTAGGCATCTGCAAGGAAAATATGCCAGAACATCAGGAAAACAATGGACTTGTGCAGTAATGTTTCATTGCAAGGCTGTGAGAATCCCAGAGCCAGGAATCTGCTGACACTGTCAGATTCTCCATCGCTAGGCACTATTAGCTGAGACAACTTACAAATGGTTGGGCTGGTAGCCTAAAGGAATTGTTGGCCTTTGCCAAGAGAGATAGAGTTGCCCAGAAGATTGGAGTGGATCTGTCACTGCAGTGTGGAGGTGTCAGGATGGATAATGAGCCTTTCTTCTCCTCCTGGAACTGCAGGAGCCTGCAGTGGGCTGGGAAATATCAGCTAAAAGCACTCTGACCACACATTGCCTGGAGTAACGAGCAACAGCCTGGTAAAATCAAACCGATCTGGTGGATTAGAAGATGGAGTTGACAGCACATTCTTACTTCTTTTTACACTGCTCACACTTTGTGGGGGTATTCAGATGGTACAAAAATGAGGGGCATCTGACTGTGCTGTTTATAGTAGAAAACCATTCTCCAACACCTATTATTTGGGGTCACAGGAGTAACTGCAGCTCAGCTGAAGGATAATTTGGAGTACTTCTGACTTGCACTGCAAATGAATAAGAGTTTTAGCCATTTTCAGGGAGAAATTGTACCTTTCTCATTGCCTTTGTTGTGTGACAGCCTGGGGATTGCCTGTCTGATGGTGTATAGCTCACCTCTTGGACACGTTCACTGCAGGATTGTGGGAGAGGTTGTCAAATAAAGATGGAAATATGCAACTGATACGTTATTTTATTTTCATGCTCAGGAGTCCCATTAATGCATTTCAGATGTGAGCACAGAAGTTATCAGTGAACTCTTAACTGAATGGGTAATTTGGTGAATGCAGCAGAATAGTACAGTTGTCAGGGGCAAAAGCTGAAAATTATATGTGTGAGTCCAAAAGCCAGCCCTTTTTGCTTGGTAAATATTGTGTTTTGCTCTGGCTAAACTAGATTAACAGCTTAGCTGTAGGAGACTGAAATCATGCTTTAATCACTGCATCATCTCTTAAAGCATGTGCAGTTTAATGTGTGGCAAAGAGGCAAAACAATAGCACGGTGATGGTAACACTGCTGCCTCGCCAACACATGGACTTGATTGAATATTATCTCCCTGAGCAAGTGACTTCATGAACAGACGTGATTCAGATTTCCTGAAGGTCAGCAGCACAGAGCTGTTAAAAGAGCAAACCATTATGGTCTTCTGATGTCAGCCCTCTGTGTTCACCTTTGATTCCCTTGCCCTACCATGTTTAAGCTGTAGAGGAGGACGTGGCTGGCTCCAGCAGCAAAGGTGAAGCCCAGGATAAGAGTGGGTCTCATGTAATGTGAATTTGTTTAACTCGGTGAACTGCAGTGGTGATATTTTTAGGAGTAGTTAAGTGTAACAGGAATGTAATGAAGATAGGCTTATTTAGTCTTTAGAGTAGCCACGACTCAAATCTTGTGGGGCTTTCTAAATCAAGCTCAGTGGCTTAAGCTATATCTGGAAAAATTCTGTGCAGCAAGTGGTGAAGTCAGCAGAGCTAAGATCTGTAATGAGCACTATTGAAATGGTCTCAGCAACAGGGGAGAGGGCAGCTTTCTCCAAGGTGCTTATTTAGTGCAGGAAGAAAAAAGCAGAAATGCTGTGCAAATAATGTTCCTAAATATGTTTTATTTTCAGGTGTGTGGATTTCACTTGTTAAAAAAACCAACAAAAAAACAACAAAACCAAATAATTTCAAATAGAAATTATGCTTTCTTCTTTGGGCTGAAGAAGTCATGGCGGGAGGACATTAGGTGATGTGTGAGGGTGCTCAGGCACTGGAGTGGGTTGTCCAGAGAAGCTGTGGCTGCCCCTGGATCTCTGGCAGTGTCCAAGGCCAGGCTGGATGGAGATCCAAGGTTCAGCCTGGCCTAGTGGAAGGTGTCCCTTCCCATGGCAGGGGGTTGGAATGAGATGGGCTTTAAGGTCCCTTCTAGCTCAAATCATTCCATGATTCTGTGTGGAGGGTGCTCTGTATGTTGGATTCATGCTTGTTACAGGTATAATTGTAATGGGATGTTTAAAAAAGCCAGGCCTCCAATACACTGAGAAACACAAATGTGAGCTGATTTTAGAGGGGAAAAAATTTTCGGCCAGAGGTATTATTATTATTATTATTACATGTTACTGTGCTCACTATTCCGATGAGCAAGGACTGCAAGTCCATTTAAACTATTTGAGATTAAAATTAGAACTGTTGTTCTCCTGTTTCTGGGTGCATGCTGAGTGCTTCAGAAGAGCAAATGCCCCGTTACAGTATAACTTAGTAAAATATTATAGTCATTTACACTACACTGGGATTTTACACCCTATTACTGCTCTGAATTATCGGTCATTAGCCCTCATTAAAGGCAGATTTGGTTAGATGGACAATTGTCTATTGCAATTTGATTGCAAATATGTTGTTAGGCTTTCAAATGAATATTTAAAGTGGATCATTGCACAGTTTCCCTAAAATCCCTACAAATTCTTTCTTTTTTATCTTGTCCTTCCTCTCCCTCCATCTTTTAAGGAGCTTCCACCCAGAATTCCAATGCAGTGGAACCAGAAAAGCAAGTTGACAGCACGGTGAAAATGGCTGGAGTTATAGCTGGTCTCCTGATGTTTGTGATTATCCTCTTGGGAGCAATGCTTACCATCAAGAGAAGGTAAGTTTCTGCTTTGCTTCCATCTTGAGCCTCCTGGCTTCTTCCAAAAGAAGAATAAATAAAGATAAAATGTTCTTTATTTGTGACAGAGGGCAGTAGTTAATGCCTGGTTACATAACACAGACACTAAGGGTTGTAGGCCCAGAAGAAATGCCAGTTCTGGGAGATCCAGCAGCAAAAGAATGGTTTTTACTGCAAAGAGATAGTGATAATTAATTGATAGTTAATGTGAAGGGATAAGTCACGAGGTAGCATGGTGAAGTGCAAAGGGGCAAAAGGAGCACCTCTCCTAACAGGAAAGGCTGAGAGAGTGGGCATTGTTCAGTCTGGGAAAGAGAAGCTTTGGAGTGACCCAGTTGTGGCCTTGCAGTACTTGAAGGGAGCCTACAAGAAAGATGGAGAGAGACAATTTACAAGGGCCTGGAGTGCCAGGACAGGGGGGAATGGCTTCAAGCTGCCAGAGAGGAGGTTTATATCAGATATTAGGAAGAAATTCTTCCCTGTGAGAGAGCTGAGGCCTTGGCACAGATTGCCTAGAGAATCTGTGGCTGCCTCACCCCAGCCATTTTCCAACACTTGGTTCTTCTGATGTCACGACTGCTACAACGTAAGTTATCTCACAGATAGCACAGACAAACCCCCAAGCAAAATTACTCGTAATGCAGAACGAGTTCCAGAGGTTGGAGACTGAGGATCCATTTGCTCTGTGTGGAAGTTCCCAATCTCCTGCTGAGCTGAGCTCGCCCCTGAGACAGTGCACAGGACCTTCAGCTGAACTTGCTTTCAGTTCAGCAAAAACTGAACTGGTCCCTGAAGCAGCAATGTTTGGTGAATTTGGATGTGATGTCCCACGGGCAGAACTTTGCTCTATCTGGTTTTGCCATAGGCTCTGGAAACCTGGGCAATTTTCTTCAAAGTTAACATTAGAAAGGAAGTGAGTGGGACTATTAGAAATCTAAATTCTCCCTTTTTTTCCCTAGAGCTGGAAAATTACAGTTTCCCTTGTGTTGTTTCCACAGCCCCTCCCAGGGCAGACAAGCAAAATCCCTGCAGTCTGTATCTCTCTTTGTTTGCTGCAATTTGCAAGGATACCTGCCAGAAGACACAGTGAAATAAGGAATAAACTGGCTCATTGACTTTAAAATCTTTTCCCATTTAGAAGCTATGAGTGCAAGAGGAGCTTTGGGAGGCTGTAGCACACCTCCAGCACCTCCAGAGCTGCTGATCACATCAGTTCTGGGCTCCCTTGGATGGGAACCACCAGCCACATCCAAGTGAGGCTTAGAGCTACATATGGACAAGTGTTCCCTGAAGATGAACTTCAGCCTGTCAGGCTCATTTCCTTTGTAAACTAGTGCGGGTTGGGACCAGCTTTTATAAAAGGAGAAGCTGGTTTGGACCACAAATTGATTGAAACTTCTGGAGGAGCGGAGCTGAAAGCTTGAGCTCTTCTGAGACAGCAGTTTAACAACAAAGTTCTCTTTCCATTTTGCAAACAGAAGTGTTCAGAGCTTAAGCTCTTGCATTCCATGTCTGCATTAGCCTCACTCTTTAAAAGAGCTCCCTTCCCAGTGCACCAAGGCCTCGGTGTACAGTGTAGCCTTGCAAGGCAACAATTCAGTAAAATAATTTTATGAGTTTAACTTGAGACATTTTCTTCAAATGGAGCCGGAAAATATCCCAGTGACATTTGTCCATTGTCCAGGGCATCACAGCTCACTGGGAGCAGGCACACTGTGGTGGATTTCCCAGATGAAGCATTTTGTTAATCAGCGCAGAGAGCAAAGGGAGGAGAGGGATTAGAAGAGAAGGAAGACATTGGTTTGAGATGAGCATTGGGATCGTCAGGAGCCTCTTTTTGTTCCTGTGAGAGTCACCAAGCAGGCTGCTTGGAACCTTTCAAACACAGGGCATGAGCAAGTGGTGCCCAGTCGCTCACAGTTTCAGCAGAACAAATTGCAAAAATTCCAGGAACTCAAAAATTTCTGTGGGCTGATAAAGTTTTAGAGGGTTTAGTGAGATACATGAAGCTAAATTAAGCTTCATTATTTTCCACTGTATAAATACAGTGGAAAACTTGGATTTGACTTTATGTTTGTTGTCTGAAAGTTTTAGTTGAAACTTGAAGTTGTCTAAAGTCTGCTTAAGTTTCCATATGTGTATATCTACGTCAAAATTGTGTGTGCATATAAATTTCTGTTTTAAATATGAGTGTATTACAGTATTTAAAATCAAAGCCATTAACAAAGTTTGTTTTCTTGGTTTTGGGAACCCACTAACTCCATGAGTTAAGTCATGGTATCATCATTACGTGTATATGACATAAAAATTGCTGCCACATAATGGAGGGAAACTTTATACAAGGACAGGTAGTGACAGGACAAGGGGGGGATGGCTTCAAACTGAAAGAGATTAAATTTAGATTAGATAATAGGAAGAAATCCTTCCCTGTGAGGGTGGGGAGGCCCTGGCACAGGGTGTCCAGAGAAGCTGTGGCTGCCCCTGGATCCCTGGCAGTGCCCAAGGCCCAGTTGGACAGGGCTTGGAGCACCCTGGGCTAGTGGAAGGTGTCCCTGCCCATGGCAGGGGGGATTGGAATGATCTTTTAGGTCCATTCCAACACGAGCCACTCTGTGATTCTATGATCATTTAGCCCGTTAATTTAGAGGTGGTTATCAGTGCCCACATGAGTGTATGTGCCCACAAAAGGCAGAACCACATTCTTTCATTAATAGATTCATATCTTGAAATATCTCATTTTTATTGTATGAAAATGTTTTTAATTCTCTAAGGAGCTTTTTTTTTTCCTTAATATTAGTTAAAGACATTTGTGTAATAGAGAATACAGAATCATTTAGTAAAAACAAAATGAAGCAAGAAAAATAAGATATTTTTTCAGGAGAAAATACGCTTTGACTTTGCCACTCCCCAGAGGATTTGATTTTGGTCAGTTCTGATTTCATCTGAGCAATTTTAATTCTGGTGTAATCATGACTTGTATTTCCCTGGAGTGAAGAATGTGACACCTCTCAGGCTGGTGTGTTTGAGCAGACAAAGCCTCCACTGACCCCTTTAAATATAAGACTGAATAAATAGGATCGGACAGCCTGTCATGGGTGCACCGTAAATAAGTTCTTTAAACTGCTGTCGGTAGCAAAAAAGGAGATTTGGGGCTATGTAGGGTCTAGGATTATTTCCTCCTATGAAAATTCAGCTCCTTATTCTGGATTAGGATTTAGGTTTTTACCTTAAACTAATTAAATAAAACCCCAAAGTCCCTTGGGCAGAACATACTATAGGATAGATATTAGGAATAGGATAGAATTAGGAAAAAGGGATATTTTCACATTTAGTGACCCATGTCCCTCGTGTGTCCCTGTTTCAGGTGGGAGACAGGCAGGGGTTTGGGTTGTGTTGTACATTCTAGGACCAGGTCATCTTTTTACTGAACCATAACTCAGACCAGTTTTCACAGTAAGCTTTGAAATATTCTGTAGTAAGTCCTTATTTCAGGCTGCGTGTTTTTGGAGAATTTGAGCCAAAATGGACTGTGCAATTCCAGAACATCATCCTCCTTTTGTTTGTCTTCCTTTATTCTCTGTCCTTATGGAGCAAACCTTTCTGAGCTTTCCTCTGCAGCCTGGAGGGATGTGCAGCTTTTTAAAGAGGGCCAAGAGTCTGGTGGGATACCAGATGTGTGCAGCCCAGGCAGGAGAGCAGCAAGGTGCTCAAGGGAACAGCTGCAGTCAACAGTGCTGTGTGAACCCTGGCCCTGGCCTCTGAGAGCTTTGTTTAGTTTTGGGGATTTCAGGGGTTCAGCTGTGTGGGCTCTCACTTTCTGCATCTTGGTCATGTTTCCCTTTGTTTAGAGGCTCAATGGAACTTGGATTTTCACAGGGAAGCTCAGTGGCAAACACTGCACCTTAGCTGGTGCATTGCTCGGGCCTGTAGCACTTCTGCTTTCAGGAGATAATAGCATTTAGTTAAAATGCACCCAGGTGTATCTTGGAATCAGTGCTATTCAAATAACTCGGCATACATCAGGAATCTGGCCGAAATATCAGGTTTAGAGCAAAGGCCATCAAAGAACACCATCAAACTTCAGTTTAATCCTCATGAGCTGTTCTTTACCCTGTGTGTGCACAGCAGAGAGGGTGACTGTGCACAGAGTGACTGCACTGAACCTGGTTTCCACATGTGCTTATGGAAGTTGTGTTCAGAGCAACCATAAAACTGAACACTTGAAAGCTGCATTTGTATTTCTGAGTGATTCCTAATCTTCCTAGTGCCTTCAAGGATGGGATTTTAAAGCTATGCAACAGGTTGATGTTTGGGTTTCACTGTTTTTCCCTGTCTTGACCGCTGCTGCTGCTTTTGTGGCTCCTTGTGGCTGGTGGTAAATCTCTCATACCCTGGGATAGGTCTGTTGTGAACCAGTCTTTTCAGAGAAGCCCCTTTCCAGTTATAGAAGGGGAAACGTCACCTCTTAAGCTACAACTGATTGCCAAGGCTCAGTTTGTGGTGCTGCTCAAAATGTTGTGAAATGAATTGTTGAGAAACTGTGGTAGAAAGTGCTTAATCACAGTGATGCAGAAAGCTACTGCATGCCCCCAGTGCTCAGCTATAAATATGGAGTGATGCTTGAATTGTTAATGAACTATTTGCATTTTAGAGTTTGATGAAGCTTGATTTATCATTAGACAATTTGCTCATTGTCTAAATATTCCAAAATTGTGGCGTTCTTACATTGTCACTTCCCTATTTATTGTTATTTATATTAACAGCTCTGACATCTTTCTTTCCATTTCAAAAATATCAAAGCACTTGAGAGGCAAAATTAAGTCTCATTGCCCATGTTACTGACATGAAAAAGTGAGGGAATTAAAGGTGAGGGGATTTATTCATGGTGGCAGAAGTGAAAACACAACCTTCAGTCTCCAGTTCAGTATCTGTTTATTCCTCACCGGTGTACAGCTCCTGAAAGAAGCATAGGCAAATAGTAGCTCAGTACAGAAAACAGCACAAATACTTTGTATATTGAAAAAGGATCCTGGAGTTCATATAAATCTAATTATGTGCTTTTCTCTTTTTCTCCTTTTGGATATTTTGTTCATCTGACCGGCCATCAATATTTAGAAGAAATGCATATTCCTACTCCTATTACTTGTAAGTACTTGGCTGGGGATGAGGTTTTTAGAGCATGTTCACCCTGTGGTAATTTTATGCTTTGTTGTATTCTTTTCTAATTTTTTTTTTTTCTTTTTTACCATTCCATTTATCTTTGTCTTTCCAGATGCTTGTGTTTTATTTTCTCAGTTGCATGCTGTTGTTTTCCCTGTTTTACCACTGCACCTGTAGCTGTGCCTGCAAACACATGAATGTCCACAGATATGTCAGTTATGGTTTATGGTTCTTCAAATTGGATATTTCTCTCTAGATTGGATATCAGAAAAAATTTCTTCACCAAAAGGGCTGTCCAGCACCAGAATGTGTGGCTCAGGGAAGTGCTGGAATCACCAGTGAGGCATTAAAAAGCTGTGTAGATGTGGCACTTGGGGATGGGGGTTAGAGATGGACATGGCAGTGCTGGGGGAACAGTTGGACTTGATGATCTTAGAAAGCTTTTCCAACATAAACGATTCCATGATTCTGTAAATGGTAATAGACAAATACAGAGTGTCCCCAGTGCATCTTTTTAATTGTCCATCACTCATAGCCAGACATCAGGAAATTCACACCTGAAAGTCATCATGGGGAATTTCTCAGCCATGGATGTAAGCTTTCTAAAAATTTTAAGGTTTCTGACAACGGGGAGTTGACATTACCCCAGCAAACATCCCTGGAGCTGCCAGGTTCTGAGTGTTGGTTTAGATCCTTGGATGATGAAGTGGTTCAGATATTCAGATCTAAATCACCTGTCCAGTCCTAATGACAATGCTGCATAATTAAGGCAGTTGTTAAGGCACATGAAAATGCTTCACACATCGGTACTTCCAGAGCCATCTGTTGCCTAAAGACTGAGGGGCTGGAAAGCAATCAGGGCCAAGCTGTTTGTGCCATGATGATAGTTGTCTGAGGATCCGGAGGAGGAGAGGGCTGGATCAATGACGTGAGGAAAAAGTCCTGGAGAAGTGAGTTGGATGCCTGCGCTGCCATCAGAGGGCTGGGAGGGGTGCAGAAGGCAGCTGTTGCTGCTGACAGGAACAGCTCTGCCCTCGCCAGCTTTCAGAAGCATCCAGAGCCCTATCACTGACATCAGCCTTTTCCCAGAACCTGCCAGGCTTGTCAGGGCTCTGAAACCAAAGGGCCACACCAGCCCTGACAGCCCCTCCTGGTCTGCTGCTCCAGGAGCTGCCTCCTTTGCCCCTTCCTGCGGTTCCTCTTTGTCTCATCTTGGCACTTTGTTCTGGGAGGTGTTCAGCAGCTCAGCAAAATGAGTGGGTTAATGTGCTGCCATTTCAAGGGAAGCTGATTTCCTTTCCGTATTAGTTGCTTTATGTCCAAAGAACTGGGCAAAGGAGGATCCCTGCATGCCACTGCCTGCAGGGATCAGTTAACTTGAAAATGTTCAGTGAAGAGAAGGAAAAAAACTATGTGCAAGGATCTGGAATACTGGTTAAATGCATTGTAATACATCAAGGCAGAAGGATACTGCTGAAGATGGCTTCTTTGAACATCAAAAAATAGCTCAACATCACAGAAACGTCCTATTCTCATAGTATTATGTTTGCATTTTTAGACAGGTAGTTGCAATTTTTCCTTCCGGGTAATGGAACTAAACTGTTGCAATTATTTATCTTTTAAAATAAAGACTTTTTTTTTAATCTAGAACAATTACCTATCTAGATGATTTTCCTAGATATCTACTTTTACAGACTTAGTGTTTTGTAAAAATAGTATTGGAATTATATTTTTAAACCATTTTTTTTATTTAAAAGTGTGCAGCATTTCAGAAGACAACATATTTTCAGACCTGTATTTTGTTCCAAGTGCAAAGCATAAATTTTAGTGGACTGTTGAAAGATTCTGTGGTAATTGCTTCTTCATGACCTGTCAGAAAACTATTGAAAGAGGAACCTTTCCCACTTCCCAAGCATGTGAGGAGCCTTAGGACACCATCATGAGTCTTGGCTTTGCCCGGGGATGTAATTGTAAATGCAGAGTAACTCTGTTTGCTCTAGACGTCACACTGGTCCACCAAGAACTGAATGTGACTTCAAGTAGTCAGATTAAACAGGAGGTTAACTAACTGTAAAGTAAGTGATGGTTTTAACCCAAAGGTGCTAGGAGCTAGTTGAATTTATTATTGGAACCTTTCCTCTTCTGCACATCTCTCATGTTTTACTGTTTGGTTTCCTTACAACCAGTAGCACCATTGCCTGAGAAATTCAGTGCCAGGTTTTCCTTTATAATTCTGTCTTTTTCCAGTAGGCAGTATGTGGTCAGCATGTTCCCTGCTGTATTTTATTTTGAGATCTGTGTGTTTAAAGAGATGAATCAACTTCCAAGCCCTCTGTGACCCATTTTACAGCTGCACAGCATTGCTTGAAGCAGTCAGCTGAGGATTGCTCTGTCAGAGCAAGCACAGGGGTCCTTAAGGGGTCTATTTGCTGTGGGTCAGTTTGCTAGACCCTTTTTCCTCAAGGAGCACTGCAGTGAGTCAGGAAAAATGAAGAGAGAACCCTCTGGAGGTCACCCAAGCCTGGGGTTGCAATGAGCTTCAGCAGAGGCAGAAGGAAGGGCTTTAATAAGGTTTAATGAGGCAGATGTCCACCATGCAGCACATCACACCAGGGAAAAGCCAGAGGTGCCATCAGGCAAACTGAGTGTTCAGAGGAGCAGGTGGAGATTTGAGCTCAGCTTGCAGAAATCACAGAGCTTTTCTTCCCCAGTACCACACCCAAAATTTTCTGCAAAGAGCTCCTTCTCAGCTCTGTGCTGATGGTGTCCCAGGGACAGCTCCGCAAGCTGGACCATCGTGGTAGTGGAGGCAACACATCAACAGTGACCTCACAACAAACACTTCCTTCACCAGGCTCTGCATTTTGGTTCACACGGACATTGGGTCTGTTCCCTGAGCTGGGAAAAGCAAGCTCAGCTGTTTTTTCCCTTGAACAACAATCAAGGTAAAAGGGATGTTCCAGCAGTGAGGCAAGAAAGCAGGAGAGTCCATGAAGGAGCACACAATGAAGTTCTACTCAGTTTCATGTTTCAAGTTTCACATTAAATAGAGCATTTCATTAGAATTGCAGATGAAGATCTGAAATTGCTAAGGACTGTGCAATTCTTAGCCAAACTTGATTCAAATTGCTCTGGACTCCTATGAGCAGAGAGGTTGGATTTAAGTTTATTTGAAATGTTGTGGAAATAACAGCAGCAATATGGTTATATACAGATTTTTAAAATAGAATTGGTTTCCATGCTGTGACCTTGCATGAATGATTTAGTCCTGAAGCAAAATTCAGTTGAATGAGTTACCACTATTGAAAAGCAGGTTCCCAAATAGATCTGCTGGCAGATCTTTAAATGTGACCATATGGACTGTATCACTTCATGTTTGGTTTCAGTTTCTGGACTTCAAAGCTGTGTTTCTTAGAGCAATTCATGTCTGCTTTCAGATAATTCCTCCCAACTCTCTGTCGTCTTCTATACAGGCATTTCTTCTTGCTAAGGACCAAAATCTCCAACCCTAACTCTTCCAAACAGTTCTGAATGATAGTTCTATTAAAGTCACAGAGACTTATGTCAGGAGTACCTGGTCTTTACAGAGACAGGCCATAGCACTGTGGTAATCTCTAGACTGCAGTTCTGCCCTCAGCCAGTCTTGTGTTCTGCTGCAATCCAGGACTGGAAAATTGGATTCTGTGAGATGGCTGAGTACCTGCAGCTCTGACTGGTGAAACCAGTCAAAAATACTCACTTATAGAAGCAGCTCTTTCAGCTATTTTGGGCATACATAGTTATAGGTAAATAGTACGGGATTCTTGTATAGCAACACGTCATAGAAAACTTCCTACAACGTATAGGAAGGGATGAAAAAGGCCATAAAAATCTTTAATATGCTTTTAGGGGAGATGCAACCCAGGAGGCCTCAATTCCTAACTGGTAACTCATCATGCAGGGTCAACATCATATTGTGTACTTAAGTTCACCCATCAGCAAAGGCTAATTGTTTATGAGCTGAGATCCTGTGTGGAGAAAGAGATGGAATTAGGAGTCCTGTCCTGGTGCACTCCATGCATCCCTGTGCCCAGGATGGTGCCTGAACCTTTTCAAGGAGTTACTCTGTATTTACACCAACACAAATGGTGTCTGAGGTTGGGAAAGAATTGCTGCTGTCTCTCTGCGCTTAAGTTTAATGGGCAGTGTAAGATACCAGCTCAGCCAGGTCTGGAAGATGCTGGTTTTACTCCCAGCTGAAGCTGTAAAAGACAGCAATTCATCCACTTTCCAGGAGGGTTTGTATTTAGTGACAGAAACCTCTTTTGCAACAGTATTTTCAACTGCAGCAATCCATATCATGATTTTATTATTTGCTCACCAGGAAAAGAAATGGAAATGTTTTCTGTGTGTGGGTTGTTTGTTTTGGTTTGTTTCTTTCTCCTGGGCTGGGTAATGGCTGCAGAATGAAATTTAATCAAGAGCAATATGAGACCAGGGAAGAATTTCTGGAAATACAGAGATTCGTGTACGTGTTACAAGCACTCAGTTTAATGTTATTTATGAGAAAAGGGCACTCAATGGCCAAGATGTTGTTTTTCTTTTCCCCTGCACTGGCCAGAGCTCCAGGGACATGATTGCAATGTAGGAAGCCCCTTCAACTCCCACTGGAATTTCACACCAATTTTAATTGTTGGGTGGTATCATCTGGGAGTTTCTCTCCATGGGAGAGATTGTCAGAGGTTATTAAGCTAAATTTATATTTATATTTTTTGAAATAACAGAGTTTGTGCTGAATTTCTTTCCACCATCTGTGGGACATTCAAAAAGAAAAACTTCCCTTTATTTTATTTATAAGCATACCTCTGTATAAACACATTCACACTTAAATATCTCCATATATTTCCATGGATGCTGGGATCTGCCTGCACAGGTCAGCTTGCTAAATCAGGATTTTAAGAAGAAACATTCTCATTAGGTGATTTTCTTATTAGATGATGGAAAAACAGAATCGTTAATCAGTGGCTATGCCCGTCTAATGAAAGCAAATTAAAAAAAATAATATATCAAAATGCAGAAGTAAGATGAGCTGTTATTTAGAACATGTCTGTGTGGTGATTGCAAGCCTAAACTTTGCAGAGGGCAGGGTTTGTAGCTCTCTGTACCAGCAGAGACTTATACTGGATGGCTCCTACATGCACCTGGCTTGTCTAAACTTTCTCTGGTTGTAAATAAAATTAAAAAATAAATCCTCCACAAATAGTGATTCATTTGATCAAGTGAAGCTTAGATCATATTCTCAAGAGCCTGTGCTTGTATATCCACAGTGCAAAACACTCAGGGCATCTTTTGACTTAAACCTACTTTACTTCACTTTCTCCTGTCCTGTGATGTTTGCTCTGTGGTATTGGCACTTGTTCTTTACTACACCTTTACTACACCTTTACTGCACCTTTACTTCCTCTCCTCCTGCCACAACCTGCACCGAGTTTGGCTTCATCAGGGCAGGCGTTGAAAGCACAGTTAAAGCTGTCAGAGCACGGGCTGTAGGTGGGGATTTGCCCTTTCAGTGGCTCTAGGAAAGCTGCCCGGGTGCTTAGGCCAGAATTGCTTCCCAGCCCTGCTCAGGCTGCTGGCAGTTCCAGAGGGGCAGGTGAGGAAGCACAGATTCAAACTGGACCACGGGAGCAGATCCACCCAGTGTCAGTGTGACAGACACTGCACTGCTCTGAGCTCTCCTTCCTCTGGCTCTGTTCACACCCCTCTAGTGACCAGGATTTCCCAGCCTGCCTGCCCCACTGGCTTCAGAGACTCCTTCATAAAACTCTCCCCCAGTTTGAAATGAACTGCCTTTCCTAGAGCCTCCCATTCCCCAGCCCCTGCAGGCAGAGAGAACAGCTCCCCTGTAGTGTCTTTTCATGTTTGAAGACCCATCAGCCCTATTTGATTTCCTTTTCTCTAGATTAAAGATCCACATTTCCTTTGGCCTTTGCTTGTAGATCATGTTTGCCAGCATCACCTTTCGTGTCCTCCTTTGTGTGTCTGATTTGAAGAGCAGTGTTGCAGCAGAGCCCTCTCCAATCCTCAGTCAGAGCAACAGGATCACCCAGATTATAGTGCTGTGCTCTTATTTTTCAACCAGCATGAAACCATTCCTCCAAATTGGATTTGTCGTCTGCTACAGGTTTAGGGCGTGGAGATCCTTTCCAATAGATCTGCTGTCTGACCCATGCTCCCTGGTATTTGCATGGCTCATCACTGCCTGCCTTAATTTGGAGCAGATTCCATCATAAATTACATGTGTACTCCTAGGAGTTTGCCATGCACAATTCTCTAAAAGGCATTTTATTTTTTTGGCTTTCTCAAATTGCTTATTGAAAATGAGGGCAATGTGCAATTCGTGTCTGTAGAAGGAAATTTCACGTTTAACTTACATGATCTATACCTAATGTCTAAATTACCTGTGCATGCAAATCTACACCACAGTGTACATAATCCATCCTGGCGAAACATCTAAAATTAAATCTGTCAATGTGCACGCACAGGAGTTCTCGAGGAGTGGCAGTTACAGATTTAATGTTCATGCATGTAAAATTGATAGAAAAAGTTAGAGAAGAGTTTGAAGCTGTTTATAAAAAAAATAATCCCTGACAGTTATCCAAACCTCCACAAAACAGGAATCTGATCCTGCAGATACTTCTAACAGAAAATATTGCTGGAGCCTCCTGATTAATGCTTGTGGCAGTAAATGGTTTGTGCTTGATACCAAGTTTGCATTCCTTGACTGTTTAAGTGGAACTCCCACAATTTTATAATATTTTTTAATATAGTGCTTCAGATTTTATGTCTAGTCTCTGACAGGAGTGGAAGTTTCAAAAATAACCGAATCAAATCTCCATCATTTTTTCCCCCCAGATTCACACTTAGTTGTGTTCACTGCCTATAGCTTTTCTCCTTGCTTTAGTGGGGCCAGCATCAACTGCCTGATTATACAGCTGGTTTCACTTTTTCACTCAACTTTGAGCATCTTTCTGTCTCATCCCTCCTCTGTGTGTGTGATGCTTGCAGACATCATCTCTTCATTTCAAAACCCTCTCACACTGAAAAGGGTGACCCAGTAAACTCCATCCATGGACTCCTGCTTTCTTCCTGGCACTCTTCCCTTACCCTTGAATGTAAACCAGCATTGAGATATCTTCTTCACATCCTGACATTCTGTGTTCATTATATCAGGCTCTTCTTCCCAATAGTTGCCTGGTCCTTTATTTCCTCCCCTTTTCAGCTGGATAATGCATGAGTGGGGAAGTGTGTGCTCCGTGCGGGGTGTCAGCTGTGCTGGGGACACGCTGGGCACACGGCTGGCCTGTGATTGACACTAATGCTCCCACAGCAGCTTTGTGGGGCATTGCAGTGGCTCTGTGCAGGGCAGGCTGGGCAGTGGGGACAGCGGGAGCTGTGTCACCAGCATGGCTTGTCAGTGATTCACAGAGATCTCTTGGAGTGCCCTATTTTTGGAAACAGCATTTCTAGATAAACGCTTTTCCAATTCCAAAAGGCATTTTGATGTGCTGGGAAATAAACCTCTACCTAGCTGTGGGTTTTAAGTCACATCCCTAACATTGTGGAAAGTGCTAGTCATTTGATTTTATAATCTTTTCTATGAATTATAATGATGGTAAGGACCAAATAGGCTTAGTCCTGTGCTGCCACTCTCTCCAGATACAGAACAGCAGCAGAAAAGGCACGTTTAGAAACCGAGAGCCCCTTGATGTGTCTGGCAAGCTTAGCTCTGAAATCCTCAAAAGAGATCTGTCTTCCTTTGCCCTCTAATTTAGATGAAGAATTTCTACATTCTTGGAACAGAGAGGGAGAAAGGTGGAAACTGATAAGACACGGTTGAAAGAAAATTGTAGCGTTTTCAGATGCAGGCCTGGGTTGTGTGTGCGAGGTAGATTGAGAACTTTAAACTCATATCACCTTTTCTTTTTAGGCATTCAAGCCAGTGTTTTAGGGGCCTCTCTGTCTTCTACAGGACCAGGTAGAACTCCTTTGCATAGGGCTGTTGTAAGCAGGCCTTTGGGGACTAAGGGGCTTGGGTTTGGGGTCATTTTTTTCCTGCCTAGGACATGCAGAAATGTTGTTGCTCATTCGCTCAAAGACAAAACAAGTTTGCCAATTCCAGCTCTTTGTAGCCTGTTGGCGTTTCTGAAAAGATACCAGGCAATGGGGACTTACAGATAATTACTGCCACAAATAATTTAATTTGCATTGAATGAGGAAGTCGCCCCTTTTGACTCACCATTTTCAACCATCAGGAGTGGTCGTCTGTAGTGGCTCACCCCAGCAGTCCAGAGTGCTTGTTATTAAGGACTTCTGCATTTTGGATTAGTGTTTCCCACTGAGTGATTTTAATTTCTGTTGCCAAAGAATTCACACAGGCATGCACAATTAGCAAATCATCAGGATTAAAAGAACCACATGGCAGGGTTAACACACTTCAAGACTATTGTACTTACCTCAGGTACCACAGCACAAAAAAATAGGGGCTCCCATGTCTGCAGCTCATGGTTCCTAAATCTGGCTGTGCCAACGCTGCTGAACACTGGAAGCAAAGCTTTTAACATCATTACCTGCCAGCTTTTTGTTTCATCCCTCAAGGACTGCTCCCCTCTTTGCATCTTCATCTGCACAAGTGGGTACACCGTGGGGGTTTTGGGAGATCTGAGTAAGCCCCCTGTGATGATGGACCCAATTTGAACAGCTCTGGGCTTGGATTGGAACCACTGATTTACAAATGGCTGAACCCCCAACTGGCTGAGCGGATGAAACAGATGTGTTTGTTCAAAAGTTTGCAACAAACATCCGAGTTTTCTCCATAAATTTGTGCTCTCCTGATCTGGATTATCTTTCTTTAAAATAGGCTTTTCCCACAGACATAGACAAAGGATTTAGCTCTCTTTGACCCTTCTTTGCAAACAAGTATAAGTGGCCATGCTGCCCAACTCCTGGAGGCTGGAGCTCAGCTGTATGCTTGCACTTGCCTGTAAATGCCACTCTGAAATGTTCTGTGCATAAATGGAGCCTGTTAGGTTATGTTGCAAGGAGCACCTTTTTTTTTTTTAGAATCTAATTAAGTTGAAAAGATGGGTAGTACTTACCACAAGCATGTTGTTTTAGAGAAGGAAAACCTCTTTGCAAAATGATTTAGTTGTTAGGATTTTTTTTCTTCTTTGAGTTGGAGAAAAGAAAGAAAACTAAAGCTCCTTCTTACAGTAAGCTGGTTTTCTCCCTTTTATTTTGTTTTATTTTCTTATCTAGGGAAGTCGTGTAAGCAAAGTTCTTTGCTGGTGCGAGGGATTTGTGTGATATTTTTTCAAGGTGTGGATTGTAGAATGTCACACATTCATTTTTAAAGGGTTTTGCTCTCTGATACGAATGAAGCACAGGGCAGTCAAATGTCAGTGGAAGCTTAGCAGCTCACTTTTCCTGCTTCTCTCCATTTTATTATTCCCTGTGTTTGCAAAAGAGGAGCCTCTTACGTTCTCAGCTTTGTTAGTGTTTTCAGAGCAGGCAGCCTTGCTGCTTTTGACAAAGTTTTTGCTGTCTCCTCAAAACAAGAAAAGACCCATTTTCCCAGAACAGGGGCATATTTGGACCTTGCTAAAACAACTTCAACCTTTAAACTGCCCCACCCTTCACTGCCGGGGGATCTCCAGAGCAGTTCGAGCATGTATCAGGAATCAGGAGGCTGCTGCCCTCACTGCTCTGCTTGGGGACAGGACAGAACTCTGCTCCAGCTCTCAGGTGGCACAGAGCCAGGTCTCACACTCCCCTGGAGCTCTCAAAGAGCATCCCATGGGGTGGATGCAGATGCCCTGGTACCTTGGAGTGAGCGGTGCTCCCATCCCGAGCCCTCTGCTCCTCCTGGAGCGCGCAGCACCCACTCCAGGAGCTGTACCCATTGCACCCTGTCCAAGGCACCCACTCCAGGAGCTGTACCCATTGCACCCCGTCCAAGGCACCCGCTCCAGGGGCTGTACCCATTGCACCCTGTCCAAGGCACCCGCTCCAGGGGCTGCACCCATTGTGCCCTGTCCAAGGCACCCGCTCCAGGGGCTGCACCCATTGTACCCTGTCCAAGGCTGAGGAAGCACTCCCACTGCTGGGGTGATGCAGGTTTGTGCCAGATGAGTGACTGGGAGGGAGAGCTCCAGGCTGGTATCACGATACTTTTGGCGCTCCACAAGTTACATTAAAAAGCCATGGGGTTTCCTGGTTTGTCACGTGCCCTGCATGTCTGACCAAGTGGGGTAATTTTGTCAAAATATTTTGCCATTGCTTTGCTTTTAATGAGGGCAAACTGACCTTGCTTTCTCCCCTCTCCAAACCACCCCAAAGGAAGCTAGCCAAGAAGCAGAAGGAGACCCAGACCAGCACGCAGAGGGAGATGGGTCCCGTGGCTACTTCTGACAAGACCTCCACCAAACTCAGTGCTGTTCACAATGAAGAAGCTTTTTCTTCCAGCTGCCAAGATGTTAATGGATTCAGTAAGTTTAACTTGCTTGCAATGGATATGACCCCCTTGGAGAGCTCTAGGTTCTTAAAAGGACCTATTCCTTTGGGCACAATGTTGAGGAGTTAGGAATGGCAGTGATAGAGATCGTTGCAAAAGCTCCATAGAAATCTGGAATGTCTCTGGCACTGCCCCTGGTTTATCTGTCAGACAGGTGGAGAGCATTCCTCTGGGTCCAAATCTACTGAGAATAATTTATAAAGCCTGTTCTAATAACTGCATCAGAATAAGAGGCACATTTATTTGTTGTTTCGAAGTAACTTTTCCTTTGTGAGTAGAAGAGTCAAATCACTTAGCTGGTTGTAGGATGAAATAACATTTTCTGTATGAAATTGTTATGAAAGAAGGTCTCCTGGTCCCCTGGCTAGAGAACTGGAATGGAAAGACAGCATTTCTTCCTTTGTCTGTGTCCTCGGTTTATTCTTCACACGGGTTCAGTGAAACTGATCTTAGTTAACATTTGTAAACCACTCAGACCTCTGTAGCTAAAAGAGTTTTGTGGGTAAAGCAGCACAAAGTCCTACTTTAGCCTCACTAGATCCAGGTTGAGTGCATGGTGGATTGCATGGCGGATTTGTAAACTTTTTTCGTATTAAATAAATTTAAACTTAGACACTATGGGCATGTCACTCCTTCTTTTGACACTCAGCCTGTTAGCTTGGACAAGGGACAGCTCTGAAACTCAAGTGTGTCCTAAAACTCTTTATTAAGCATCTTTAGCAAAGGGGTTTTTCCCCCCGATTACTAAAATGGAAATGCTCATGGTACAAAATGTGGTTTATCATTGAAACCTCCCCTTGTAATCTCAAATTGAGCGGGACAGGTTGAGTGAATTCTTCCTTTCCCTCTCTCTGCAGGTCATGTCAAATTCCATCTGCATGTGCTGCTACTGCCACTTTGTGTAACACACCTGTGAGATGGATAAATAGGTGTTTGGGACAGCCAAGGCTGGCAGGGAACACTTTTCTCTGATATTAAATTTCCTTCAGTCAAGATCTAATTTTCTCAGGTGCTGAGTAGCTCTATCTCCTAAGGAGGCAGCAGGAGTTCTGTGGGGTTCATAGCTCTGAAAGCCAGGACAGCAGCAGACAGTGTTGTATCAGCCATCCCCGAAACAGCACAGGCAGCTTGGCTGGAATATGTAGGGGAAAGCAAGTATTTAACACTTCCCTCAGAATCTGGATTTCTAAAAGTTTGGGGATTCTTTCTCCAACCAGAAAATTAGAAAAGAGACAAGCTTGAAATGTGACCTCATTTTTCCCCCCCCATGGTATTTTGACAGACTAATTAAAACAGTTGAGTCATTTTCTTGAAATAGCAGCTACAGAAAATATGAGGTATCAAATTTTGTAAAGAAACATCACTCTGGATTTTCAATTTTTTTAAATCAGTTAGACTGACTTCTCTGCAGATTTTATCGCTGCCTCCCCCTATAACCTGAGTCAGTCATGGGAGAATTCTTAAAACTCTTTATATCTATGAGAAATAATTATCAATAAACCTTCACGATTTCTCCAAATTTTTTACTGCCAAGTCCAGGATGCTGAGGTGTTGGAGGTAAGTTCTGTGCAGTAGTGTGCACATGCTGATACAGGAATTTTCTAGGTAAAAAATTTCTTAAAATAAATAAATAAATAAATAGCTTTAATAAAGTTGAATACTTCTGGGTTCTGTACAGGCCTACTTTGGAGTAACATAATAGGATTATTGCTTAACCCTCCTGCTAACTAACAGAGTTTTACAGGGTTTATCCACCAGAGCTGTTGAAATCAACTGTCTTAAGCAGCAGTCAGATTCCTTCTTAAATTGTTTTTTGCCTGCCAACAGTACATAGCATTTACAGCATCTGATGATGGGCAGTCCCCCTCTCCATCCTGCCCCTCAGCTGTGGGAGCCTGAGCTGGCTGTAGCAGGGACATGGAAATGCCCCTCTCCTTTTGGAAGAAGAGCCCCCCCAAGAGAAGCAAAGTGTTTCCAATGCCAGGATCACTTTGCCAGCTCACAAAACAATCAAACAGAGCAGCACAACTTGCTAAGTAGGACCCCTCCGTTTTTGGATGTCTTGTAAGCAAGGTCACCTGCTGAATACAGTGTCCTTGCAGGGCTTGTGTCCTTGCCTCCAGTTTATGTTTTCTGTCACTATAATTCTGATAACTTTTCAGACAGAACAAATTCAATGAGTCCCTATAGAAGCTTTTCTTTTCCCATGCTCTCTCCAGCTGGCCACTGGTCTGCTTCTGGGTGAGCCCTGTCCACCCTCCTGTTGTTGCTTACCCCATCCCCCTGCCCTGTCACCACACAGGACTATTTTTTAAAATCAGGCAGATTTAAAAATCCCACTCTCAAGGGTGTTGCCTGATGCTCTGCTCCATGAGGGAGATAAAAAATGAACAGCTGCCTTCCTGCTTATCAGGCCCTTGTTTTCTGTTGGGGCATCAAGACCTCAGGTCTTGCTGAAAAGTGGAAGAGAATTGGGCATTTATCTTTTCTGGCCCAAAGCAAAGCCTCTCATCCCTCTTTCCATGCTGCAGTGTTAGTTGTTATTCTAGCAGGATTCTCACTGATACATACAGGTGTTGAAATGAAAGAGATTTTTTGGACTTGGCCTCTGTCTTTGACACTCTGCAGAATCAGAGAAGGTGTTTGCTGAAACATGGATTGGTCCATGGCTGTTCCAGCTTGTCTGCTTTTACTCAGGGATTATGAACAACCACAGTTAGTTGTTCATTTTCTCAAATATCTTGGGGGTTTTTTTTAAATAAAAGTATATCCTAACTCCATTAATGGCAGATGATGGCCCTGGCAGTGGCTGAGCAGTTCCCTGGTATGCAGGAGAGTTGGGAGGCAGCACAGTCACATGTAGATATTGGCTCAGGGCAAGGTTCTTATGAAATAAGATGGGAAATGGGAGACAAAGCAGACCTAATTTTGCCCCTCAGTGCCTGCCCTGAGCAGAAAGGTGTGCAGGGGGTTGTTGCCATGCAGAAATCATGTGCAGTTTGGCAGTGATGGGGGAAGCAGCAGTGGATCAGCTCAGCAGTGATGCACTGACCATGTGCTCTGCACAAAGGAACTGCTCTTCCTTCTGGCTTTGCAGTGCTCAAATGCTATGGACCAGCCTTGTCCAGGAGAGTTCCCTGTCCCCAGCAGAGCCATCCTGACATCCTTGCAGGGGTTCTGACAGAAACTATTTGATTCTGAGGTTTTAACCCCTTAAAATGCAGCCAGTTTTGCAGGAGACTGATTTATTGAGGTGTGCTTTACCCTTGTGACATCTCCATTTGGGGGGAGACAGCTCTCCAGACACCCTTGAGGAGGGACACTGATCCAGATGAAGGAGTGGCTTTAATGTTACAGGTACAGAGAGCATTTTGGAAGTGGGGGACGGAATTTTGCAGTAGTAACCACAACTATAAATTACCAAGTCAGTGGGATTTTACTTACGAGAAGAAGATGATGAGAGGGAGGTGTAGGCAAGTGGCACGCAGGGTTTAAAGGATCCATTTGTACCAAGCAACATCAAAATTCACACCTTTCCATAATCCCCTATGTTTTTGTGATCAGTGAGATGCAAAGGTCTTCACAAAAGACAAATACGGCAAGACATAGTTCTTATTCCTACCCCACAGATAATTTTCACTCATAACTAGGTTACCTGCTAAATGCAGTCTAAGGACTTGTAGGGTCATGGATATGAGATGTTTTCTCCAGTAAAAAAATTCTTAAAATAATTTTAAAATAAAAGACAAACCCACATTTTATCAAAAGCTTAAAAGGAAAATATACTAAAGTCCCTTTTACTGGCTTTCATGGGATTTTTGTGGGGTTGGCTAGTTTAGGAAATATTATAAAAATTAAAGAACAGTTTTCAGAATAGGAAGGAGCCTTCACCACTCTGCATGACTGGAGGGATCCGTGTGGCCTCACGTGCCACTCCAGGGAGCACAAAGAGAATTTTTAATGAAGTCTTAATCTCTACCCTGATGTGAAATCCTCCCTGGACGTGTTTCCTTTGATTACAGACCCAAGCGCTGCTGGTTAGAAAGCAGCACTGTGTACACATCTCATTATACAGCCTGACTGATTTCGGGAATAACTTCTCCAAAGTTTTAAGAAACTTCTCTTTTGTGTTTGTGGGTTTTGGGATTTTGGTTTCTTTTTTGTTTTAGTTTAGTTTTTTTGGTTTGGTTTTCATTTGTTTTGGTTTTGGGTTGGGTTTTTGCTTGGATTTGGTTTTGGTTTTGTTTGTTTGGGTTTGGTTTGGGTATTTTCCCTCCTTTTTAATCTGAATCTAGAAGTCATCTCCCTGTGTCACAAACACAGCTCATTTCATAAACCTCAGCTGGTAACATTTTTAACCAAACTCACTGACATGAGATGTTTGGAGTAATTCATCCTCAGCAGCTCTGGAAAGGCAGTATGGCCCTATGAGTTCTTTTATACTCCCAAATTCCAGAAAACTGAGTCCTGCTCCAAGCCCTGAGTATTGACTTGCCCTGTGACACTGGGCAAACCAATTGCTCTGTTTAGATCTTATTTTATGTACCTGCAAAAGTGGCCATGTCCTAAGTGTGGTGAGAGAAGGGTCTGATTTAGGCTGACAAACAGCAGAAAAGTGTAAGAGGCCCCAAAGCAGAGGAAATTTATGTCTTAAGGCACCTGGGGCAGAGCTCCAGCTGACCAAACTGTGAGGAATTTGATTGTTTTAATGTGTTTCCAAGTCATGTAGGTCTGAAAATATGGTGGGAGAATGCAGAACAAGAGGGAGTTCATGAACTAGATGATTATAAACTGCTCGGGAGGTAATTCTGACTTTATGAAACTCCCTAGACCAGTCACTTCTTTGGGTTTCCCCACAGAGTAACTTGAAATTTTTAAGCTGTGTTTGCTCCATAGATATGAAAAATTGCTTCTGAAATTACTTGGATGTACACTGAGTTTTATCTGCTTCTGTTGGGCTATGGAATAGTTTTCCTGTGTTATCTGTTGTCATCTTTCTGATGTACTGAGATTTGTATTAGCTTGTTTCCCAGCATTCTGAGGAGGAGATAAATAAATGCCTGTAACTCTGAGAGTGAATGCAGAGTGATAACAAAAGAATATGCCTTCAAAAATGATGGATTACCGTAAGCATGTACATGTTTGCTATTGTAGGTATAAACCAGCCTCATAAATTTACTATCAAGACAAGAATCTACCATGAAGATGTTGAGCCCTTCCTCCTTTCAAAAAAAGATTTGATTAATAGGGAAATACTTGATTTGATTAATATGGAAATTTCTGGATTCTTGTCCAGAGAAAGCTAATGAAATTATAGGATTTGCTATGAACAGTCCTGGGTTGAAGAACAAGTCCCTTGTAATCTTGTGATGTTTTAACCAAAAAATTGCTATCCCACCTGTGTATTTTTGTGGTACATGGCGTTTGAGTAGGTTTATTTTACTGTCAAAATACTGATTCTCTGTAGTTTGTATTTTGGGGGTCATTTTTGAGGAATTTTCTCTTAGAGACAAAACCCTAAGTTTGCTCCTTCGGTTAAAAAAAGAACATTTAGAATATAGACCTATGAATGTAGCTCTGTGTGTATCCTGTTTAGGAACACATTGATTTACAGTAACTATAATCCTATATTTGGGGTCTAGAGTGCTTATATTAAAGAAAATCCATCATGATGACAATGTAATAAATGTAATATGCATGTTGAAATGAAAAATATAATTCATTTTGATAAGCCTTATATATCCCATATTACTGTGTTCTTTGAGGAACATTCTCCCTGTTCTTTCTCTCTCTTAATATATGTCTAAAGTCTTTTCCTTATGTCTTTCCTACCTAGCATCACCCTCTCCTTGTTCATTTTCTGTCCAAAGCAAAACCCTTCAGAGCAAATCTATGTTGAATTCCTACTACTCAGGTACTAGTGCCAGACTTTTCTTTCATTCCTAAATTTTCTTTGCTTTTGTACGTTACCCAAAATGACCTATAGACTGAGGCTTCTGAGTGTGAGGCACAGCTAACCTTGTTTTCATTCTCTGTAACTTTTCTTTTCCTGTTGATCCCCTGTTGATTTCCATTGATCCGTGTCGTGTGGGTGAACGGAATTCCATCTCAAAGTATCATCAGACACCGTCCCATCGACCACGCTGTTAGGTAAGAGGACAGGTATGGTGTACTGGGCTGAACTGGAGAGCAGACACACGCTCAGTGTCGTGAAAATAACCTGGAGAGAGCACTGTGGAGTGTTTGGCTTCCAGAATCAGAATTAATCCTGTGGTCATGTGTTAATCAGGAAACTTTTGTTTCACTCATGTTTTGTTATTGCTATTAATTGCTTTCAAAGGAAAGGAAAATTCAGAAATTAAGGTTAATCCTTCTTTCAAGTATTTGCTGTCTGGTTTTGTGACTGAGATTTGGGGGTCTGGGCCACACTCCCACACGCTGCCTTGCCTCAGGCTTGGTTCTGACTCCTGCAGGTGGTTGTGCCTGTGCAGCTGACATAGAACCACAGAATAGTTTGGGTTGGAAGGGATCTTTAAAGACTCTCTAGGCCAATCCCTTGCCATGGGCAGGGACACTTTCCTATAGACCAGATTGCTCAGAGCCCCATCCAACCTGACCTGGAACGTTCCTAGGGATGGGGCATCTTGCACCTCTCTGGGCAACCTGTGTCAGCACCTCACCACCCTTTTTATATAAAGTTTCTTCTTTGTATTTAGGCTGAATTGCCCTCTTTTCATTTAAAACCAACCCCCCTGTGCTGTGTGTGAGGCTCAGCTGTACCTTGTGCCTCAAGGGTTGCAAATATAAGGGAGGATTTGCATGTCTGCAGCAGGTGGGAACCTACAGTTTTGGATAAAGTTGCATGTTTAAAGGTTATTTGGAGAAATTCCTGGCTGGGGTTTGGGAAGTTGCTCCACCTGAGAGTTAAATGCTAAATCTTTCAGGCAGCCAGGTATGGATTTGAGAGGATAACAAATAGGCAGGTCCTGGGAGGCAGAAGCTGTTCTGTGGCTGTATTAGAGATTAGAAAGAAGTTCTCCCCTGTGAGGGTGGGCAGGCCCTGGATCCCTGGAAGTGTCCAAGGCCAGGTTGGAAGGGGCTTGGAGCAGCCTGGGACAGTGGAAGGTGTCCCTGCCCATGGCAGGGGACTGGAACAAGATGGTCTTTAAGTTCCCTTCCCACCCAAACCGTTCTGATTCTGTGCTTTATGAATTCCTCTGCTATGAAGCAGAAGGATGATGGGTGGCTGATCAGAATCTAGCCAGCGGGATTTGTCATTTTGGATTATCTACAGTAAATGTTCCCTCCAGACACAGTAATCTACCATGACTGCTCTAAACATCACTCAGAACATGTGGAAGGGCTGCAGTTAGACCAGGAACAAGTGACAACTGGTGGCTGTTGCTTGGTTTACAGCCTGGCACAGAGGCTTGGAGGGGCTGCCCACAACACACACATCCATCCTGCTGCCTGTCAAAATGCTGATGGTAAGGAATGAGGCCTCTGAATGGGGTGGGGAAGGAAAGGACTCCATTTCCCAGAAGGTTTGGCCTCATTTCCCAGAGGGTCAGTGTTGTCAATAGAAAAACCTAAGTGCAGGTTTATCTTTTGGCTGTACTTTAGAAATAAGGCCCTGACCTGCAGGTTGATGGAAGATGTCAGACACTCCCAGTCTGGTATTTGGCATCTGGGAAAACCTGGCCATCCTTTGGGGGAGCTGCTTTCTCCCTTCTGCCCTGATGGAATTAAGGAATTAACTGCACACTTGGTACTCTGAAGCTCAAGGAGTAATGCACAGGTTCTCTCTGTGCTTCTCATGTCAAAACAAAAGCCCCCAAAACTTCTAAAACTCCGAATTTTGCAGAGGAAAAAAGAGGAAATAGGAATCTAACCAGCCTTGTGCTTATGTATTCAAAACTGTTTCAAATTTCTACTATGCACTATATCTGAGTAAGGATTGATATCCCTGTTTTACACATGGGAAGTGAAGTTTAGAGCGCTTTTAAGACATGAATTACACAGACTGGTACCACCCCATTTCCACCTGAATTTAACTGCCTGTGAAACAGCCTCTGACATTGGAGAAATTTCTATCTTGTGACTTGCAGACAAATTAAAACCTTGGCATTCTGGTTTCTCAGACAAATCCATCAGATGTTGGATGTTGCTGTATGAGCAAAATAAGTTTAATTTTTGATGTTTATTAATATGAATTCCCAGGGAAGAAAAACGTATCTTAAAAAGGGCATCAGTCATCCCACTACCAATATCTGTCTTTGGGCACTACCTGCAATTCAGTACTGTTTGTTCTCATCTATTATGCCTTCTAATAAATGTTCTGTATCTTCAGTATTGCACAGCTCTCCAGGCTTGGCTGTGACATGTAAGATACAGGAGATTTGGGATTGGCCTCTATCCCAATTCCTGATTAATACTTTTTTATGTAATGCATGTTTTTAGGAAAGTAATTTTCTCTTCTAGTTGTGGACAACTCTGGATTTTAAATGTTTTGCTCAAACTTCTTCACTAGAGAAGTGAATATCTAACAGTAAAAAATAAAGGAGGTAGATTTCCACTTGAAGATGAGGTAGCATGAATATTTTTGGGGAAAATATTCATGTCCAGTAGCTCTTGAAGATGTTCTGGGGATGTTCAGATGTTCTCATCAGGACAGTCTCTTCAGGAGAGCCAGCATGTCCTTCCCTTGCATCCGTTGGCATCTCCTGGCAGCAGGAAAGGACATTTAGCCTTGTTCTTATTCCAGCTGCTCATGAGGATCCTCACAAGAGTCGTTGCCCTGCAGAGAGGACAGAGATTTCAGTGCCTTGCAGATGGGCAGAACCAGCAGAGAGAGCTCTCTGTCACAAAGCCTCAGACAACAGACTGGCTGTGCTTAGAAAGACATAGAAATTTTCCATGGATTTTAGACTTCTGTAGCTTTTTTGCCCATCCCTAATCAGTCTGCTGTGGGTACATCCCCAACCTAGTCTGAATAACTCAAAACTGTTAAAAAGCCAGCATTGCTGCTTTAGCAGGTGCCTCCGCCACTGGATTTTTAAATTGTAAGATGAGTTACTTTTATGCAATGGGTGCTCAAAACTTCAATGGCTTGACCTGTTCAGTTGCATCAGAATCCTCCCAGGCCACGTGAGCCTCTAATAAGGAGCTGTGGGAGAGGTTTTCCCACCACTTCACTGTGCTGAGGTTGGCCAGGGGCAGAATGAGCAGTGGGGCTGCAGACCTTGGCAGGCTGGGCCTGGAGTGAATTTCTCTTACATTTCTTTCTGCCTGCAGAATTGGAAAACTCTGTCTTCCAGTCTTTGGGGCTCATAGTTTCATGTGCTGTTTTGAAGTTTCCAGTTGTTTTCCAGCTGTAACTGAATTGCTCTGAGTGGTGGGTTGATCTGGCAGCCTCTTTTCACCTAGGAAAAGAGAGATTTGACTTGGTGAGGTCCACACATCCGAAGAGCTGCACTGTTACATTTGTACCAAATAATCCCAAATCATTGCCCACCTCACCAAAACAGTTTCTTTGCATCTTTAACAGGGTTTTCTTCTATGTTAACTGGTGAAGAAAATGTATGCAATAGTTTTTATAAGATTAGAATACTCTTATGTAAAAATACTCTCATAATATTAGAATAATATTCTTATTAAAATACTCTTATAAGATTAGAACACTCTTATGCTTGGTGATAACCAAGCAATTCTTACAAAGTTCTAGAAGCTAGAAAAAAATTACTTACTTTTTAAAAAAATTATGGGCATGTGCCAGCTTCTTCATGCCTTTGAAATGAAAGGTGCACCCTCTGCTCTCTGTCAAGCCTGCTGTCAGGCGGCTTTGTTAAGGAATGTGCCCTTTCAGAGCACAGTTGATATCGTTAGATAAATGATGTTTTGCCTTTGGTTTGCCATAGCACTGTTGGTATTGTAGATGGAGTATTAGAGCTGGGTATTTATCATATAATAAAGCCTTGACACACACAAAAAAGCAAATTATTTTTCATCTTGCACCATATCCCTGGTGTAAGGGGAAGAGGTATTAGCCATGCTCTAGTCACCCTTGGAAGATGTCAGAGAATTGACAACCCTTACTCTAGTGTGGAGAGACTGGCTCTGTGTGTAATTAAATCCATCACAAACACCACTCCTAACATAATTTATTTTGTGCAAAGGGTGTCACATTGCATCTTATCACTTGCCAAGGCTAAGAGAATAAAAATATAAGCAGATATGATAGGCCTGTCATTTCAGACACAGGAGGAATTTCTGGCCATTAAAGCAGAAGTTTTGAGAGAAACTTCTCCACATGTAGAAGAGGACACATCAGTGCACCTTTGCTTTTAGTCGTGAGAGGCATGGGTGAGTTTTCTGGTCAGGGGACAACATCATACTCTGTGCCCAGATACCCATTTCTCAGTCTATGTTTACAAAACAAATGATCTCTAGAAAAGCATCTAAAGCTTCAGTCCCCAAAGGTGCTCTGGATGAGCAGAACCCCTCCCAGAAGCCTTACTGGGATGTTGCACAGGGCTCTGATCACACAGAGCCGCTTCCAGACTGGCAATCTAATTTCTCAGCTGCTCTTCATCTTATCTGTGACATTTATGGAGAAGTTCATCAGTTTTTCTGTGGAGGCAAACATATTTATTTTACTTGTCTGAGTAGCACAAAAGTATAGAACACAAGGTGGTGTAGCAGCAGGCAAGCAATAATAACTCACTGTCAGGGCTGCTCATCAAATGGAGGAAGATTCCACCAAAGCGACCTCTGCTCCAGCTCCTCTCTGCATGCTGGACTCCATTACTTCTTGGCACAATAAGACCTCAGAGTTGATTTCAGCAAGTTCATTATTATTTCCCCAGCAAAGACACACACAAAAAGCACCATTTCTCAGGCAGGGAGAATTTGTGAACATGTGAAGTCACCATTGTTAAATTTGCTTATCTGCCGTTACACACTAGCTAACATGAGCTGAGATAACCGAAGAGTTTCCCAATCAGCCAAATTATGTGAGAGCCAGGGAATCATTAATTTACTGTGTTCTACAAAATTTCAGAGTGTTCTTTGAACTCTCAAGCTGATCACAGAATGGTTTGGGTTGGAAGGAACTTTAAAGCTCATCTCCTTCCACCCCCTGCCATGGGCAGCAACACCTTCCACTGTCCCAGGTTGCTCCAAGTCCCGTCCAAGCTGGCCTTGGACACTTCCAGGAATGGGGGATCATGCAAATGCCAGCTTCCCAAAATCAAAACATCTGAGTTGGCAAAGGACATCTTAGTATGGGGAGTAAGTGTGGCACTGAAAAGGGTTAACAAACAAGATGACAACACACTTTGCTGTCGAAAGCTGCTGATATTAGAAACAATCCTGTCACAAACAGCATGTTGCCAGCAACATGCAGAATACCTGCCTTATTTACAGCTTCACAAATAGAACTGTGGAAAATTGGAAATTGTTCCAGGAGGGAACCGGGGCCCTGAGCAGCCTGCCCTAATGGGACTTCAGAAGCTCTCAATTGATTTACTTTATCAAAGAGAAACTGAAGAAGCGATTTGATCAGTGCCTGCATGGGTCAGGATTTCAAATGCTCAGAGGGCTCTTTAATCTAACAGAAGGTGTAATAAGATTCAGTGCCTGCAATCGAAGCTAAGCAAAATCAAATTGCAATTAAGAAATATTTAGACAGCAAGGGTAATTAACCATTTCCACAGTTTTGGGGGTCAGAATGGAATCACCACCTCTTGAAATGTTTGTAATTTGAATTATTTCTTGGAGCAGTATTCCATCCGTGGAATGCAGTGAAATACGGTGGTGTGTGTTCCTATCAAAAACAAAACGACATATGACAAGGATAAATGTGCATATGAAACATAGTCCAAAAAAACCCTGATGCACGATCCTGTGTGTTTAGTAATTTCTGAGTATTAGAGCAAATTATTTCACACAACTTTCCCATTTAAATAAAAGCTATTTTCTTGTTTTGCTTTTCTCACTGAAAATTCACCAAAGGCACATGTGCTTTATAGACACTGCCAAAAATTTAGTGAAAAGTCTTGGCCCCTTTGTCCTGCAAAGTCATCTGCATTTGCAAGGGACTGGGGACACATTTGTGAGAAGCAGACAGAGAAAAGGGACTGTGGAAAGTTACTTTAACTTGCCTTTAGTGCAACAATTAAAGCAGCAGCCCTGACTTTGCTGGAATCTTTGTTGTCTTTCCCAGTAATAATGGTGCCAAAAGAAATGAGATGTGGTTTATAGCTGCAAACAGAAGGGAAAGCAAAGCCTGTTTGCCGGCCCTCCAAAGACTCTTTTGGTTGACTGTCCTAGTGAGAGCTCAGTTTGCTGCCACCTCCCCTCCCACCTGCATTTTGAATTGCTCACAAAATTGCTGCAAACACATCCTGAGAGGTGCGTGCCTTGTGTGAACGCCTCATTACCCGTGCTTAGCTCCACACTCGTGGGGTGATTAGATGGAGAGGGAGCAATGTGTTACTTGCATCAAGCTTTATTAGCAGAACATGGAAGTGTTAAGCTCAGCTCTCACACAGCAGTTTGTGTCCAGAAAAGCCCCTCTACATTTTACTTGGCCCAGATAAAATTCTGGGGGGAGTAACTGAGAGTCCAGAGCTGCTGCTGCTGTTGTTGGGGTTGGGATTTTTTTGCAGGTAGCACAGGTGCCATGCATGATGTGTTTGTCACGGAGGGCTGGAGGAGGTGATGGCCTGAGCAGTTTCAGCTGTGTGTCCCAGGGTAGAGAGTGGGGTGACCCACATTGTGTGGTGCTTTTCCTTAAGCAGAAACACCTGGGTGAGACACAGAAGAGGGGCTGCCACAGATCACACTTTGCATTCTTCCCTGTGAGGGTGGGGAGGCCCTGGCACGGGGTGCCCAGAGAAGCTGTGGCTGCCCCTGGATCCCTGGAAGTGTCCAGGTCCAATTTGGAGAGGGCTTGGAGCAACCTGGGATAGTGAAACGAGATGGTCCCTTTCAAACCCAAACCATTCTGTGCTTCTATGCCACAAGAGCTGTTCCTACAATCAGTGGGATTTGCACTAATTTTTATCTCATTGACCAAAGAGACCAGCTGTCACTATGGACTCGAAGGCCAGAGACCTCTCTTTGCTGCTGAGCACCTTTTTCTAGTCCCAGCTCCATACCATGAGTGCCTACCTTGAGGAAAATTATTCTGGAAGGGAGGGGTCACCACTTTCCTGGCTCTCACGTCTCCCTGTGACACATCTCTTTGAGAAGAGAGCCAAGTACACCAGAATTAAAGGAACTGATGAAGAGAGAAATTAGTAATTGCCTGCAAAGGAGCTGGCTGATCTCAGCTCCATTTTACAAGTCGCCTGTGCTCTGTGTGTGCCCTGCCCAAATTAGCACCAGAACCACACGTTAGTTTTAAGACTCCCTTTCGAATTGGGATCTCGTAATGTTTTTTAATTGGGGCTGATAAAAATGCGGCATTACTTGCAGGTTCCTCAGAGAAGCCAATTGTGAAATTGGGTTTGTATTAAACCTAATGATGGAAAATTAAGCATAGTGCGTCTGTCGGAAATGGTCCGCAATAAAAATCTTCTCCTTTTCATTACAGGAGGTTAATAGGGAATAGGGGAGCAAAGATGCACTGGGAAAGTGAATCCAACTAGGGGAATTAATAAGCCTTGAAATTCCCTCTGTTCAGAGTTCTCACACTGTCATTAGTCAGAGCATTAGGGATGATTATACAAATGCTTTGGATGTTACTCTTCCTTAAATCCCAAATTTATTCACATTTTGTATGTGAGGGTTGCTTTGCTTGAGCCATAGTTCCGTAAATTTCTGAGTGTCCTGGGACTGTGACAGTGTTTGTGAGAACCTGGGACTCAGAAATCCTGAAATTCAGGAGTCTAATCTTGAAAGCAGGTGATCACTGTGCTAATTTATTTCAGAGGAGCAGGCTGCGTTTCAGCAGCTCTGATAATTCACCCACCAGCCGTTTTTATGTCACGCTGGTGATCAGCTTGCCCTGCAGCAGTGTCCACTGCTGGCATTCCCGTCTCCTCACAGTCCTGCAGCTCCCAAACAGAGCATATCCCTGCCTTCACATCTTCCCCAGAGCTAACAATAAACCAGCCAAAGTGCTGTGTGTCAAGTCTGTGCTTTGCCAGCTGCTGAGGGTGCAGTGTGATGCCCTCAGCTCTTTGCTCCTGCCCGCCTCTACAGGACGGACATGGGGAGCCGCTGCCCAGACTCCACGGTGGTTTCTCAAGCAGAGCAATGTTTACCAGAGCATTGCAAGCCTATTTCTGCCTCATAAAAATCACCCTGAAATTGCAATTTGATTTATTTAATCTTCATCCCTTTAAAAACGTGGCCGTAGTGTTGCTCTCAAGGGGTGGTGTTTCAGCTCTTTGTCTGTGAACTTGCTGTAACAAACAAGTCCTGTGTGGAAGCTCCAGGAGGGTTTGTGAACAATGTGAGGGAGGTACTTTTTCTGTTTGCTAATACCTTGGTTTGGGTAAGGCCAGAAAGAACTGATGCAGGTTGTATGTGTGAAAGGACCTGAACATCTCAGATCCCTGCAAGCACAGGAAAAAACAATGCTGTATTTGGCCAACCACTTAAATTTGGTCGGCTCTGCTGGATAAGACATTGAATTTTTAATTTAGTCTGAGTTCCTGTTGTTAAAGATTGTTCCAGTCAATTGTTTGGTCATTGAAGTTATTATTTAAGTTCTTTTCTGTTAGTTCACTGGGAGTATTTTGTTGTGCATATAGTTTTGCTGGGATATGAAGTTGCAATTCCATCTGCATAGTGATGGATTTCTTTAAATCCACTTCTTTCAAAAAAACCTGCATTTTCTATTAAGTTTACATATCTGAAATTTAAATTTCTGCATGCAAGATAACTACATTTTTATGCTGGTTTATTTTTTTTTCCTGATGATATTACATCTTTGTCAGTGACATATAAAATTTTAGGCCTGAACTAGCAGAACAGTTGAATTTTCCTCAACATCCTGACTTATTTGAAATGCTAATCATCTGCTTGCTGTTCACTTGGGTCCCTCTCAGTTATCTCATGCTGTACACCCCAAATCCTGCCTGAATCTCTTGCTCATCTGTATGTATCTCTGAGCCGTGTTCCTTGCAGGTTTGGGAAGACAGCTGCATAGTTCTGTTGGAGTCGCTGTGGGAGCTCACCCTTAATGTGCCATATCCTTGTTAACCTGACTGGCTGTTCACTCTCTTCCTGTCTTTTTGGATTTGTCTGCTTGACACCAAGTAATATTCAAGTGTGATTTAGTTTTTCTGGGCAAGTGTGTGCTTCCTGTTCATTTCTTCACTTCCTTTTGCCTGCACCAACCTACGGGGTGCTGCTAAATAAACAGAGTGAGAATGAAGCTGGAAATACCAGGTGGTTGAAAGCTTGTTTTGCCTCCCGGTCTCTCCAACAGACAGCAGCCATGGCGAGATGGCCCAGCCAACCCTGACCATCCAGACCCACCCATACCGCAGCTGCGAGCCCGTGGAGATGTCCTACCCCCAGGGGCAGTTCCAGCCGGCCATCCGAGTGGCAGATCTGCTGCAGCACATCACCCAGATGAAGAGGGGACAGGGCTATGGATTCAAGGAGGAGTATGAGGTGAGAGGAACCTTTCTTCACGTGACTGAGTAGGGAAGTTGCACTCGTGAGGGATAGAAGCTTGGGAGGGGAGGGTAACTGGTTGTGAGAGCTTCTTTTCCTTAATTCACCCTCTTAATCCTTTTCTTTCTGATTTGGTTTTGAGGGCAGGATTTCACAGCGCTGTCAGTCTTTGGAGGCCCTCTGTTCCAAAGAGAAGGTGTTTATTGCAGCACTAAGTGGGTGACACTGTGCTCATCCCCCTGTCCCATAAAGAGCAGACAGTAAATATTCAACAGGTGCTGAACCCAACACAGGATGTGCAGTCCCTTCCTTATTGATGTGTTTCCCTTGAGCAGTGTGAGCCAGGCTGTGAGAAAAGGAAGGGGTTTTGCCTGAGCTTTTTGGGAGCTCCAAATGCTCTCTCATAATTGATCAAGTTAAATCACAGAGCAAAGACCTGAATGCAGAATTGTTAAGTCAAGGGCAGGTATTTGTGTAGCTTAAATGAAGGTGAAATTTTCCAATATGATCAAACCTCTGGCTCAGAATAGGCTTGACTGACATCCTCCTCCAGCTCCATGTGGGGAGAGGAGTAAAGGGTAAGCTGGAGAAATGAAAGCTGCCCTCCTTCCCCTCACCTCTTCCCCCTGCAAGCTGGAATGACCAGGAATATAATCCAAATGACCAGAAGACATGATGTTGGGAATGATTTGGAAGAGGAAAACACATTTAGAGGAGAGCAAACAGAAGAGTGAAATATCCTCAAACATATTACTAGACTCGGCTCTAGCAAGCAATAATTATAATGAATGTAGTAAGCTTGTGGGAAGGCAATAAGCAATTAATATGCATAGTGGCATTAAAACTATTTAAAAATAATGTAACAGCTGTGAAAATAAGTTACTTAATGAAAACAGCTCACTTTTCCACCCTGCAAGTGAGGGTCCGTGGGGTTTGTGTCCTCAGTGCTGGGGTTTGCTGTCATGGAGAGCCCATCTTTCCCTGGTCCTCACCAGGGAGCATTTTTTTAATCGGATGGCTTCAAAGACTGTCACAGCAAATGTTTCTGGAAACTGTGTGTTAACCAGGTCTAGGCACTCTTGCCCCATAATCGAGCATGCTAATTAAACTATCAATATAAAGAGCTTTGTTTAATATTGAAAAAGGGTAATAATTCTCTGAGGAGATTTATTTGGCCCCCCTTGGCCTCCATTTCCATGAAGAGTACCCAAAACTACATTGAGCTCAATTACAGATGCCCTAAGACCCAGTTCTTGATGTTCAAGAAGAAAACAGGTGCTGGCATATAGTAATTTTCTGGCGCTGGCATCGCTAATTATCAAAATAGCACATTAGCATGAAAAATGTCAATGCAACTCTCAGCTCCACGAGTTTTGCCTTTCCCAGAAAGTGCTGTCTACAGACGTATATAACAGTGATGACATTACATAGATTTGCATAATTCCTTTCCTTACAAGGACTGGCCTGGAGAATGCCACAAACTCACGAATCCCCTGCACCGTTCCCCCTTCCCTCAACTGTAATTGCAGGCATTTTCCATGGTGGGGTTTGGGGGCTGGAGCATGGGATGGAGGCAGCGCTTCAGCTCCAAATAGCAGCAGGGAGGATGTCAGGGAGTGTGAGAGCTCCTGGAAGGTGGGAGGTTTGAGCTGGCTGAGAGTGGGGGCTCAGCCTGGGATCTGCAGGAGCACAGAGCTGCAAAATTGGCTTTGCAAGACGCTTTGCGGAGCAGCTGATAAAATCTCGAGAAAGAATTTGATGTCTCTTTTAAAATGTGTTTTCAGACACTAATATCAGTGTCACCTCCAAATATGCTCTTTTTTTTTCTTCTAAGGAGCTGATTTTCTACTTACTTTGCAAATTGATAGCATAAATTGCAGCCTGTTTAGTGACATGTTACCAAATAATTTTACTCTCATGAAAAATCACTTTGAACGGAGCGTATCAGTCACACATGACAATCTCTTATCTCTGTGCGTTCTCTTCTCCGCTGGGTAACCTGGAAATTGCATTCCATATTTGTTTAAAGGATGCTTGCACCTACATGTTGTAGTACAGACAGCATGTTTTGTTGAGGGCATCCAGAAAAATATTCCTGGTGGCTGCAGGCGGAGCTGAGAAGCAGGATGGGATTGTGTGAGGGGTGTCAGGGCTGGTGTGAAATGGGTGATAACTGGGTATGAATAACAGGAAACTGTCAGCACTCCCCGTGTCTGTGTTATTTTGGGGCTGCCTGCTGCACCTGAGGGCAAAGTGTGACTTTGGGTCTTTTTGGCTGCTGCTTCTGTTCGGTGATAAAACGAGTGGAACAGAAGAGAAAAATCTCTCAGTGGCGCTGGGGGTAGATGGCACTGTTTGGGATTAGGAGGAGCCATAAACATTTAAACGGGACACATTTAAATGTCACCGGCTCCTTCTCCAGAACGTATCAGCTCTGATTTGTTGGGAGCTGTGGGACCAGTCCCATGGACTTATTGCAAGCACCAATTACTGGCTAAGGAGATAATAAGCTTAATTATCCAAACTCATTTTCCGTGATGATTTAGGATGTCACTAATGTACATTCTCCTGCTGCATTACTGAGACTGTTTAGTTATTTCAGATTTTGTGGCTCCTTCCTCAAGCCTTCATAGTGACAGTCTTCAGCTTGTGGAAGTCACCTCTGGATTTTAACCCTTTAATTTCTGCCTACCCATTTTCATGTGGCCAGAAGAAGATCTGGTGGTCTGGTCTATGATGGGATGCTGCAAAATGAATGACTGACATTTTTTTTTCAGATTATGGGTTTTTGCCCAGGTAATTTTTAATTCTGGCTCCCAGCAGCTTTGTGGGAACAGTTTTTCCACCACTGCTGAGAAGAAGATGGCTTCAGGGAGAGGGCCAGGACTCTGTGGCACACTTTGGGATGAACAGGAAGGCTTTGAATCGATGTCGTTGCCTTTGGCAGTAAAACTGCAGCATTGAGGTGGATCAGTGCAAATGAAGGATTCGAGTTTTTGTATTTAAATTAAAAGCAAACAGTAAACTAGCTAAGTTCATCCATTCAAAATTCAAATTGGCTTGCAGTGAGCTTCAGTTTAATGGGAGCACAGTTATGTCTGGGCCATGGTTCTTAGGAAGCTTGATTGAGATGAAGCTGACTTTGAGAGATCTATCCTTGTAATTTCAGCTAAAATTTAGATCAATTTAGTTTAAAAAGCTTCGCTGTAACCTAAATTCCACTAGTGGGAAGATATTTCAGTATAAATTTCACAAAACTTCTCTAAAAAAACTTTAAGAGAGTTTTAAAAGTAGAAAAAGCCTAAAAATCAAGTATAGGGTTTTTTTGAACACTAAAATTCTGCTGTTACCAAGTCAAAGAAAGAAGGGGGAGCACTCCTGTGAAAAATGGATTAAATTCCAGTGCCTGAGTGATCTGTCCTGATTTAACATTGCTGATAATGCAGATAGAAACAAGACTCTTTTTACAATTATGGAGATACTGAGTGCACCAAAAAAACCTGAAGGAACAAAGCATTAGCTGTGCTCCTCATTTTCTGGATGCAAGCCAATTATAATCCATATTCTTGCCTTTATTTTTAACGTCGTTTCAATTCTTGGTGCTGCATTTTTAGTGATCTCACAGAGAGATTATTTGGGCTGTACATGGAGTTACTCCGATTTGTTCATCTGGTGTTTATAAAAGTAGGGATATAAGGGGTGCCCCTGCAAAGGTGCTTTGTGTTCCTCCCCAACCAGAGCTGTGCTCCCTCCCTTCAGAGCTGGACAGTTCTGTGGAAAGCAGGGATTTCTGTGGTATTGAATGAGATGAAAAATCCTGGACTCCTAAATCTTCGGAGGCTCTATCAGCAAATATAAAAACATCAATTTCAGTGGAGAATTGCATGTTCAAGTCAAATGAAAGGATACGGTTTGTTGAAAAGGGATTTATTTGCCCTGAATATATTTTCTCTGGCCAAGATAGCTTCTCCCATGTGAAAGTCAGGAGAAAGGATTTTCTTTTATTTCTTTTTCTTCTCAGACAGCTCTGATTAGGCACCTAATGACTGTTGCATTCTCTGGTCAATCTGCTGTAATTCGATATTAGTGGAAAAATAAAGCACCTTTTTCCTCAGTCTTTGAAGATGAAAATGAGCCTTCTTCACCTCTTTTCTTTCACTGGGGGATTTTTTTTTGTTGTGTGTGGGTTTGTTGGTTGGGTGTTTTTCCTCAGAAGATGAGCTGCTCTCTGGAAACAACAGTCTGCAAAGGAAATATATGTGTGATCAAAGCCCTCACCAATTACAGAGTTATTACTCTTTCTCCTGGGCTTTTGAATGGGAACTTGGTGTCCCTGTCTTTGTCAGCAGAGCTCATGGCAGTGCTGCAGTGCCTGACATTTTCTGTCCTGGAACCCTTTGGGGGAAATTCACAGCGATCTGCTCTGCCAGGGGTTTGTTCATATTAAGTTTAATTGTAACATCAGTGTTGTAGATCCTAATTGTGTCTCTCTGCTATTCCATTCAGGCACATAATAGACCTGGGTGGCTTGTGAAGATGAATATAAATTCATTTGCTAGCACAGCTGTGTCAAACTACCCGCTGCTGGCTGAGGCAGATGTGATTCTACAACAACTGTGGTATAAACCCTCCATAATCCCCCAGGGACCAGAAATAATACAACTTACAGTGTTGGTTTTAGTGATGTAGAATCGTGTTGGGGGGTACATCTTGGGGGAGGCAGATCTCTCAAGGCAGTTCAGGAGGGGCTGTTCTCCTCACCCATGATTTTTCTGAGGAAGGACCATCCTCCAGCCTTGTCCTTTGTTGCCATCTGCTGCTTTCCAGGCTCTGCCTTGAAAATCCCTCCTGGCCATGTCTCTAGGATAAAATGGCTCATTCAAGGGTGTCCAGAATCGCTGTAGGGCTGAGCTGCAGATAGGGTGGCACTGTGTGCTGCCAGTTCCTTTTCCCCATCCTTCCTCAACTGAAAGAGCACATTTTAGGAAAATGGCTGTTTATTCTCGTGCTTCATGAGCATGTTTTACCTCGTTTTTTCTCTCTTCCTTACACATAATCTAAAACCCTGAGCTGCTTTATCTTTCCCCAGAGAAAACCAGTAAATGCCTTGTATTGCATCACCCATTATTAACACAGAAATAGGTGAAAACACTCTATTTTCAGCTTAAATATGAAAGGCTGAGCGCTGGGTTTCAACCATGTGGGTTTTCCTAGAGGTGTAGCCAAATGAAATCTCCCCAAGCCTTGTTCTGCAGGGGAAATGAGGTTAACCTGGGACTGTGCAGCCAGAAACAAATTCTCCTGATCTTTTTAGAGGAGAAGCAGCAGGAGGAAAATTATTCTTGCCTGGGAGAAGCCGAGAGATGCAAATGGTCTGCACTGAGCTCTGCTTTTGCCATGAGTGGAGGTGCCCTTTCCTTGGCCAGCTACTGAATCATTCAGCTCCTTTATTTTTGCCCTGCTCTTCTTCTTTAGGCCTCTTCATCCACTTGGAGGCATTGGCCAGGTGTTTTAAGCCCTCCCTTGTTGTTTATTTTGCAGGCACTCCCTGAGGGGCAGACGGCGTCCTGGGATACGGCCAAGGAGGATGAGAACCGCAACAAGAACAGATATGGAAACATAATCTCCTGTAGGTGTAAATTCACATTAAACTGAGCTTTCTGTAAGATCTCACACGTGTGCTGTGGAGAAGGCTGTGTTTGAGAAGCTCACCAGGAGCTGGCTAACAGTGCTGAGCGTTCAGTAGTTCAGTCTGTTTGTTACAGGCTTTATTCCTGGGATTTATTTTATTTCATGTTTTTTTAATCATGATTTTACATAACATCACTGCATGTTGTTACACATTTTCTACCTGCCTTGCTTTTTGCTTTAGGTCTGTAGCTTGAGGGCTAAATCCTTTTGTCACTGTTTATGTGATGATGTCCGTTTTCTGTCTATTTTTACTACAAAACCCAGAGCTTCCAGTACCACAAAAGGAGCTGCAGATAGATCAGATTTTTAGCTGTGGCTGAGAGGTCAGGTTTTCTCCTTCCTTGTGGTCGGTAGCCAGTGGAGCAGTCACTGCTTGTCCCCAGAGTGCTGGTTTGAAGGGTGGGACAAGCTTAACTTCTACCTCAGAATCATAATAAGGCAACTGAAAATGCACTAAAACTTCTTGGTTCACTTCTTTCAATGATCAGTTCCTGTTGATGTTACAGGAATATCAATGCATAGCAGAACTGCAGGGCAGGGAAGACTCCATAAAACCATTTAAGTCAGCTTTATTCTCCAAAGCAGGAGTAAATTCACCTTCCTCATTTTTATCAGATATTTGTGAAGCCTCTTCCAAAGTTGCTCCCCAAAGCTGAGCTTCCCACAAGCTCTCCAGGCAGTTCACCACAGTGTTTCACTATTCCTGATAATGACTGGGGAGGGGAGGTGTGAGAATTCATTATTTTCAAGGGCTGCTGAGCTGCATCAAGTTGGAGAAGGCAAGCTTGAGACCATCAGAACAAGAAATCAGAATATAAATGAATGTGCCGTAGATTTTCATGACTGGGAGGATCTGTAGAATGCTCAAAGAGCAAAGTTAAGTCATGTTGAGTGATATATTTTGTACTGTATTTTTTTTTCTTGGGTTAAAAATGAATTTCCTCTAGAACACATAGATTTTACTAAGGAATTACAAAAGAAAACCCCAAAAAACCCCACCAAAAACCACCAAAACAAAACAACAACAAAAACCAACTTCTCTATAATGAAACCTCACCTCACACATAACTACTCCTCTCTTTGAAGCCTTGAAATAAATGATTCATGTGACAGTTTTGGGGAATGACATAGAACAGCTCAGTTCAAGGACCCCATGGTAAAGATGAAATCTGGAAATGAAGATTAAAGTTTGTGAGCCCTGATGTGATGATTCCAGTTCTGCTGCTGGCTTTGTGTTGGTTGTGAGCAGGTCACCAAGTTCACCAGTGTTCTTTATCCGTGTGGAAAATGGAAGTGACAGTACTGGAGTATTACAATTAGCATGAAAGTTGTCTCCCTTAATTTCAGCTCCACCTCACTGTGATCTTTCTGTGCCCTAGTGGCAAAGAGAGACCTCCAGACAGAGGCTCTATTTATCTGTCTATACAATTAACTTCAATTAAATGAGTCTAAGACAGATGAATCATCCAGCTATAAACACGGGATTGAAAGTGGAAGTGCCAAGGTATGATAAAAGGAAAGAAATGTGAAAGACTTTGTTTCTCGGTATGATTTTGAGGAAGCACTTGGCATAATTCAAAAGCAGAGGCAAAAAGAAGCAAAACTGTGTGCAAAAGCCTCCATCTCATTTATGTTAAAAGTGGTCATGGAGAAAACTTCGAAATCCAAGTGAAATGTGAGGAGTTCAGGAAGCAAAATCAAGGAAGATAAATGGGATGTTATCTTAAGGGAAGGTATTCACAAAGACAAATTGTTGTTTAACAAAGAGTGACGTGAGCCTTTTAGCTCTAAATATAAATACAGCAGCAGTGCAGATAGGAGGTGATGAACTTGAATCAGGGAATGCAAAATGTAATCAGAGCTAAGGAATGAGAATCTGCACGGGATAAAGTGTCAGAAAAGAAGCTCAAGTTTGAGGACTGTTGGGAAAGATTTCAGAATGGGGATGAGAGGGTGGAGTGCGCTTTCTTCTCTTCAAATATATATCAGAACAAAGAGTTTGAGGAGGAGACAAGGGCTCTTTTAAAAGTCACCAAGGAGAATTTAGAAATTTACAATAGTGACATTGAGAAGACTCAGAAGGGAGAAGGAAAGAGGAATGCCTAAGGAAGGAGCATATCATTCATCAGATGTTTTTGTAAAACCATTGCAAAGTTATCAGCTGAGCCTGGAGCCAGACTCCACTGGTGGGCGAGTTGGGCAAAGTCCCTGAGTGAAGTCAGGGGCAGGGTCCAGAACAGAGGATGGAGAGCAGAGCTGAGAATAGCAGGGCAGTGGTTCCCTCCAGGCAGGTCATGAAAACAAACTGGGCAAAAGCCTGAGCAGAGGAGGTGGAACACGGTTATACCCTGAGCTGTTTGGTTGTACCTCAGTTATGGTGGCTGGTGAGACCCAGAGCAGGCACTGGTTGCCCCTGCCCATTTATCTGGTAAAAGGCTGCACATGGCAATTAACATTATTTATTTAACCATGGCTTCCATTTCATCACTCCTGGAACAACAAATCCGCTGCATTTTGGGGAGTGAATTGGAAAGTCAGGTTGTACCAGTTTGGCCAAATTTAGAAATATATCCTCTGAGAGAAGGCAGGTTACCACCCCTCCCCCCACGAGGTTCGGGAAAAATAAGTTTTCCTCGAAGGAAAGTGAAGAAGATAAAACTATTTATTTACCAAACACATGGGAAAAGGAAAATAATGCTAAATAATAAAATCTCTCGCTGTGGAGAGAAAAAACCTGGGAAAAAGTGTTCGAGTCCTCCCTTTGGTCTCCTCGGAGCTGGGGCTTGGCCCAGGGCCAGGCCCTCTGTGCCCGGTGGAAAGTCCTCCCAATGTGCTCTGAGGTTGAAGCAGTCCAGCAGAAAAGGGAGAAAATCCAAAATTCCAGGGAAGGAAAAGCAAAGTTCAACTCTCAATCTCTCTCCGGAGGAAAAAAGAAACTGAACAACTGGCCAAAAGCTGACTGGAAAGCAGCAGGCCGGGTGCTGCCTCACTCCCCTGCCGTAGCTGAAAAAAAAGTCCCTATCTGTGTGTGACCTTGAACAAGCTGCAAACTGCTTTGAGAAAGTTTTGCTCAATTTTCCTTCCCCCTCTCAGGCTCAGTTTAAAGGCATAGAAAGGCACAAGAATTAATTTCTGGGCATAGGGCAGCGATACGGGATACACATCACAAAGTCACCCCAAGACACAGGTTTTGATCTGCCTTCTGCAGCGGCTTCAGAGACTGGTGTTAAAATGTGGCTTTGTAAGCCCTTGCAACAAGTAGCACTGCTCAGTGAATCACAGCAGATTAGATCTTGTCTTTCCGGCCTCCTGGGTGACAGCACAGTTACAGGACTGTTCTACTCGGCTCACTGCTCTCCCAGAGCTGCACTGACATCGTGCCTCTCTCTGAAAACCTCGATCATGCTGCCAGCCCCAACACCTGCTCTTCTTACATTTGCCAACCAAAGCTGCAGACCAACCTGGGAGCTGATCTGTTCATGCAGAGGAGAGGCAAGAGAACTCAGAGAGCTCTCCCAGCTTTTCATGGTTCCCTCCCATCTGGGACAGGTTTTGGAGCAAGAGAAAAGCGGAGCAGTGGATTTGGGGTCTGAATGACCACAGAAATCCCCTGTGGATGGTGGGAAGATGCAGACAGGCTTACCATGCTGGAGGAAACTCCAGCTTGAACCTTTTATTATACGAGCAGAGTCCCATGAGCTTTGCTCCTGCACTTTTATAAAAGCTGTAAAAACAAAGACAGTTGTGGAGATGCCAGGTTTTTCTTTAGGGGGCAAGCGTAGGCAGTGTACCCATTTATGTGCTGAAGCAAAATGACTTAATTCTGCTTTAGGGCCCAGATATTGAGACCTTCAAAGAGCATCAGAAAGTGGTTGTTGGAGGAGTGATCTATTGTTGTTGGAGGGAGCTGAATCTATTACAGAGAAGAGAAAATGTCCGGAAGCTATGTGGGACCTTTGGTTCTATTTGATTTCTCTCCATCTTGCCCAGCTTTAGAGCCATTACATTATAGGAGAATAAAAACTCTCAGATGAGAGCTGAGGACGAGAAGAGGTAAGATTGTGTTTGCTTCAGCTGATGGAGAGCACTTTCTGTACTTTCCTTTTTCCCACTGAGGCACCCTGGGTTTGAAGTCTCATGATGGTCCACGAGAAACTGTGGGGTTGATGACAAAAGACACTAGAGGAATTTGAGTTGTTTCCTTCATGCTCTGACTGCCATATGCTTTGGGTTGGAAAACTGTGAATTAATCAGAGAATTTTGGGGTGGAAGAGATGAAGAAGCTTTCAGCTGGCACACAGGTGGAGAGCGCTTCTAGCCCACAGACAGGGATAAGGCATAAAATCAAAAAACCTGGAATTCCAGACTAGTTTGGGAGAAGAGGCCTTAAAGCCCGTCCAGTGCCACCCCCTGGGCAGGGACACCTTCCACTACCCCAGCTTGCTCCAAGCCCCGTCCAACCTGGCCTTGGGCACTTCCAGAGATGAGGCATGAACAGCTTGTGCCAGTGCCTGACGTCAGTGTTGGATTTAGAACAGAAATCTTTCAACTTCCAAGCATTTTTATTCCATGATTTCTTCTGTGTTGCTTAAACTATTGCATGTCTGTGCGATATCCACGGACTATGATCCTGAGAGGGTGGGATTTGTCACACCTGGATGTTACCCAGCTCTCATGGCGCAGTCCAGGGTCAGTGGGGGCAGACAGGGGAGGACAGAGGGAGGTCAAAGCATCCTTTAGTCCCAAAACCAGGCTGAATCTCCAGAGCTGCCTGTGTTTCTCCATTGCTGTGTGGGGAGCCCTGACAGGCAGTTTAGATGAGCTGTGTAATGTTTAGGTGACGAAAGTTGTGTGAGATTAATCCAGCGCTGGTGTCAAAATGAGACGTGGAAAAATTGCAATGATACTTCAAATGATCACTAATGGGAATTTTGACAGGAGTTTAAAATGGTAACAATTCTGTGCTAAAATGGGAGCACGGAGCTTTTCAGTGAAATTCTTGTCATTTTTGAAGTCTGTTTTAAGACCCATTTTCAGTCAAACTACTTTTCATATAAATTTAGAGTTCTGGTAACTTGCAGAAGGACTGTAGTAAACAGGGAGAAATAAAACCATTTACACATTTGTTAAAGATTTTTCTATTTTTTTGTAGTCCTAAATGCAATTTGTTTTTGTGTTTCTCCTTCCATATTTAAAGTTTCTTAGAGTCCATTTGTAACACACAGGGATATGATGTCTGATAAATTTAGTGAAGAGTTGAACACTGCTTTCATTTCAGCCTGCCAAGAATCCTGTGTCCTTGGCTAGAGGAGTCCAGTGGATAAAGAGAAGAATCAGAAATAAGTTTTAACCACTGGGAGAGGATATAATAAAGGCATTTGCTGTTCTTTAAATAGCCCTTTAAAGTCTCTAGGCAAAAAACCCCTTAGTACAAGATCCTTACTACTAAGAGCATAATAATTTGCTTTTTTTTTTTTTTTTTTTAAATCAAATCCCAAAGTTTTTTTGTGGAAAAAAGAAATTCACAAGGGAAGTTATTTTATGAACTTTTATCCAGACTGTTCTCCTAAACTTTTGAACAAGGTTAAAGATACCATTAAGACATCATTAATATTTTGTGTGCTTTGCATATACACAGATTTTTTTTTTTCTGCTGCACTGTTCTCACTTGTAAGAGCAATAAATCTCCCTCAGGAATTAATCTCATTTTAGTAAAATACGCAATGAAATATCTTGAATTTTGTCCTCAGAAAGCAAAGTTCAGCTTAAAGCATTTTTCATTTGGTGTCAAAATATGATTGGACCTGAATGTCTTCTTTAAAAAAAAAAAATAGCATTAATCTTCAGTTCAATTTCTTCATCCTTTATGTTTTTTGTCATATTTGGCTTTAAAAAAAAAAAGGGAAAAAGGAAAACAAACCAACAACACTTTTTTGCACCTACAGAGCATCTTTTCCTTAGCCAAAATTATCCATAATTGGCTGAAATCATGGCCGGGCTCTGCAGTCTGCTTCCCAGGTCTGCCCCATTCAGCTCCCTCTGGATGTGTTCATCCTGCCTGGTTTAACTTTCTCTCTAAAAAGTGGCTCAAGGTGGTGAAACTTAATTTTGATGTTTGGCTCTGTTAAATGAGGAGAGGCAGGTGCTTCCTCCGGGGTTATTCAGAGCACTCCAGCTACAGACATTGTCTGTGTCCCTCATTAAAAAATGAACCTGAGATTCTTTTCCCCTGTCGTTAGGGGCATTTTTGGTCTCATCATTTTTAGTTCTGTTGTTGCAATGAGTTGAGACTTCCCCAGCGTTGTTGTCTTGTGAAGAGTCAGTAAATGTTCCTCTCCCAAGCATTTGCTCCAGGGTTTGCTTTGCTTTGCTTTTGTTCATGTGGCTCCTGACAAGCTTCCTTTGCTGCTGGAATTGCAAGTGTGAAATTGTCTACGGGAGTTTCCCTGTATTTCATCCACGTGTCCGGTTTAATCAGCTCTTTGTCTGTCTTTGTGAATTGCTCTAAGTATAAATTCTTTTGTTGTCTGTCTAACCACATGATTTACTGCAGCTCCTCGTGTAGTTGCCTTGAGTGCAGGTAATTGGGAACATCAGCACTTGGTGAAATATTCCCCCTTCCCTGTGTCTACAAAGGTTATATTTATTAATACAAATACAGCAGAGCTTTTGATGGATTCACCTGCAGAACCTCCTTTGAATGCAGATATGGGATTTGATAAACACAGCAATGTGGTTGTATTTTTTTTAGGTGTGTAAATCTCACCCAAAGAATGAGCAGAGTAGAATCATTCCTTTACACAGCTGAATGAATATTTAATGTATATCCAAGTCTTGGTTTTCAGAACTGCTCACACATCGGTCTTCACAATTATTATCTGATTCTACATTTAATTACGACATGACTAAACCCCTTTTGACTGAGTTACTGCAGAATAGCACCTCATATTTTTATGTTTCGTTGCTATGATTCTTTTTAATTGAATGTAAATCATGCTTAGGCCTGCCTGTGTTTTCCAAAGTGCTGCTAAACATTAATGCCTTTCTGGCTGAGAGCTATGCTCTATGGAGCTGGTAGGGAGGAAATAAACTTAATGGACTCGATATTATACTTCTTTTAAAAAATCATTTGAAAATGAGTGCAGCATGGCCAGCAGTGACCCCCATAACCCAGTAGCCCCTGCCAAGCAACTGGCCCTTAGAAGCAGATCTGCAGTTAATTGCATACCAGTGCTGGGACTGCCAGAGCAAATCACATCAGCAGCCTGGCTCTGGAGTATCTCCTGTGACAGAGCCCAGCACCAGCTGTTCCAGAGAAAGATCAAAATATTCCCCTGGTGGAAAATCATGACATAATCTGCCCGCTGGGGTAGTTCCTTTCTGCTTCTGAACCGTGGAGCATGCTGGGAGATGAAAAGATTGATCTCTGCTATTTTATTGCCTTATCTAAAGTAACTTTGAATCTGCTCAAAAAGATGAACATTTCTGATTTTGTTGGTTTTTTTCAACACTGCCTCTGATGCCATGATGATTTTTTGCCTTTTCTTTTATACCTGTTATACCTTTTTACAACTTCTGTATTCTCGGTGCTTTTTCCCTACTCTTGGACTTGTTTGTGCAGCTAGGAGACTGAACATTTTAGAAGCTTTGTAGGGAGGGGTTAGTGTGCCCCAGACCCCAAGGTCCTCTCCAGAACACATTCTCTAAACCAAGATAGAACCATCCAGGGGAAGGTTCCTTGGGGATGGGGGGCTCACTTGAGCCTCTCATTGGGGAGTCTTTGATAGATGTGCTAATTAGTAAAACCTATAATGTGATACCCGATCTTCGGGGGTGTGCATTGCAGCATGCACTTCGGTGCATTTGACCTGGACGTGTCCACCTTAAAATAAATACCAAGGTAAAATCCCTTTTTCCCTTCTAACCATGTTTGACTCTTGATTTTAACACCAGGAAAAGGCATCACCTCGATGCCATTTTGCTGCCTCAGGTTCTGTGAGTTGCATAAAGGAATAATGCTCCGATTTCATTTGTATTTCCTTCCAGCTTCTAGGTTTTTCCATTTCTCACTTGCAGGGTTTTATTGCTGTTTTACCCTCCTAATCTTTTATACCTCTGTCATGACCTATTTAATTATATCCTGGTCTTGTCAGTTTTAGTTCTTGTCTCAGTTTCTAGAGATCAGATGAAACCAAGGGAGTTTGTAGCTTCCAAGCAGGAAAACGGTTTTTGTCATGGAGATCCACCCTGCAAAGGTCTGTCCCAAAACTCCCAAACCAGGCAACACTTGCAACCTGTCTCAAATCTCCGTAAGGATTATGGTGACAGCAGTGAATTTCATGAACACAGAGCATGACTAACTCAAGGATCTAAACATTACATCTTCAACACAAAACAAAGGGCTTTTAGGAACAGGAATACTGGTGATGTTAGTCCACTTTTTATTATTGTAAGTGTTCAATTATTCAAGCAGCATGGTGGGATTTTTGAGGCCAGGAGTTGCACTTTGTGTGTCCCTTCCAGCTCAGGGCAGCTATGATACCACACTTGCAGGAGTCAGCAGATAAAGCAGACCACTTAGAAACTCCTCTTTATCGTTGCTGTCACTTTTTTTCCTTTCCTTCTTTCAGATGATCACTCAAGAGTGAGATTGCAGCTGCTGGATGGGGACCCTCACTCCGACTACATCAACGCCAATTACATCGATGTAAGGCTTCTGGACGTTCCCCCTGTGACAAACTCTCCTGTGACAAGCCTGCTTACGAATTTGGTGCCTCTGACACAGGGACAGACTGTGGCTCTGATATGAATGACAGCTGAACGTTGTACAAACATCCTGTTGTGACAGGGAGAAGGTTCTCAGTCTCCAGTTTATTTTGTCTGACCAATCTGGACAGATGGAGATTTCCTGTGTTTGACAGATCCACCAGCATAAGTGGGATGTGGGCTAAATATGATGGATGCAGAAATCAATATCAGCCCCTCACAATAGCATTAGTTGATATCTGAGACTTGCCAACTACTCACAAAGTTGTGGTGCAGAAGGCATGTATGTAAACAGATTGACTATTTTTAAGTGTTACAAAATGACATTGGAAAAGCAGCCTCTGTCTCACACGCAGAGCGATCCAGTGAACGTGCATTTCTTGAATGCAGCTCCTAAGTCACAGGAACAGGAAATGTTTAGAATAGTTTCTTGAAAGAACAAAAGATGCCCTCAGAATTTTCACAGAGACAAATTCATACCTTTCTTCTTTTCAAACAAGAAGATGCAGTGCTTTGCCTATCTGTTTTCAGAGTTACCCTCAGGTAACACAGGACTTGTGTTTCTTTATGGAAATAGTTAAAAAATGCCCCATTCCTGTCCTGTCTTTGGCATAAAGAGATTGTGTTACTCAGCCTGAGTGAGATAAACTCACTTAAAATCTCTCAGGGCAGCCCAGCTGCCCATTCATTCATTCATTCATTCCATGACCAGTTGTACATGGTCAGAGTGCAGCAGTTGGCACCTGCAAAGTATCAAATCCCTGGTGGGCTTTGCCTGAGGTGTGATCTCACAGACACTCATCTATTTTCTCTTTTTTCCAGGGCTACCATCGGCCTCGCCATTACATTGCAACTCAAGGCAAGTTCATTCTTGTATGTCTAAATATTTATGAACCCACTGCTGGTTTATGCTGCTGTAGGAGCTGTTTATAGGGTGACATCATCTGTTTTGGGGAACATCTGAAAAATTTTTATAGGGGCAAAAAACCAGGAAGGATATAGAATTTTCCAAGATCTTCAAGGCACTCAGACTTAAAACCTCAGCTGCAGGAATAAAAAATGCCACAGACTTAGAGGTGGCAGGAGAGCCTAGAATGTGTCGTTTGTGCATGAAGTATGAGAGGGGAACTAAAGGGGATTTTGTGGATCTTGGATTTACCTTCTGGAGTGAAATGGCTGGAGGTGGGCAGTGAGAATAAGCTGTGAGTGATGAGCCTTTGAGGGGAACTGGTAGGAAATGCACTTGAACATCACCTTCTGTAAGGTACTTGATGAATTTCCTATAAGAAAGGAAATAAGGTCAGGGAGAGGCTCTAGGCTGACAAACCTCTTGTGAGCACTGACACTTCGGCTGTTGGAACCTGGAATTTTTCTGGTGGAACTTCAAAAAAGGGCTAATTTCTGCATGTTTCCTTCCTCCTTCCTAACTGATCAATATTAAAGTGTGAAATGAGGGAATATTAGTGCTGCATCTGGTGTGAATTACAACACAGCCTTAATTACAGGTTCAGTGTAGGGTACTTCCGTGTCCCATCACTTATACACAGTTACCTGCTGGAGCCATCCCCACTGGTACCATACCACCATCCTCTCTGTGAACCTTTAATACCTGCTGTGAGGAAGGGTCTGATCTCCCAGAGAGCTCCAGGCTGTTTGTGTCTGTAACCCTGAATCACAGGGGGATGCTCTGAGAGGGAGAGCAGGAATCCTGTGGGACCAGCACAATGGCAGGAGAACAGCTGGAAGGAGTTCTTGGCATTCCATGCACTCTCTTGAGACGTCCTTTTTGTCTTCTCTCCTGCCCCAGGGCCGATGCAAGAGACAGTGAAGGATTTTTGGAGGATGATTTGGCAAGAAAACTCTGCGAGTGTTGTCATGGTCACCAACCTGGTGGAAGTGGGCAGGGTAAGGTGCCACTCCTGATGTGTAAAGCCAGACCAGGGCTGGGTTTAACCCAGAGCTGCTGCTCAGGAGAGCTCAGCAGCAAAATGCCTTTTGCTTCCTGCAGTAAGGAAATGAATTCAACCACTCTGGGTTTTTCTGTAAAATGCTGGATTTTGTAATGCTTAGCTGCTTCCCTTCTAGACTAATAAGGATTGTGTTCCTGTTGTAAGTCTGGGCTTTGGCACAGTTATACAAATTTGTGCCAGCTCAGAAGCTGTCTCCTTCCTCAGTACAGAAGGAAAAATGTACTTCTGTAGTAGTTATTCTTTATCTGATGGTTTGAACACTTCTCTAAAAATCTGGAGGAGTGAGGATGTGTGACTGGTGCTCCAACTATCAAAAGACCTCTTTACAAGACAGTCCAAAGCCTGGAGTTCCTGAGGTCACTACTCCTGGTGGATTGAGGTTTTTGTGGATCCTGGGACCACCCAGCAGTGTTGGTCTCCTAAACACCCACCAGTTCCCTCTCCTGGACTGACCTGGACCAGACATCCCTGTGTCAGCACAAGGCAATTCCCAAAGCCCATCATGGGACCAAACATAAAAAACTCAAAAGATGTAGGCTAAACCTCAGGGAAAAAGAAGGCAGAATGTCTGGGGTGACTTTCCCCAGCATGATTTTTGTTTCAGAGACTTTCTGAGGCAGAAACGGGAGGTCTTAAAAAATTTTGTCCTGATGTTTGTCACTTTCCATTGCTTTGGTACTAAGAAAAATTTAACTGATCCTTTACTCCGAGCCATTAGTAATTCAGCTGCTTTGTGTTTGATTTCCCTTAGATCTCGTGGTTGAATGCCAGCTGCTTCTGTTCATTTATTGCTATGTATTCTGTTTTACCTTCTACTGACACTTCAGCTCAAAATAAATGCCTCTGTGTAAAAGAAAAACACCCAAGCAACAAAAAACCCACAACAAACCTACATTAATCATATTTAATATTTATAAAACCCCTTTCAATTATGACTGGAACTGGAACATGAAGCCTGCTTTGCAGCAGCTAATTGCTTCAGCTTTAGGTATCGTTCCACTCTTTCATGCTAGAGCATTTAATAACCTGATAACCTTTGTTAACCTAAATATTCCTTCTGGAGCTTCACTGCCTTGCTTTTATTTCTTCTGGTAGTTTTGCACATGGCTCCTAGAGCCGGCTAAGCTGGGATATGTTTACCTGCTCAGGAGATTTCTCTCTTGAGCCTTAGTTGGAGCCTGTCACAGCTGGTAAAATGCCAAGTTTGTGTCCATATCTGATAAAGAAAGCTCAGAGTCAAACAAATTTAGTGTCTCAACATGTATCCCACAATCCCCATGAACTGAAATTCTTTGTCTAAACAGGGAGAGTTCAGAATTACAGGAGCAGTAGCACAGATTTTTCTCAGAAGGGATGGTGGCAGTGACTGCCAGGTGTTCTGTACATCTGATATGGGCAGGGCGTGTATGGAAATTCAACGACTTAAAAAGAAAGAAAATATCTAAATGCATCCTTTGCATTTGTATGGACAACAAAGGGAACTTTAAAAACATCCCCCCTGTGGTTTCTATGTATGATAGAGGAATTTTGATCTAATTTATACAGTTAATTTTGGCAATTCTGCACATCAGAAGAAAGCCCAATTTGCACTGGCTTCATCTTGAAAGTGGAAGAAAATGTAGGTCAGCTCTGACTCAACTTGAACGAGTTCCTCTCAATCTTTTGCTTTTCCCCCCAGGTGAAGTGTGTTCGATACTGGCCGGATGACACAGAAGTCTACGGAGATATTAAAGTCACATTAATTGAGACAGAGCCATTGGCAGAGTATGTCATACGTACATTCACTGTCCAAAAGGTAAGGAGGTCTTCAGGAACCTGAAATTGTGGCACACTTCCTTTGTGTTCAGAAACTCTGGGAAACACATCCAGAACACTCTTGGAGATGGGAGCTGTGCTATTTGGACAGGCTGCACTTCAGGAAACTGAATTTTTGACAGGGATTCCATTTTTTGGACAAATGATTTTACAGGAACATCTTGATGTAGCCACAAAAGTAGAATCCACAGTGCATAAAGTTTAACTGCATCCAAAAGCCAGCAGACAGCTGGTGGCATGCCAGGAATAATAACTGCCTTGTTTCACAGTGGCAAATGGCAGAGGAAAAAAGGTACCAGTTAAACTGGATGCCAGGCAGGGTCCCATTTCAGCAGAAATGAGACTATAATAAAAGCAAGAGTATAAAAATTATCCCCAAACCAGCAAGATTTGGAAAATTTTGTTACTTGTAATTAGAAATTGGAAGTCTAAGTGTCAGAGTATTCCAGGTCTGTCCAAATTACTTTCCAAAGACTCAGTAAGTGGTTTTAAAGCTTTTCCAAAGTTGCTGCTCAATGAACTTCAGCCACACTGGGAATATTGTTTCATTTTTCTGATACATCAGCTCCATATTTCATTAAATCATTGAAAAACTTGGTGAGAAATGGTAATGCCAAAATCTGACAGGTTAGAGGAGCTGCTGCTGGATTCCACCCGCATTTCCTGTACAATAAAACCCAGCTGACCCACAGTTCTGGGTTACCCTTTTGCAGGGCAGATAAAGGTGTGATTTTCACATACCAGCAACTTGCTCTCACCAGAAAAGGTGGTTCTGGATACCAGTTTTTGCCCTTTTCACTGCCAGCAGTATCTCAACCTGAGAATTTTTGGCAGGAGGTGGCAGAAAAGCTGCTGTTACCTGGGGCATGTCCACTCTCAAGGTGTTCCTTCCCCAGGCTTTTGCTTCAATGCCACAAGTAGGATTTAAGAGTGAATTTTTGTTGGTTTATGCTATGACATAAGAGGACGTGGGTAAACACAGCCATGGGGTGCCGGGGCTGAGGTCACCCTGATGAGCTGGGTTTGAACTCTGAGACCACAGGTTGAAACTGGGAGCTGGTAATTACCTTCCCAGGCCTCATGTGAGCGTTACCCACTTCACTGGCAACTGGAATTTGGCTGAAAACCTTTTCAGAGCGAAAAGCAGCTTCAGACACGTTTCCATGCTTAGCGAGAGCTCAGTGCTTGTTATCCCTCTGCGTGAGGGAAGGCAGCAGGGAGCAGAATACGCTGATTGGAGTCTGATGGAAGAAAAATAGAGGCTGTGTTGTCTCCTCAGAAAGGCTACCATGAGATCCGAGAGATTCGGCAGTTCCACTTCACCAGCTGGCCGGACCACGGCGTCCCCTGCTACGCCACGGGGCTCCTGGGCTTCGTGCGCCAGGTGAAGTTCCTCAACCCCCCGGAGGCAGGACCCATCGTGGTGCACTGCAGGTAGGCCAGCTCTCCACCCTCTTCCAGCAGCCTTTCCCTCTCTTTTCTCCTTGCCTGGCAGCAATCAACAGCTGTTTAAGGGTATCGTTTGTGGGCCTCACCAGGAAACAAAGGGAAATGTGTTTTTCTTCCCTAAAGTTGGCATGAGTTGGAGATGATGGAAGTAGGTCAGAGAGGGCCTTTCAAATGTAGAAGACCTCCCCAGTGGCCTGTGCTCTGTTGGATGCTTGGAGCAGAGCTGGGAAAGTGGTGAATGTCTGGGACAGCCATTCCAGGCCCTCAAACCTCATGTGGCAGAACAGACAATGCTGACAAAAAGGGAATTTCAAAGCAACTTTGCTTTGCTGTACCCACATGTGCTGCAGCTCAGCTTTGTACCAGCATCAAAAGTCTTACTTAGTCTGGTGGAAGGTGTCCCTGCCCACAGCAGGGGAGCTGGAACTACATCTGCTTTAAGGTCTCTTCCAGCACAGACTATTCTATGATTTTATGTTTTTATGATCTGAAATATTTGTCTGGCTGGGTCTGGCTGCCAGACCTTGGGCACCTTGGCTTCCTGAAAGCCCAGGAGTTGGGGTGGGAATCTCAGACTAAAAACTTGCCCAGTGACTTCCAGCTAGTAAATAAAAGGGGTTAAGTGACTTCAAATGCGAGGAAAGGCATTGCCACACACCCAGAGCTACATCTGCAGGGCTCATGGCACGTGGGAGTTAAAGAAGATGTGGCTTGAGCACAAGGCTACAGAGCAGAGCTGGCTGTCCCAAAATCTCACCCCTAATCCATCCACAGGGAATTGCCTCTAGATCCCACTCCGTGTCTTGAGAAAGAGAGAAAAAATACATCCCACAGCTACTTTAAAAAGGAAAATCAATTAAATCTTATCTTTTTTAAGCAGTTTTGGATTGGGTGGGTGTTTTGTTTTGTCGGATTTTTTTTTTCTTTTTAGCAAGCAGTGAGTCAGTTTTATAATCAAGTACAGCTAAGGCTGTGGAGTTGGCAGAGGAGATTTCATTTAGAGCTCAGGGCCTGAGTTTGCTGCTTTGGTGCCATGACATGGGGCTGGCCCTGGAAGGTGTCTGAACCTGACTCATTGTCACCAAGAAAGCAAGGGGAGATTTTTCATCCTTCCCATTTTAATGAATAAATGTCATTTCCTCCCTGTTATTTATCTGCTTTTGAATTTTAATGACTTGCTTTAAGTGGTAATTACCAAATTCTCCCCACCGATGCCTGGCTGGATAATATCACTGTTCGATATTTATGAAGTGCCAGGATCCTCTAAATATAGAACTGTTCTAACTATTTGTTAAAATTCTGAAAAGCTGAGAGATAAAGGGAGAGGAAATGCCACTTATTCATTAAAATTCTGCAAATGAAAAATATCTTCTCTCTATTCAGCAGTTGATTAATCTGGTCCATTAATTTATGGTCATTCATATCTCCTTGCTTTCGGCTCTGGTAGAGTTTTCAATGCAGCTGAAGTTTCCCTGGTTTGAGCAGAGTTTTCCTGCTTCCTTCAGAGTAATGTGAAGAGACGTTCTCCTCTCTCTATCCTTCACACCTAAGCAGCTTGGATGATTTCCCGGAGGGGAAGGAGGACACGATGACAACACAGTTTTGCAGGAGATGGCCCAATTCTCACAAGCAGTGGGGAGCTCTGAACTGAAGGGTTTGAGTAGCCTCAAGCTGCTTTCTCTGTAATTTACAATCCATAACTTGAAATCACCCTCCTCAGGATCCAAACTCCTCTGGATTAAAAAGGGAAAATAAATGTTTGAGGTGGAGGACTGAGCTCCTTTCATCATGCCCACTGGAGTAAATGTGTGCATGTCATCTAAAGAGTCCCAGGGAAGAAAATTTCTGGAATTGTGTCTGTTTGCAACCTGGAGGCTGCTGTCCCACACCCTGTGTGATCAGAGGTGTGCAGGTGACCTGGCCTGTAAAATTATAATGAATATTTTTTGCAGTATTTTGTTGATGTTCAATAACACGAAGCTTTTGTTTCTCTTCCCTTTCATGAAATCTTATTTCCCCTCATTCTCTTAAATCCTTAAACAGAAAAATGAATCCAGCAGGGAGCGGGAGCAGCTCCCTGGAGGAGACAGCATTTTGTGTGCTGCTCTTATTCTCTCCTCCACAGAGCCCTGCCTCTCCACAGTCCCTTGATCACCAGACCCTCCTGGTTTGTTCTTTTCCAGTGCTGGGGCCGGGAGGACAGGGTGCTTTATTGCCATCGACATCATGCTCGACATGGCAGAGAACGAAGGCGTGGTGGATATATTCAACTGCGTGCGAGAGCTGCGCTCCCAAAGGGTCAACTTGGTGCAGACAGAGGTGGGTGCCAGCCACTCTCCCTGCACGAGGTGCTGCTTTCCTGTCAGCTTCTCTGCCCAGCAATTCATTAAGTCAACACTGGCTCGCTCTGTGCCTTGATTATGCAGAACTTTCAGTGGCTAAACATGCCCGGATTTGCACCGAATCAATTCACTGGCAGCTACTCGGGGCCTCCAAGACAGGAGGGCAAACCTTGAAGTTTAGGTCTGTGCATTGCTGATTAATTTTATTCTCATAGTGGGAAAAAAGAGCTCCTGAAGCCTCTCATGACTCATTCATAGCAACACTGCAGGCTCCAGTAGTACCTAGTGTATATCAATTACAAGCTAAGCAAACAAAACATCCTTGATTCAAGCTCTGGGTGCTGATTAAGCAAGCTGCTCCATCACACAGTGCCTGGCAGCTGCACAGACTCCTGAGGAGCTGTTATCCTGTTGCACAGGTTTTATGTGTGTCCTTAACCCCTTCCCCTCCTGAGGGACAGGACAATAACCTGGAACAGAGAAGGACTGTTAACTTTGTTGGACTTCCCATATTTACTTGAGGCAACGAGCTTTACCCAAAATACCCAGAACCCAGGGTTCTGAAGAGACAGATGGGCGTGACCTGCTAGTTCTGTACAGTTGTGCCAGGGAAGGTTAAATTGTACATTAGGAAAAATTTCCTCCTTGAAAGGGTTGTCCAGCCCTGGCACAGGCTGTCCAGAGCAGTGGTGGAGTCACCATCCCTGGAAGGATTTAACAGACATGTAAATGTGGCACCTGGGAACATGTTCAGTGGTGAATTTGGCAGTGCTGGGTTGGATACAGTGATCTCAGAGGTCTGTTCCAACCTAAACAATTCTATGATTCTTGGTGTTATTGGAGGTCCATCCCTGACCATTACCTTGTGAACAGAAAGGCTTTACACCCTGATGTCCTCCTCTGCCCACCCCCATTTTTCCCCAGCATTCCTGAGAGTGCCGACTCCCCATTTTCCATGTAAATCTGAAATGAACATGTGAGCCCTCACATTCAATGATGGATGAAATATGCTCACAAAGCTGTCACACAGCACATGGTGTAATTTGTCTCCATGTGAAACAGAGCCAAATATGCATATTGGGCATGACTTAAGAAAAAAGAAG
>NW_008238342.1:1782568-1799310 GCF_000691975.1 Corvus brachyrhynchos
CCCCTCCCCTGTGCAGGAGCAGTACGTGTTTGTCCATGATGCCATTCTGGAGGCATGTCTCTGTGGCAACACGGCCATTCCAGTCTGTGAGTTCAGATCCATATATTACAACATCAGCAGATTGGATCCACAGACCAATTCCAGCCAGATAAAAGATGAGTTTCAGGTAATTTCATATGTCTCAGTCACTGCAGTTGGTGTATTGAAGGTGTTTAATCAATTTCTGTGTGTTATTTCGTGATTTCCAGCAGAGCAGAGAAGGGGGACACTGAGCCAAGGTCTGATTTCAGTTGATTTTCGTTGTACTGCTGGGTCAGGCAGAGGTTTGTTTTTGAACGTGGACTACTCAACCTTGAGCAAGGAAAAAACTCTTCCCATCGTTCCAGTAGAGCAAGGGTAGTAATTGTCACACATAATGCTGTACTTCTTATTTTAATAAGTATTGTGTTGTTCATTTTCTTCCATAATTTATACAGAAACATTTATGCCTCAAGGTGCCTTATTATCCATTCTTGTGGCTCTTATGGTGCTTCCAAGCTTTGACAATCAGCTTGTTGACAACCTTCCATGCAGGGGAGAGAGGGAAAATTAACAATTTTGGCTACTGTTAATTTTCAAGTAAATGTCAATGAACACCTCAGTTCACTGTCCATGTTTTGCCAGGTACCTGGTGACGAAACCCAAAATGATGGACAGTAAAACTCTCAAGTGCTCCATTAGTGCTCTTTGCCCAGGGCAAGCAACAAAATGGGGGCCCCTCCTTTGCTTCCTGTCGCTGTTGCTTTTCCCACCCTGGTAAATGGGCTTGGGACGCTCAGCCATGGGCCCTGTGCAGTTGTACCTCTCACACCATGGAGAGTTCACCCAGAATTCTGAACACTGAACTAAGTTTTCCAGTCTTATTTCCCATGAATCTGTAATTCATTACTGCGAGGCTGAAGAGAAACTGGCACAGGGTGCCCAGAGAAGCTGTGGCTGCCCCTGGATCCCTGGAAGTGCCCAAGGCCAGGCTGGACAGGGCTTGGAGCAACCTGGGATAGTGGAAGGTGTCCCTGCCCATGGCAGGGGAGTGGAATGGTTGGGCTTTAAGGTCCCCTTCCAACCCAAACCATTCTGTGGTTCTACGATTTTGAGCCAACATCAATGTAAGGCAAAAAACAAGATTGTGGGAAATTTGGAGCAAGGTGAGTTTGATGGGAAAGAGAGAGACATCTACTATTTGTTGAGTTCACTCATAGTCAGAGTAAAAGGGTGGAGATTGCTTTAATTGTAGTAATTCCCACCCCCTCTCCCAAGCAAAGTGTCTTTTGCAGCAAGAGAATGTCTTTTGGGAGCCCCAGCCTGAGTCAGAGGCCTCTTTTCCTCCCTCTCTGTGCAGAGGGAGAATGTGTGTCTTTTATCTGAAGCCTTACAGGGAATCATCAGGGTTGGTATAGTGAGATAAAGAATGTGGATCCCAACTGATGGCAGTTCAATTAAAAAAAGATCTGGTTCTATCAAGTGATAGCAGATCTGTAAAAGTGTTTCTGCTTCTGAATGCTTGGCATGAAGGAGCCAGAGCCGAACTTCATCAAATGCTGTTTAAAAAACCCACACTATTAAAAAAAAAGCCACTGCTTGCTGGGTGCATTTTGTCATGATATGAGACGGGATTTGTCGCCTCTGTGCTTGTTCTTTTGAGCTGCCAGGGGCTGGCAGCTCCTGTGGGAAGGAACTGCTCTGCTGTGCTTTGCATAAGAGGTTCGGTGTCTGTCTCGTTGTAGAATCTATTTTTACAGGATTTTGGCTCAGAGCGTTCCTCAGCCCTGATTGTCTGGGTTTAATGCAAAGCCTCTTTGCTGCAATCTTTAGGAAGCAGTTGATCTAACTATAGACCCCATGGCAGGGGAGTGGAATGGTTGGGCTTTAAGGTCCCCTTCCAACCCAAACCATTCTGTGGTTCTACGATTTTGAGCCAACATCAATGTAAGGCAAAAAACAAGATTGTGGGAAATTTGGAGCAAGGTGAGTTTGATGGGAAAGAGAGAGACATCTACTATTTGTTGAGTTCACTCATAGTCAGAGTAAAAGGGTGGAGATTGCTTTAATTGTAGTAATTCCCACCCCCTCTCCCAAGCAAAGTGTCTTTTGCAGCAAGAGAATGTCTTTTGGGAGCCCCAGCCTGAGTCAGAGGCCTCTTTTCCTCCCTCTCTGTGCAGAGGGAGAATGTGTGTCTTTTATCTGAAGCCTTACAGGGAATCATCAGGGTTGGTATAGTGAGATAAAGAATGTGGATCCCAACTGATGGCAGTTCAATTAAAAAAAGATCTGGTTCTATCAAGTGATAGCAGATCTGTAAAAGTGTTTCTGCTTCTGAATGCTTGGCATGAAGGAGCCAGAGCCGAACTTCATCAAATGCTGTTTAAAAAACCCACACTATTAAAAAAAAAGCCACTGCTTGCTGGGTGCATTTTGTCATGATATGAGACGGGATTTGTCGCCTCTGTGCTTGTTCTTTTGAGCTGCCAGGGGCTGGCAGCTCCTGTGGGAAGGAACTGCTCTGCTGTGCTTTGCATAAGAGGTTCGGTGTCTGTCTCGTTGTAGAATCTATTTTTACAGGATTTTGGCTCAGAGCGTTCCTCAGCCCTGATTGTCTGGGTTTAATGCAAAGCCTCTTTGCTGCAATCTTTAGGAAGCAGTTGATCTAACTATAGACCTGTGCTTGCAGTTTGTGGTATATAGGTCCCACTGGCCCTGAGGTAAGGCTGGATGTGTTTCTCATGCTCTACATGTTGTCTGGACACACAAAAGCTCGCTCTGGAGAGTTTTTGTAATCTGAATCAGTACAGGAGCAAGGGAGAGGGGGCAGTGGCATAAAATAGGCAGGACTAAATCACTAACAAGTCACCTGCCTGATTATCTGCACTGTCAGAGATCTGAGATTTCCTGTTTTCTCCCCAGCCAGACTCCCTGCCTTCCATCTCCAGACCACGTAGAACCTGAATCATTTAGAGCAGCTATATTATCTCAAGTTTCATACTTTGACACCTTCTTTTGTTTTGGATTATTTAACCTTCCTCTTTTCTTCGTTCATAACCTCTCTGTGGCAGAAGTCCAGTTCTTTGTAAGATTTTTTTTTTTTTTTTGGCCCCTAAATATTTTGCATTCTTCTGGCTGCAGAGAGTTCACTGTAGGACTCCATGGGCTTTGCTCAGCAAGAGGAGATGTAAAAGTGAAAATACAATGACATCAGACAGCCACTGATCTACCACCACTTAAGCACTGGTGTTAAGATGCATTCACTTTGATTTCTGAGTTTTGATCCTTGCTGACCAAGCTGGACTGGTTTGTCAGGAGGCCTCCACAATGGGGAACACAAAACAAAAATAAATTTAAAGAAACGTAGTCTGTCAAGCTGTGGAAAAGACAGACAACAGTCAAAGACTGAAAGCAGGGCCCCAGAGATTGGGTATGACTGTGTAAGTGAAGCATCCTCTGTGTCACTTCAAAAGGAAAGTATCAATCTAAATAATGTATGAAACAAATAGACTTTTCTGTTAAAAAACCTCAAAACAACATTTGATCTTAGGTTTTTATAAGATAAGTCAGTAGCTTGAGGGATCACCAGAGGCTCTGAACACAGCCTGACCTCCTGGGTGGTCCTCAGGGTACACCTGCACAGGACCCCCTTGCAGAGGGAGAAGGATTTGTGCTTCCACCCTAAGGATGGTTGAAACAGGAGGAGGTTTCACTCCATCACCACCTCAAACTGCATCTTATACCTGTGACACCTATTTCCAGCCTCTAGGAAAGAACAGAAATGTTGTCTGGCTGCTCTGGGGGTTTAGAGCTGGAAATGCTTGGGAGGGGTATAGTGCTTTCAATTTTTGCTGGAGCTAACAACATTTGGAAGAGTTCCTCAGGACAATCTGCAAAACGCAATGTGTTAGAACAGCAACAAGCTTCTTAATGCTCCTTCCTTTTTATCTCTGGGATGCCAAAGCTCTGCCAGTCTGAGTCCCTTTCAAACAAACATACTGGGCATATGGCATCCTTCTTGGAAGTGAACTCCGAGGCACTCAGCCTGTTTGTGTCTTTGTTTCCCCTGCTCCCTGCCCCTGCACAGACCCTGAACATCGTGACGCCGCGGGTGCGGCCGGAGGATTGCAGCATCGGGCTGCTGCCCCGCAACCACGACAAGAACCGCTGCATGGACGTGCTGCCCCTGGACCGCTGCCTGCCCTTCCTCATCTCCGTGGATGGCGAGTCCAGCAACTACATCAATGCTGCACTCATGGATGTAAGCACTGCTCTGGCCCCACCCGCTTCATTCCTTCTCAGGATGCTTTTCTGAGAGAATGGATCTGAAGAAAAGAACTTAGCTGTAGTTTCTGAGTCTGGTATCTCCAAACCGGGCAAAGCACGTGGATTTTCTCCTCAGCACCAAGATATGTCCTCTAGACTGTGATTATCCCTGGGAGGTGGTCACAGCACCAGCCTGACAGAGTTCAAGAAGCTTTCAGACCATACTTTTGGGAACTCTTGGGGATGGTGCTGTGCAGGGCCAGGAGCTGGACTCAGTGATCCTTGAGGGTCCCTTCCAAGCCAGCCTATTCTGTGATCACACACCCTTAGTTCTGCACCACACCATGGAGAATTTTTGGCAAAGACATCCCTCAATGTGCAGTCTGAGGCTGGATCATAGAAAGGCAGATGCAGGAAGAAGTGGTGGGACAGCTCTTCCCATAAGTTAGTTTTTGTATCCATTGGGAAGAGAAATGTTTGCCAGGTCAGCTCTTTGAAAAAGGATCATTTGCAGTGTGGAGCGAGTGATTGATTTGATCTTAATGCAGTTAAGAATGTGGGAGTGCAGGGATCAGATGTGCAAAATACTTCCAGGCTAAAGGATGTGAGTTGAGCTGATGTGACTCTGTCCAAAGGCATTTTCCCTCGCTTTGTTTATAGCCTGGAATTTCACAGCATGGGTCATTTGTGGAGGATGAATTATGTTGATGGCTTCTTTTTGCTGTGGTGCCTTTGGACACAGACGTCTTTAAAGCCACTAATTATTGCACTTGGAGTATGTGTAAATGTGATCCAGGGTGAAAAACCTTCATTTTTTCCCTGGCAGCAACAGGGTCACTGTTTTTAATTTTGTCTGTTCTTCAGTCTTTGGGAAACAGCGATGCTGTTGCATTTAAGATAATTTGGTCAAATGGTCACAGAAGTTATTTTAGTTTTTTTCTGCAAGATTGTGATGTTTTCATTGCAAACATGCCTGAGGAAACTTGTTTTTTAAAGTGTGTTCAGTGCTTTTGCACATCTGCAGAAGCACAATCCAGTCTTTGCTTTCTTAGGGATTGGGAATGTTTGTACATTTCAGCCCTTATTGCCTCAAATCACTTTGCTAATATTTGTATCCTTCCCCACAAAATTCCAGTGGATTAATTTTTTTAAGTACAAAGCAATTTTTCACCTTCCATTGAAATTCAGCTGCTCTCATGTTCTCTGGCTTTTCTCTTTCTTTCCATAGAGGAATCAGGAACTTTGGGGGCAAAAATAATCACAAGGGAACAGCTAAAATCCTACATTTTCGTAGCTGTTCTTGCTGAGAACAGACCTTGTAAATTCTTTTTTTCCCTGGTAACTTCATGTGTGAAGTCTTGTACTGACCATGGACCCTTAGAGGACACCCTCCATCCCATATTGCCTTGAATGGAGCAAAACTGTCCCTCACCTTCCCCTAAAACAATGGAGTGCAAAAAATGAGATTAAAGGCACATTGTGAGTCAAGCCATGTAGAAGTGATGATAGATTTGTATTTAATCCATGGGGTTTGGAGAAAAACATGATTCCATGTGTCCCTGACATCATCATTCCCCCGTAATCCCACACATGTTCTCTTGCATGAGTAATTCACACCTGTGTGTCACCTTCCCTTTGAAATAGGACAGTGAACCTGGTTCCTCCCCTGTCTTAAATATCTGGGGAAGGTTTCTTTTTTCTCCTAATGGCAAACCCCACAAGCACTTGTGCCCTTCAGCCAAGGGTTTAGCCAGGTTTGCATTTTGCTGCTGGCACACCATGAAAAAACCACAGCAGGAACACTCTGGTGTTTAATTAAGAGATAAACCTCACTGTTTTATTTGCCACTATGTTGCCACCACTGCTCTGGTACTTCACTGCTTTTGACCCATACTGGTGTTTCTAGATGTGAGATGCAGAATGGGGAAAAAGAGAGAAGTCCGTTCCAGACTATAATTCCCAATAAATTGTTTCCTTTTCCTTCTCTCTGTGTCATGTCCCATCACCCTCCTCGCACGTGCACACTCACAAGCACCTTTTTCCCAGCATGGCCTGCCCAGCACTTCCACCCACATCTGCCTCAGGTGGAGGAGAAAAGGCAAACCCCCATGATGGGCAGCTTAATGCTTCAGGATTTTATTTATTTCTTCACTTTAAATCCAGAATTTTATTCTGTTGGAGGGATTTTTGTGCTCTTTTGTTTTTTTACCCCAGAATTAGTGTGCCTTTTGATTCAAGTCTGCTTCACGGATGTACAGCACAAAGGACTGTGCAGTTTCCAGGCTCATTTAAGCCTTGCCTGCCGTGGTTGGAGAACGATAGTTTTCAGCTTGTGGCCTTTCATCCCTGAGAGCCTCACAAACATTCATTAACTCAGCCCCACAGAGGTTGGGAGCACAGCTCCACCCCTTCATGCTTAGGGAGGCTGAGGCCAGGGGGCCTTTCTGAGGTGAAAGAATGATATCAGAAATTAAATGCCAACGTCACAGGCTCTGAATGCTGCCCCACAAGCTCATAAAGGATGGCTGGGATCCAAGTGTGCCACCTCTGTCACACTGCGCCCCCAGGCAGCCACAGCAGACTGGGCTAATCCCTTCTGGAGATCCTCGAGGCTACCACAGCATAAAGGAGAGCATTTGCTTCCAGCTGTTTTCCTTCCAATTATTAATATTACTGATAGTAGTAGTAATAGCAGAATTAGCATTATTTGCTGTGTCTCAAAATATAAATAATTGATTTGGGTAATCTCTGCTCTTGTGACACTTCTTTAATGAAATGTCTTCATTGGGAGCAAAGGAATCCCATTACGAGGCGTTCATTCATTGCGGAGCGATAACAAGGAGCAGGATGTGTGATTTGTATAATCTGGTTAAATGGCTCAGATTGCGTCCCCACAGCCTCCCGGGTATAATATTCCTTTGAATAAAAGTTGATTGAATTTTTTTGTTTTTTTAACTCATCTTATTCTTTTGTTAGAGCCACAAGCAACCTGCTGCCTTCATTGTCACCCAGCACCCTTTGCCCAACACCATCGCAGACTTCTGGAGGCTGGTGTTTGACTACAACTGCTCCTCCGTGGTGATGCTCAACGAGATGGATGCAGCACAGGTGAGTGGCTCTTCATTCCTGGCATGTCACTTCCTTCTCAAATCCAGGGGGTTTCAGAGAGTTCCTGCTCCCATTTTCTTTGGCCCTCCCACCCCAATAAATAAATGAGGGGAAGCTGGAAAGTAATAGGTGATGTTTGGGGTTTAAATGGAGAATAAATCCACATGCTTGGCTCTTTGTAAGCTAATTCTTGTTGCAATTAAAAGGGATCACAGAAGGGTTTGGATGGGAAGAGACCTTAAAGTTCATCTCATCCCACCCCTGCCATGGGCAGGGACACCTTCCACCAGCCCAGGCTGCTCCAAGCCCCATCCAGCCTGGCCTTGGACACTTCCAGGGATCCAGGGGCAGCCACAGCTGCTCTGGGCAACCTGTGCCGGGGCCTGCCCACCCTCACAGGGAAGAATTTCTTCCTGATATCCCATCTAACTCTGGCCTCCTTCAGCTTAATGCTATTCCTCTCTTTCCTATCCCTCCACATCCTTCTGAAAAGTCCCCCTCCAGCCTTCCTGTAACCCGCTTTTATGTACTGGAAAGTTGCTATAAGGTCTCCCCGCTTATTATATAAATACTTTGATATAAAATTATATAAAGTTGATATATTTGAAAGTATTAAAAAGTTTTATATAAATACTTTCTATATTACAGAATTACTTTGTGTTTCCAGCCCAGAATTTCCCTCCCAAACCCACTTTCTTCCCTTTCACATTTTTGTCTGCATTTGGTTCAAGAAAGTGCTCCCTACCACAGCCCCAGTGTGCTTCACACTTGCCTTTTTCACAGAGCATTTCCAGAAGAATAAAACCAAGAGAGCTGAAATAATTTGAAGGATCTTTCCCCTGAGATTTCCAGCACAATTCTGTAATACTGAGAAATGTGCTTTGCACAGTTTGACAAGAACATAGTGCTTTGTATCTTTTTTTTTTTCTTTCTTTTTAATTCCACATCTAAGTTGGGTTTTGGCTACTGGCCACACCGTGATTTTCAGGATTTGAGCTTGCCAGGGAGGAGCTTTTGCCATTCCTTCTGCCCTGGTGTCTCCAGCCAACTTGCTGATGAGTGGCAGAGGATAACAGCTTTCAAAAAGGCACAATCATGCAATTTGTGTGGAGAGTACATTTGGCATGGCTAATTCACCCATTCCAGCACTTGTTCTATGAGAAGAGAGGAACCCTCAAGCAGTTGGTACTTCATGGATTCATTTTTCATTTGTCTCTTCCCAGTCTTACCACACATGGAGGCAGTGAAATTACTGGTCTCTTTTTTGGACGGTGATGGAGAAACCAACTGCCCCAGTCCTTAAGGGGATGTCCCATTAGGGGGAACTCTGTGGGATTCCATTCCAGCTGCAGGGAGAGCTCTGCTCAGCACTGGGTTCTCCTGGTGCCCTGCAGAGCCCCACCTCTCTGTGAGCAACCAGAGATCCTCTGGATCTTCTGTTTCCCTCTTCCATCCACCCTCCTTGATTCTGCATCTTGGCATTCAATCCAGAGACAAATTTCATCTTTTTTTCCTGACACTTCAAAGCCAAACCCAGCTTTTTCTGGAAATGACACACTTTCTCACACTTGGTTCTTGGAAAACACAAACCTTTCAGTTTCAGCCAGTGTTATTCTTCTGACTGTCTTTCTACACAAAGCTTATTTCTTTTCCTAGCAAAGTTTTGCTGTTATGATGTGGTCTGTAGGCACAGGAAAGGGGATTTGGCAGTGCATGAAGTCACTTTGACAGTTTCTGTAGCACAGTGTCACCTCCCTCGAGAGTGCAGCCAATGCCAGAACACCCAGGTGGCACTGGAAGTTAAGGAGGATTTTAAAGTTTGTATTGTATGAGCTACCAGGACCAGGTGTGGCAGCTTGATATCATAGAATCATTTGGTGTGGAAAAGACCTCTAAGATCATTGACTCCAACCTCGATGGAGTTATCTCAGCACTGCCAAATTCACCACTAACCCATGTCTCCAAGCGCCACATCTACATGTCTTTTAAATCCTTCCAGGGATGGTGGCTCCACCACTGCCCTGGGCAGCCTGTTCCAATGCCTGACCACCCTTTCAGTGGAGAAATTTTCCCAGTATCCAGTCTAAGCCTCCCCTGGCACAACTTGAGGCCGTTCCCTCTCCTCCTGTCCCTGTTCCCTGGGAGCAGAGCCCGACCCCCCCGGCTGCCCCCTCCTGTCAGGGACTTGTGCAGAGCCACAAGGTCCCCCCTGAGCCTCCTTTGCTCCAGGCTGAGCCCCTTTCCCAGCTCCCTCAGCCACTCCTGGGGCTCCAGCCCCTCCCCCAGCTCTGTTGCCCTTCACACAACCACTGTGTGATTGAGCCTCACGCCAGTGGCCTCAGCCCATCAATCCAGATCCCTCTGCAGATCCTTCCTGCCCTCCAGCAGATCATCAGATCCATTGTGGAGATGCATTTTCTGGAGGGGGACTTGGCACCGTGCCCGCCCTGTCCCTGCATGACAATGTTGTCATCACCTGCCTGTTGAGCAGTGCCTGATCCCAGGCTGTGCCCTGAGCACAGGGAAAAGGTGCAGATAAACCCACGTGGAGGTCAGAGCACACAGCAGCCATTTTTCAGCAGTGTGTACACCTGTGTGTTTGGAGAGGTAGCCATCCACACACCTGCTCTGGGAGAAGCAAAGTTCCCATGCTAAGGGAAGGTTTAATCTTTTTCTGCTTTCCAGTGCACCTTGAGGTTGTTTGCTAAAGCTCCTGCTCGGCTCACATCTCCCTGCCTGTGGGACAGATGCTTTGAGAGGAGATCACTAGGCAGCTTGAAAGTCTGAATGAAGAGTAAAGAATCCCTTCAAAGGACTTGCTTGTGTGGTCGTGGCTGGCTTGCTTAATCTTGAAAAACCAACAGGGGCAAAGATGCATAAGATTGTGTGAATATCCCACCCAATTTCAATCCTATGTGATCAAAGGAAGAACAGGAGTGCAGAATTAATGCAGTTGCATGCACACTCGACATTGTTGCTGGCAGTGATTGAACTTGAAAAGCTTGGGATCAAGTTCAAATGAGCATCTGGGGGTTTCAAAACTTGTACAAAATTACACTTGAAAATAGGAAGGAAAAAAACCCACAAAGAAATACAATCTTAGCAGAAACTGCTAATGAGATCTCATGCAAAATATTTTTGCGCCATGATCTATTTCCAGATGGATTTAAAATCCTTAGATTGTAATTTGTGTGCATAGGATGTTTTTTGTCCTTTCAACTCAATGACATCAGCACAAGAAAAAGACTTCCAGCCTGCTTCACAAACTTCAGAGATGCAGTTGTGGTTCACCCTGAAACCAGAAACTCAATCTCCTTCCCCTGCTCACTTGGTAGAGCCAGAAAGATAAAAAGTTCATCTTGCAGAAAAAAAGAAATTCCAGTTTGTTTGAATTAAGATTAATTTTCTTGGTGCCTGGACTGTTTCCTCATTTTTACCAAATCTTTATGGTTCCTATTAAATTTATCTACAGACACTAATCTTCTAATGTTCCTTTTCAATCTCTACCTTTACAGAAGCTTCATTTGTCCGCCACCTTCTCTGCACCTCTAGACCCAGAATTCAATCCGTTACAAATTGTGTTCATGCAAAAATAAACAGCAAGAAAAGTCCAGGCCCTAAAATATATTTCTTTTTTTCTTCATACTCAGGATATAAAATGTTTTACTGAGCTAGAATGAGATCTTCTCTGAACAAAGCCACATTATACAAGATTGGTGATGGATTTTGAGCTGGTTATAAATCCAAATGGAATGATTGAGTATGTTCATAATTAAGATTTCTGTTTGGTTTTGTTTATTTCCTAGCTCTGCATGCAGTACTGGCCTGAGAAGACATCCTGTTGTTACGGCCCAATCCAAGTGGAGTTTGTTTCCGCAGACATTGATGAAGATATCATCAACCGGATATTCCGGATTTGCAACATGGCCAGGGTAAGAGAGGAGAGATACCACATTTCCTGGTTATTCTCAAAAACACATTTTGACTTGAGGAAGAGGCAGAGCCAAGACTTGTGGTTTAGAGATGCAGAATCCCTCACCTAGGAACGAAATTCCACTGCAGCTACTTCCTTTAATTAACATTTAATCAGCCTGCATTGCTAAAGGACTCTTGGCTGAAGGCAGCAAGTGGATGATATGAGCTGAAAATCTGTATTTAAATGGTGAGCATTTTTCTGTGTGTATCTGAGAACAATTCATCACTTTGTAGCCAATACAAAGCCATCAGTATTGCAGGAAATAAACTGGGATGGTGTCAGCAGCTCTCCATCTGTCAGCTACCAGGCAGCATCTCTGAAGACAGATGCAATGTTTACTGGCTAGACTGGGATTCCCAATTGCCACTGCTTTCCCTATAAATAAGCAACTGCCATTTCTGTAAGCAACTCTTTGTCTGTGTCCCTCAGCCCCAGGACAGCTGAAATGATAGAAACAAAGTTTATCTGCACACTGAGCCTTGGCAATCCGACTTCAGGGCTGCAGGAAAGGGCTTCAGCAGAGGATTTTTCTCTCATTAGTTGTTTCCCAGATTGATTAGGTTTTCTTTGTTGTTCCTCTTTCATTTTTTCTAATCAGAAATGGAAGCAGGCTCCACAAATTGTATCTCCTTGCAGTTTAACACATCAGTCTCCGCATGGTCAGAGCCTGGGCAGCAGTTCCATTGTGGCACTGCAGAGGGAACCTTGTGGTCCAGTCACAGAAATTGATAAATTGGTTGGATATTAGGCACATTCCTGTGTCCCAGTGAGAGCCTGGGGATCATAAAGCTGGTCAGACCAAGGCTCTGTGACTCTCAGATGGAGCTGGCCTGTGGATGCAGGGCTGGCAGGGTGGGTGCTGTGCACTCACAGCTCTCTGCACTCATCCGTGTCCAACACCACGGCCACTGCCAGCAAATTTATGAGGGTGCTTTCCCTCCACAGTCCCCAGAGAATTTTTGAGGGTCACCTTTACTTCTTAGGGCACAGAACAGGCAACCAGGAAAGAGATATTTGATCTGTTTGTGCATTTTGATGAAACTTTATTCTGGAAACCAAACAGGGGTCCCATGTTTTGGTGTCTGCCTGGCTCTGTAATAATCATTATCCAGGCTAGGGATCAGCCCTTGTTTCTGCACTGTGTCAGGTACCCAGAGTGGACAATGCTAACAGTGCAGATGCAGAGGGGAGGATGCTGTGTCACCAGTGCCCCAGCTCTGCCCCGTCCCTGTGCCCCTGCCCCGTCCAGCACCCTGAGCAGGCCCTGTGTTCCAGCCGCAGGACGGGTATCGCATCGTGCAGCACCTGCAGTACATCGGCTGGCCGGCTTACAGGGACACCCCTCCCTCCAAACGCTCCCTGCTGAAGGTGGTCAGGAGGCTGGAGAAGTGGCAGGAGCAGTACGACGGCAGAGACGGGCGCACTGTGGTCCACTGCCTGTAAGTAGGGCTGGAAAATGTCTGCAGCCTCACGCGGTGCTGTGTGAAGACAGCTGGTTGTGGATCTGGAAATCTGGTGGCTTGCCAGGCTTCAGCTGGAGAAAATGCAGTTAAAGTACATTTATCATACACTGCAAGTTGGATATTGTACTGCATTATAGTATCCTGGCCCAGGGATTTTACTGATCGCAGTGAGAAATAGCTCCAAAAGCTCTGCTACATTGTGGGTCCTGTGACTGGAGCCCAGAGAGAGCTGAAGCAGCTCTGCCACATGCCCAGCTCTGAGCACAGAGCTGCTGTGAGCCCAGAGCAGGGATTTGCAGCACTGCAGTCCTTGAGATTCCCTGTCCACCACTCCAGGAGTCCCTTAGCCCTTCCATCCCTGCCTCCTGGTCTACAGGTCTCCACTTTCACAAACTCACAGAATGGTTTGGGTTGGAAGGGAGCCCAAGCACCACTCAGTCCTAGTGGACACCTGCCACTGTCCCAGGTTGCTCCAAGCCCTGTCCACCCTGGCCTTGGACACTTCTAGGGGTCCAGGGGCAGCCACAGGTTTTCTGGGCACCCTGTGCCAGGGCCTCCCCAGCTTCAAAGGGAGGAATTCCTTCTCAATATTCAACTAACCCTGCCCTCTGGCAGTGGGAAGCCACTGCCCCTTGTCCTGTCACTCCATGCCCTTGTTCCAAGTCACTCCCCAGGCCTCTCAGAGCCCCTTTAGGCACACAAATCCTTGAATATCCATGACCAGTCATTACATTAAAGACCTTCCCCAGTGTCCATGGGGTGTGAGCTGTGGGCTCTCCTTCCCTCAGCCTCACCAGCTCCACCCTCACCTCTTTTCTCCTGCTCCCAGGAACGGCGGGGGACGCAGCGGCACCTTCTGTGCCATCTGCAGCGTGTGTGAAATGATCCAGCAGCAAAATATCATCGACGTGTTCCACATAGTGAAAACGCTACGGAATAACAAATCCAACATGGTGGAGTCACTGGTGAGGCTTTTTTCTGCTCATTCTCCCACCCACTGTGTGCAAGGCACTTCAGGATAGGTAAGAAAATGTCATGGCTTAGTTCAGGATGAATCAAAATGAATCAGAACATGAAGGCATCAGAGTTAAAACTGGTCCTGTTTTAGCATGTTCAGTGAATCCTCCTGCTTCTCTTTTTGAGCAGAGGGGATGCCCTGGCAGAGTGATGGGCACACTGTCCCATGCCCAGCTGCCTCAGGTCAAACCCCACAGAGCTGTCACCATGGCTGTGGGAAGAGTGGGATTTGTCCTCCTGTCCAGCCCAGTGCTGGGTTCTGTGACGTGCCTTGAAACCAGGAAGGTAGAACAGTCCAGCCCCCAGGCCTGGCTCCCTGCAGCTCAGGAGATTAAAGTGTCCTGAATTCAGTCATCTCCATCGATCACACTGAGTCCGTGCCTCAGAAGCAACACGTGCACTGAGGGCTGGAGGCAAATAATGAATAGTCCAGACTGAGGCTGTCTCTTTGAGTGCTTTTCTCTTCCATTGACAGCACCATCTCCCAGCAATGCTTGCTCAGGATCACACAGGAACACAATCAGTGTTTGCCTGCTCCTGCCAAAGGGTATAAGAGAGAGGGAGGAGGTGTTTTTGCTTGTAGAACAGGGCTCTGAGGAATTTACCCATATCCTGATGCCATTCCTTTGTGTTCTCTCTTTCAGGAACAGTATAAATTTGTATACGAGGTTGCACTGGAATACTTGAGTTCCTTTTAGCCCAGCCAAGGGAGGGGACCCCACGATGTGCCAGACCCCAAACTCTGGCGGATGCTTCTCCCCTGTCCCGCACTGGAAGGCAGTAACAAGTGTGGGAAGGAAAACAACTCCTTCCTGGAGCAAGAGACTGAGGCTGCAGAGACCTCCCTGGAAGCGGAGGCGATGCCTGTGTGTGCTGCTGCCTGCTTTCTATCAGAACATCTACTGCTTCTTAAATAACCTACTGTAAAAATTAGCAAAATGGGAGACAGGCTGAAAGACTGGACTTTCTAATCCCCTCTGACTTCTCTCCTCTTTTGGATTGTATTTTTGCTCTGCTTGCTGCAGAGTGGGGAAGGAATGAAACCCTTAGGAAATTCTCTTTTAAATGTCTCCTTTTTAATTTATAATTTTGTTCTCAAATCCCAGCCTTTTAATTTTTTAATTTCATGCAGCAGTCATTTGGGAAAAATGAGATAGCCATAGGGGATACATGAAATGTTTCATTACGATTTGTCTACCTTATCTGTTTCCTTTTATTTGTTTTTCCAAATGAAAAGGCCAACACAGACACAAAAACAAAAAAGAAAAAAATGAAAAGAAAAAGCTGGGGTTCTCTTCCCATGTGTAGTCCCTTTAAGCATGAAAATAGATGGTGGAGATGAGAAGCTGTTCATGGATTCACTGCCTCCACACAAATGTTTCCTCCCAGTTTCTGCTCGACTTCCAGGGCTGTGCATGACCCAGTTCCATCCCTCTGGTCTGTGTCCTTTTGCTGCTGGTGAAGCCACTGAGGACTTTCCCAGCCACTAGAACCTGAAGGTTAAATATTTGCATCAAACCAATTGCATTTGTCTTGCAACCTCGGTAACTTCGTTACCGCATTTTCCAAGTATTTGCTGGGGTGCAGTGTGTCTGACAAACAGGGTATGAAGTAGGTATTATTGCTCATATACTATCTATGACTCTTTTTTATTCATTATTTGTATTGCTGTAGAACTTAGGACCCCTAGTCATGAAAAAAAAAACTAGGCACTGTGCAAACAGACAACAAAGAAAGCTCCTGCTCAAGAGTTTAAAGTCTGAAGGTTCTTAAAATTGGGTTTGGGCAAGATTTCCTCACTATTTCCAGGCCCTACTAGCTTCAAAATTGTAACCCATTGGAGCTGTAGGAAAGGTGATGTACATACACAGGAACCTAATCTGACACCTGTAAAGAGAAGTGTTAGCCCAGCACAGCAACTTCGCTTCTTAAGCAAAACGGCTTTTGTTTTATTCTGCAAATTGCCTGTGCAAGTCTCCTTCTCTGAAACAAACACCAGATGTGTTTTGCCATGGCTCTGGACCTCATTCTGATGTCTTAGCAGCTAAGAAATTGCTTTTCTGAAAAAGTATGTTGAAGTAGTTAATCACTAAGGTCTGCGGGGTAATCTTGGAGAAAAAAAAAAAAATTGAATGAACAAGACTTTACAATAATTAGTATTTCAATTTAGCCATTTATTTATCTTGAGGGTGAGGGATATGAGGTTGCTCTGTGTGTAAATTAGATTCTGGCATGTATGTTTCTTCAAATTCAGACTTGCTGAAAGATAGACTGAAGTTAAGAGTTTAAGGAAACTCCAATTTTCTTATCACCCTGTAGTTTTCCACCCTCAGGTAAATACTCGGAGGCTGCTGTGAGCTCTGTCCTGCCCATGCCAGGCACAGAGCATGCCAGACGTTCAAAATGCTTTGCTAATTCTGTCTGTGAGTTCAAAAGGCACCTCTGTTCCATGGTCATTCTTTCTGCAATCCCTCGCCTTGACCAGGAGGGATGGAAATGAAATCTGGCAAAAGCAGCTCTCGACTCAGACACAGCAGTGCCCAACCAGTGGTCGTCCACCAGGACCTGCACCAGCTTAGGGAAGGATGCTTGGAGTTTCATTAATGCCCCTCTTGATAAGCAAAGGAGGGAGCTCACAGGATGCTGAACCACCTGGGATTTTTCTAAGGAGCTTTGGATTCTTGGCTTTAATATCATGAAGGCCTTAACTGATCATGAACCACCTTCTCACAGGAGCCTCTGCACTGTTCCTGGTTGGTCCTTTCTGTTGCCTGCCAAAAAGTCATGAAATCATCTTTAGTTCCAGTTGGGGCTGTAGGTGGGTGTCTGGCATCTCAGGCTACTGGTCTGAATTGGGTTTTTCTCTTTTTGCAACTAAAGATCAAAATTCAGCA
>NW_008238342.1:1799525-1815880 GCF_000691975.1 Corvus brachyrhynchos
CAGGAAAAAAACCATAAATAGAAGGCAAAGTAAAACTGAGATAAAAATGAGAGGAAAGGTATGGTATTAGTGTTATGATTACAGGTGGCTGGATGAAATAGTGTAGGTCAGGAGCTGGGAGCTATTAGCAAAGAAGAGGGAAGAGGGAATTCTAATCTCAGGATGGGGTTTTTCAACAAGTGCCCCGGTATGAAGAAGCTACAAATCAGCAAAGTGGTTTTGAGTCTGCTCACTCCAGAAAGCCAGAGGGAACCACTCCCTGTGGATACTATGGAAATATTAATTAGTATTTAGCAGTCTGTTAATTTCACATGGAAAGTAGCACAGTGACAGGTCTCCCTCATGGCTTCAGGGAGTGAAGCCAGCACTGAGGGTGACAGCTGGGATAAGGGAACAGAGAGGTAAAGAGATGCCAGCGTCACTGAGGTGTGAAGTGTAGGAGGTAATTTAGGCTTAACTTAAAAGAAAGTGGGTTGAAATGCCAGAGTCAAGCCCACAGGAGGGGTGTGTGTGTGAAGGGACGGAGGTGTGGGATGAGCAGAGCAGAACAGCACTGGCAGTGCAGCTGTTGAGGGTCTGGAGGTAGGTTTGAATGTGTTTTATGGTATGAAAAGTGCTACTAAAGGATCAGGTACCTGCATCAGCTGGCCCACAGCAACTCACTGTGTGCTCAGCCCTCTGCAAATGCCAAGTGATGTTGGCACAAACTGCAGGGAAAGATACTGAAGCTAAATTTTACATTTTATAGGAGCTCAATGGAAATGTTGGTTACCACAGCCCAACTGTTAGTCACAGCTTATTATGTGGCCACTCAGCCGTGTGTCTGAACCTCCTAATGTCCAGCCTACAACCCATGTGGAAAGATGCTCAGCAGACACTGCAGATTGTGTTGCCAAACTGTTACAAATTCCTGCAGTTACGGTGCTTTTGGGGGGCTGACCCAGCTCCAGTCTGCGTTGGCTCAGGGATCTTCATGCTGTTCCTCCCTGCACTGTGCATATATGCCAAGTGTGAATTAATGATGAGGGGAATTGTGTGGAAAAGTTGACTTTAAATCACTTTATTACCTTGAGGTTGTTTAAACCCTAGAGAATAGCCCCTAGTGAAGTAAGTAATGTGTTTGAAGCAAGATTATGGGCGATGGGTTTGTTTTCACGGTGAAAGAAAGAAATTATGGGATGAGATAAAGGAGGTTTTCTCCTGGAAGGATTAATAGTCAGTGTGAGCTTTTCAGCCTAAGCATCCCCTGCAATGGATGGAAAGTGATAATGTGCAGTAAAAAAAGGTGAATTCCTCAGTGGTTGAATTTTAGGCTGGAAAAAAAATATTGGCAATATTTGGATGGACATAGTGAAGATGAACTTCTTCCCATGGAGACATCCTTCAGGGGTGAGGGGGCAATGTTTGTGATAGCACAGAGTTGGTGTGAAGTTTGGTCTGAAATACAAGGAACTAGAAATAGGTGGTTCGGGGTCACTGTCTCATATAGAGGGTAACCAACATCTTAAATTATTAAGGGATGTAACTGCAGCAATGAATTCCACTGGTTATCAGTAATTTCTAACCTTTTATTCTGGAGCTGTAAACTCCCTGGGGAAAAAAGAGTCCAGTGGCCACAGAGACCCCACAGCAGTAGACTTAAGCCTGTGGATGCTAGACTGGTGTTTCCATTTAGTTTCCAGAGGCCCTTGAGCAGTAGTTTGGTGGATTTCCTTTGGGAATCTCAAGCCAGGGATTGCTGGTCACTGCTCTTGGTGTGCTGTAGAGTCAGAGGAAGGAGAGAGGCTCCTGCAGCAGGTGGTTCAGGAGGCAGTTAAAGCAGTTTCCATCTGGAAGAGAAGGAAAGGAGAAGAAATCTCCTTTGGGAGAAACCAAACATTGGAGGAGAAGGCAGATGAAATGGATCCTGAAACAGGTAGGAAATTTGCACCTTGCTCTCTCTCTCATTCTTGCGCAGCTGCTCTCATCTTTCTCTTACTCTTCTGAGTTCCTGCCAAGATCATAAAAAACAGGTAATGTCACATTCTGTGCTGTGGAGATGGAGCACTCGGAGTGTGACAGAGGGAATAAATCCTTAGGGACAAAGATAAAAGAAGATTTGCTTGAGAGAGGAATCTTCAAATATGAGGTGCTTCTATCTGTCCCACTTGCAGAATTTTTAGTGACGTCGCAGGGCAGTGCACAGTCCTGGCATGGGTGTGCAATGCAGTGGAAAAGTTCCCCTTGGGAAACTTCACTGTCCTGTAATAAATGTGAACAATCCACTCCATGACTTTGGCAGCACAGTTAATTTTTGTCATCTCCCCAGCCAGTGCAAGGGGCATCTCAAGACCTTGGTGTGAAACTGCTGCATTTTCATTTGAGAATCTTTAATTTGTCTTAAATGTACAAAAGACAGACAACCCCATTTTTTTTTTGGGAAATAAAGGGGGCCATGTGGCAAGGGTGGCAGCATTTATTTAGCATAACCACTGCCACTGGGTCAAAAATTCCATATTGCTGCTGTCTGAGGGCAGAACAAAGCACTGCAGCTGCCCTGCCCAGGCAGAGGAGCAGGAGGAGCCAGCTTAGTCAGAGAGACAGATGTGAGTCATGAGGATTCTGTTAACCCTCCTGTGCTCCTGTTTGTTTAGATTGCAGTCTTCTATAGCCATACATACATAATATACAATTTCAATGCAAGTGCTCTTTCTTTCCCTGTTCCCAAAAATACCTACAGCTCTTTTTCCTCGAGGGTGAGCCAACAGCGTAGCGAGCAAAGCCCAATTTCTGCCGTTTTGGCAAGGACCACTAGGAAAATCCATCATGTATTATCTGTTCATTGACTTGGAAAAGGTATCAATCATCTCCCTCATATGCATACTTGAAGAATGTACAATTTGCTCAAACTGTCAAGCAGAATCATACATTTTAACATACCAAGACAAAATCCTGGTGGTACAGAGTGTGATTGAAAGAAAAAAAAAAGTAGACAAAAACTTGCTGACCTCCAGTGACCTCTACTCTATAATATTTGCTGTGTTAAAATATTTTAAAAGTTTCCCTTGTGAAAAAAAATAAACTACGCTCAGAATATCCTACAATTTAATGTTGGACTAGCAGAATGTGAAAACCTGGCAGCTTTGCCAGTTTGTAAAAGCATGAGAGATCTAAATTAGTCTTTCCATCCTCATCCCAGTTCATGCAGCAGATTTTCCACCACTATTCTGTTTTCAACCTGAGCCTTAAAAGACAAGCTAATGCAGCAGACTGAATGCCAGGTGCTGGTGTTCCCATAGTGTTTCCTGGCAGGGTAGAAAAAAACCAAAACAGAATGAAAAGGAAAAAGAACAAACTAAAATGTTTTTTCTTGGAATTCAGTTCAATGAGCTGTTTCTGAGCAGGATAAACAAGAGCCAGTCCGTGCCGCTCTGGAGGTACAGGATGAAGACACGTTGTTGATGTCCCTTAGGGACCAGTCCTGGTATTTCATGTGTGGGTACCCAAGAGTGTAGTGGTTCCTTTAGTGGAGGCAGTTGTCACAGGAGGACTGTTTCAGTGGAGATCTGTTACCCTGAAATGCCGCTCTTTGGGACACCCTGTGAGACACCTGAAGTGTCCTGCACTGTGGAGATGTGTGAGCACATCATCTTTCAGTGAGGACCTCCAGGAAATCTTCGTGGTGTGAAATAATGGGAAGGAGTGTGTTTTGGGGGATGGAAGAGGAAGTGGGGCCAGCACTTTACAAGCTTTCATGAATTTAGGTACTCTTAAGTCTCCCCAGGACAAACACTGCTCAGTTTTTCACATTGCTGGCAGTCAAACCAAGCTTCATGTGCTGGGCTTCCATGTACCTGGAGCAGAACTGGAATCACCCCCTCATTGCCCCTCTAGCCCTTTCTTGCATTGCCAGCATTTAAACACTGTACTTCTATGCCAAAAGTTTGAGCTGCATCCTTAACACCTCCTTTAACCCATCCCAACTAACCACAGCGACAAAATTCACTCCCACACTGATTTAATCTCCTCCCTTCCCTCGCCGACCCTGTTGGAATTAAAATGTGCCAGCATCACTTCTTGCCAGACTTGTCACCACTTCACACAGCGATGCTGTGGCTGCCTCTGGATGAGCAGTCTCCCATTCCAGCTCCCTGGATGTGTTTTTGGGCAGGGAGGAGTGCTGCATGAGAGCGAGTCTCTGCTGTTGCGATGTCGCCCCATCTCCTCCCCCCGGCCTTTATGGATTACTGGTGAAACCCACTTGTACAGTTTGGATGTTTGATAGATAAAGCACGTATGAAAAAAAAAGGAAAAAAATATAAATACAAAACTCTCAACACTGTGCATTCAGTGTCTTTTCTTTCTAGCTTAAAAGAAGGAAGGTAAATAATGTCAAGTCAATGAATATCAGATATATTTTTTGACTGTACATTACAGTGAAGTGTAATCTTTTTTTTACAACTGCGAGTCCATCTTATTTATTCTTGTAAATGTTCCCAGACAATGTTTGTAATATGGGCTGTGTTGCAAATCCATAAAATAAATCTGTGATCTGAGATTAATGTTTTACTAAGAGACTCTTGTACTTGTGCCTTTTCTTTGCACTTAAGAGGAGACAGGGCATTGTGAGCAGCACTGCTGGAAATGATGAGGTGATTGCATGACAAAAAATAAGACCAGCATCTTGTCACAGTGATGGGCTTTGCATCATGGTTGTCATTCAGGAGATGAAGAGCAGCAAAGAGAATTCAGCAGGCACTTCAGCCTAGCTGCAGATTTTGTGTCAGTCCTCTCAGAAAGCCTGTGGATGTGAGCTAAGTAGTTTTGAAAATTACAGTCTTAGTAGCATGGGTTAGAGCAAAGCATATTTTTGCAACTTTTTCTCTCTAACAGGTATTACTGTATTGTTTCCTTGGTACTCAGTGCTGAATGACAATTGCTGATAGGTTCCTGAGATTTTTCTGGTGGCTTCTATAGATAAGACAGATATTTTTGTTGTTGCTGAGCAGGGATTGCAGAGCCAAGGCCTTTCCTGCCCCTCGTATGGCCACACTGGGGAGAGACTGGGGGTGTGTGGGAGGCTGGGAGGAGGCACATCCAGGACTGGTGACCCAAACTGTCCAAAATCAAATCCCAAACCTTGTGACGTCATGCATAAAGTGAGGGAAGGAGAAAGAAAAGGGGAACATTTGGAGTGATGGTGTTTGTCCTCCCAAGTAACCAATTAGTGTGACAGGGCCCTGCTCTCCTGAGGATGGCTGAATACCTGCCCCGACATGGGAAGTGAGGAAGGAACTCCTTGTTTTGCTTTCCTTATTTGCACAGCTTTTGATTTCCCTGTCTTTATCCCAACCCACAAACTTTCTGGCTTTTACCCTTCCAATTCCCTCCCTGATCAGCTGGAGGGGGGTGAGTGAGTGGCCGTGTGGGGCTTGGTGGTTGCTGGGGCTAAACCATGACACAGAGCCATAGAAATCATAGAATCATGGAATATCCTGAGTTGGAAGGGACCCACAAGGATTGAGTCCAAACCCTGCACTGACACCCCAACAACTCCACCCTGGGCATCCCTGGGAGCTTTATCCAAATGCTCCTGGAGCTCTGGCAGCCTCGGGGCCATGCCCATTCCCTGGGGAGCCTGGGCAGTGCCCAGCACCCTCTGGGGGAAGAACCTTTCCTGATACCCATCCTAAACCTCCCCCAAACAGTTTCATGCCATTTTCTTGAGTCCTGTCCCTGGTGGCAAGACTGAAGAGGCTGGAGCTGCCCTTCCACTGTCCTTGTGAGGATGTTGAAGACCTCAGTAAGGTCTCCCCTGCATCTCCCCCTCTCCAGGCTGACCAAACCAAGTGACACAGAAAGGGAAGGGATCATTTGTGCTGCCAAACCCAAGCAGTGGATATGGGTGTCAGCAGCGAGTGTTTTCACGTTTCCTAGCACACACTTCCCATCTTCTGGTCTTCCACAAGTGTTCATGAGCAGACACCTGAGACAGTGGTGGCCCCTTCAGCCAGTGCAAAGCAGGAGACTGTAGGAGAGGAAGCAGATGAGGCTGCCCTGCTCTGAGGACCACTTTATTCCAAGAACACAGGCAGGAGTGCATCGAGATTCAGAGCTAAAGTGTCAAAACAGGAGAGTCCAGCCATGCTACACCCGTACCACCCAGCTGTGGTAAGAACTACTCTTTTAGGCATTGTCCATTAGCCTCAATTAAAAAAGAATAAATTAAAAATAAGTCATCTTAACAAGAATGGCATCGTTTCTGGTTTTGTTAAAGGAGTTGGATTCGGTGATCCTTCTGAGTCCCTTCCAGCTCAGGATTACCTTTGATTAAAGCATAGTAGATCTACCTTGGAAGTAAAATTTACTATTTCTTTCTAAATCATTATTTTATTTTGAAAATGCTTCATTTTAATTCTTCATTGCTATAAAAAAAACTCTGTTACTGCCCTGGGAATCAGTGTTTGGCTCAGATATGGGTGTTTTGCTTTTTTTATAGGCCTGATGAAGCAAATTCCCCATTGTAATCGTGGTGAACATTCAGATACAACAACTGTTTCTTTGAAGAGCTCCTTATAATGAGGTCAGACTGTATGAAACACCCTTCAGAGTTATTGTTATGCCAGGGAGCGTGTTACAATAAGTTGATACCAAAAAAAACCCCTCCTCACTGCAGTGTCAGATTGAGAGGAAGTTTTACTGAGAGTCCCAACTGTGTAACAGAGACAGTTGTGTGTTCATAGTGATTAATTGCACTTCAGCTTGGCACTTTATCCAGATTTATCCAAAATATTTTGGTGACACTTGATATTAACAGGTTGCATTTAGGGAAGGTAAACAGCAGAGACAGCTCTGCCATATTCCAGATGGTCCTGTAAAGATCCACATTGAAGTTCCAGCACTGAGAAACGGCCCCAAATTCACCTTTCTGTCCTCTCGTCTGCCCAGCACAAGGATAACAATGGGATAAAGCTGCTGGGGAAGACAGATGGAAAAGCCTGAAGCCAACTGGGGTTCGAAGTGTTTCACACCCTGTTCCTGTTGCTGTGAGTGACCTGTGCCCAGGTGTGAATCCACAGGAATTTTATCCAGGTCAGTCGCTGCCTGCAGTCAGCAGCTGCTTTTCTATCCATCCCTTGGCAGCTGGGATCCTCATCCTGGTCCTACTGCAAGGTCTGTCAGGTTTGACAAACACTCTCTGCCTGAGCTGCAGATCTTTGTCTCGCAAGCTGAACCTTTAAATATCAGCTCCCACACTGAGCTGAGTATGCAGCTGTTGTTTTCCAGCAGACTCCAAAATTGGGACTTAGGCAGGCTTGGTTGTTTACCTGATAGTTAGAATCATAACATTGTTTAGATTGGAAAAGACTTTTAAGACCCTCAAGTCCAACCATTCTCCCAGCACTGCCAAGGCCACCACTAAACCATGTCCCCAAGTGCCACATCCACATGGCTTTTAAATCCCTCCAAGGATGGTGACTCCACCACTCCCCTGGGCACCCTGTTTGAGGATTGGACAGCCCTTTCTCTGAAGCATTTTTTCCTAATTTCCAATCTAAACCTCCCTTGGCACAACCTTGAGGCCATTTCCTCTTGTCCTATCACTCATCATGTGGGAGAACAGACCAAGCTGTCCAGCTCTAGAGAAAGAACACAAAAAATGACCTTGAAGGTGAGAAAAAGGTCTCTCCAGAGGGTGAGTCTGTCTTGGATAAAGCAGCCTGAGGCACATGGGTTGGATTGCTCCTCGAATGGGTCTGTTTTGCTGGGTTAGCTCAGGGACAAGCACTGACTTGGGCACCTAATTTTCAGATGGCTGCAGTGAGATGTGAGGTGCTCCCTCATCAATAGATACCTGCAAGAAAATGACCTGTGTCATAAATGAAATGGCATAAAGGCAGAAGGAACAGATTTAATGCTTCTTGTTTGTGCTTGAAAATTCTTCTGAGCCATCTATCTTGGCCATTTCAGGTTTTCTTCTTCTTTTGTTGACTCCCACATTTGAAATACAATTGAAAAATCTCTCTTTTAAAATTCTACTCTATGCTAATTTTACTTCCATATGCTGAGGTAGAACTTTAACTTGCAGAGGCTGAACCAAATAAAAAGACTTTCAGTCTTTCTCCTAATGACCTTGTTTCCTTGTGAGTTATTTCTGTGTCTGTTTGGGAGTGTGTCATATTTCTCAGTAAGACATTCATTTTATAAATGGCTTGTAAAGGTTTATCCATAAAGTGCTTTTATATATATATATGTAGTGAATCAGTAGCTCCAGGGCTTTTATGTTACAGGTCAATGGGGTTACTTAAAAGTCTGTACCATTTACTGATGTGTTTATAAACACCGATAATGCACTCTTTATGCCAAAACCAATATAATATTTAGCACTCCTTTATTAGTACATTGTAAATGATAGACTGTTAAGATAAACTATAACCTGATGGAATTTTCAGCAGCGTGGTGAAATAGCTTTTTTATTGCATATATAAATGTTTCCCTCTAAAACAACTGTGAGAGACAGCCTGGCTTGCATAGAAAAATCAGTGAAACATGCAGAACCTGATTCTGGAGATGGGGAAACCCAGAAGTTTCCAGCAATCATCTTCTTAGCAGGATGAATGTGAGCCTTGGTCCATGTAGGATCAAGAGACTGAAGAGCTTGTATTAAATATCCTTTTATTTGAAATTTCCAGAGGTATTCCTGGGAGCATCCTTTCACTTAGCTATCATGACTGAGTGTGCTGAGAAGGTGGGAGAAGCCAGCAGTTATTTCCTGAGTCTGTTACATTGGGAGCACTGAGTGCAGCTCTCAGATCCACCATGGATTTACCATTGGTTGTTGAGAAAGTTGTGTTGCTGGTACACAAAATGATGAGTTTACAATGTCCTTTCGTGGTCCAGTGCCTGAGCATGGCATGTCACAACTGCGAGGTGATACTGGATGGATTTTTCTTCCAAGTAATGCACTGAATTTGAACTTGGCTCAAACTTTTTCCATCCACAGCATCCTTGTAGGACTTCTAACACCCCAGCTGAGCATCCCAAGAGCACAGACAGCAAGAATCTCCATTCAGGATCTTTGACCAGGAAAGTAGGGATGCAACTGTGTGTGTGACTCTGTGTGTATGTGTGCACTCCCCTGTGTCTTCTGAGCAACCTGGCCTAGTGCACCCCACTTGTTTCAGAGGGGTTGGATTAGGTGACCTTTAGAGGTCACTTCCACCCCAAACTATTCTACGGTTCTGTTACCTCCTCCCAAAAGCTGAGCACAAATGTACATCTGAACCCAGCCCCAGTGCAAAGCTCTATCCGCGGTGATTACACAACCCACAGTGCTGACAACGAAAGAATGGGTTGTCTAGGAAAATGCTGGTGGATGTGCAAAGATCCGAAATTATTGTTTATTCTGGTGCTATGGGAACAATCTTGCAAAGAAAAATAGGCTCTGACAAAGGAGGTAATGAGCAACCCCAGTTCTCTGTGCTTGTGTGTACACGCAGTTGAATTATAATTGCAGCACGCGGCGGAATGTGCACATTCACCACTTGTAAGCAGCCAGTTCCCAGCTCATTCTGTAGTAGGAGAACATCACAACACATGATACTGGCTCCTGAGTCACTTGGGATGTGAAGGATTAGCTGTGGCCTGAGTCGAAATTAATATCAAAATCCCAGATAAGCACTTGGTTTGCTTTGTGTCTGCTCTGGATCCTAAGGAAATTGCTGTTTATTCAGAAGCCGTGTGTAGAAATTATGTCAGTCTTCACAGATTTGTTTTTTGCTTATTCCGTACCAATTGTAGCACTCTCTCCATTGCTGCAGACAGAAACTTTGCTGAAGAAACTTGCATGATACAGAAGAAAGGTTGGTTTGATGTTTGGGGAGGGATTTACTTCTTCCAATCCTGCCAGTCACCCACACGTCCTGCAACCCATCTTCTGCACAACACTGAGACCTGCTGCTTCCTCTTGTGTTGCTGAAGAAAGAGCCAAGTGCCACTATTCTGATTTAGTAACATTTTTACACCAAAGTCTAGAGCCTGCAAGCATTTTATAATGAATGGGAGCCGCTGTGTGTGTTCACTGCTTGCTGAGTTACTGGGATGTGATCCTTTGGTTCAAATATGGCTCACTTCAGGTTTCACTGTCTAAAAATGCCATTTTCCTACCAGGTGTTGCAAAAAAACCCCTACCTCTAGAATTCCTGTCACCCTGCAGCTGGGTCAGGACTGAAGTGTGAACCTGGGGCTTGGCCCAAGCTCAGGGATGGAAGATGAGAAGCAAGAGGGCCTGGGGAGGAGGGCTGTCCCCACATCAGCTCCCTCCATCTCTCAGGTAAGTTGTAGCTTCTCACCATCCTCCCACCCTCAGCTGTGGGCAAGCAAATTGTCCCCTTCCTTCCCATCCTCCCAGCCCTTTTTTGGACAGAACAGCTGCAAAAACTTGCATTGTGCCATGGACAAGTATTAAGTCAAAACTCAATTTGGGCCGTAAACATGCAAATAATTCTCTTTGACAAACCCCTGCTGCTGCTTCTGCTGATTACATGAATCAACTTTGCAAGTCTGGAGATTTAATTTGTGCAAATTGCAGCTGGAAAACCATAGGACCAGGCTAAAAAGACAGACTTACACTGCAGAAATATGAAGCAGACAGTAGCTTGCTGGAAGAGAACAGATCTCTGTCAGTACCTGTTCTTTTGACAATTTGGGGGCTGAAAGGATGTTGAATAATGTCACAATGGATCTGCATTGGGCTGTGGAAAACACTGCCCTTTCTTCAATGCTGCCACATTTTCTTTTTTGTTTAGAGCTTTTAAAGTCATTTTCCTGCTGTGGTCCCCATGTGAAAGTGCTGGAGCACTGGCAAGCATTGGAAAGCAAGGTCCATGAGGAGATCAGAGAGGAAGGTTTATTCTTGGGAATTGTACTGGATTTTTAGGGAGATAACTCCATCACTTCAGGATGTAATTATTTGCAATTTTCTCGCTCTTTCACAGACTTATGAAAAAAGGAGAAGCTTAGAAGTTATCAGTCCCAAAGCCAGCTCTGAGGGGTTGATAAGAACATGCTGCACCCTTTGAACCTGAGGGGCAACCTGAAAAAAAGGGTATTGCAGATGGATTTAACCTTTCTGGCAAATGCAGTGGAAAGATGGAAATGAAATGTTTTCCTAACACGTTCTATCCAATTTGAAACAACCTAAGCACTGAAATCACTTTCTGGTGCTTTTCCCTTCCCTGGTTTGGTGGTCCTCACTGGAAAGCAATTTTCTTTGGTCATTATGTCCTTGTGGGAAACTGCCCACTTGCCCAGCTGGTGGCTCAGGCAATAGCTCAGCACTGGGTGCTCCAGCAGCCTGGGCACCAGGAGAGGGAGATTCCTGGGCATTTGGATTAAATATCACTTTGATCTTGCTGGCCTTTTGCATTCACTCTGGGGCAATTCAGGCTTATTATTATTTTTCTTACGAGTTGTGTAAGTACTGGCTTGTGTCAGGAAATGCATCTTTATGCCCTATATAGCTACATATGTGTACAGAACATATAAAAACAACTTATACACGCTGCTTGTATATGTGTGGAGAGATGTGTGTGTGTAAATAGCTTTTATGCTGCTTGTAGCTTAGCATAAACATGCAACTTGTTATTCAGCATGCCATATATATCTATATACACTTCTATTTAACCTCTATTTACACATATATATGTGTGTGTGTGTATATATGTAAATACTGTTATGCTGCTTCCCATGGGTTATCCAGCAAGCCAAATGTTATCTTGGAAAGGTGCTATCCAGGCAGGATGCTCAGTGCAGTGATACCTGGTGGAAAAGGGGCGTGTATGGGGTTTCTTCATCATGACAAAAGCCACATTGGGATGTCTTGGGAATTTTCTCCCAAACCTTCCCAAACTTTGCACGCATTTCCCTTAGCAGTATTCACACTCCTGACCCACAAGGCTGAATCATTATGTGCCAGTACCTTGTAACCACAATGTGATACACAAATGCAAGTCTGAAGTGTCCTGGACACCTTTACAGTGTTAAAAATAAGCATTAAACCAGGGCTCAAACTCCCAGATATGTTTAAATAGTTCTTGTGAATGGGTTAACCCAGGTGTGCCAGGGCTGTGGCTGATGTGGTGACAGTGACTGAGTTTTTCTTACAATCTCACATCTCAGTTGAGTGTGGAACATCACAGAGGCCTGGACCCCTTTTCCCTTTCTGCTATTCCCAAGCATTTCCCTCCAGCTGCAAGTTGGGACTTTAATTTACACCCCCCCTTTTGGAGGAATATTTGTGCGCTAGGAGGGGGCCTTGTTTGTACATCAGCATGGCAGGAGCTGTGTGCTGAGCAGCAGAGGAGGCTACCAGGTGGTAAACAGAGAATTTAAATTTCTGAAAGCTCTCCTAAACCTGTTCAAATCTCTGCACTGTGTAGATAAGGCCAAGCTGTTTCATGAGCTGACACAGTCGGAATAAACTTCTGGCATATGTGCAGCAGTTACGGAATTAGAATTGTAAAACACTTATTTCTCCCCCTTTTTTTTTAATCAAGGTAGGAGCAAGTTTGAAAGGATGATTTGTGTTGTGTGTTTTCAACTACAAACAAGAAAAAAATCAAGGGGGGTTGGAAAGGAGGTGAGGAATCTGAGCAAACACGAGGAGTCTGATCTAATTAATCTGGTTGCCTCAAATGTCATCACTATTTTACCTCAAATACATTTTAGTCTCAGGATATTACAGATGTTAGTGTTGTTTAAATGAGAAAAAAACCCAACCATATAAACTCCTCTCTGATGGAATCCTTCCTTCAAGGAAGGATTAACCTAAAATCTGTGCCTCAACTAACTTTTACCTTTATCTTGGTGATAAAAATGTACAATACGATGGAAGCAAGTGGATTTGGTGTTTTGATAAGTGGCTTGTTTGGGTTGGTGCACGCAGGTGACAGCAGGCACTGGTTCTGCCACCTTTCAGGATAAAGGGTTTGTTTCCTTTGCCTCCACAACCATGTAGGAGTCTAACACAGTTAAAAACTTTAGAGACTCTGATTTCCACACAGAGAACATCAGCATATTTTGAAATTCAGGTCTAAAACATATAAAAAGCAATCATTGCTGTCCTGTAAGGACGTGTTGAGTGTCACTCCGCAAAACACCTCCCAGCAAACTCCACTCTCCATCTGTCCCATTTCCTGCTTCCCTGTCCTCCCTGAGACAGACTAATTGCAAAGCTCTGGGTTGTGTTTGATGTTCTGCCTCTAAAATCTCAGTGCCATGGTCTGGCTCTCATTATGGTAATGCTGCAGGAAAGAAAAAGAAATGTATTCATGCAGGTTTTGATTGCAAAGGTACTAATTGAATCTGAAACTCAGGTATAACCATACTTCTTTAGAAATTTATGAGTTGGAATTTTCTGTTTTGATCTTGAAAAAAACACTTGAAAGGAAGAGGAAAAACACTATGTGTATAAGGTCAAGTGTGTTGTTCCGTGGATGTGCTTTCAAAGCAAAATCCTGGGATGTTTGAAGGTGGAGAGAGCAGGGCAGGACCTGGAAATGCTGTAAAATGGACAGAATCAGAGGAAAAGAGTGAAGGGACTCTGAGCAATTTCTTTAAAAACGTGGGCCAGACATTGTGTCAGCTGGATTGTAAAGACAACCTCTGACTGTCATTTGGGGTGGCAGACAAAGCTGTTTCCCTAGACCTGCTTCTTTAAAAGGGGGCCACAGCCCATGGGAAAGGACCAAGGGAGACCCCTGGGCTCTCCTGGCCAGAACTTCTGTGTGTGAGAGCTCACAGTGATGCTGCAAAGCTGGGGCATCCCTGCAGGCAGCTGTTTGAGGGAGACACCAAAGGGGAGCACCGACATTTATCCATCTGTGGATGATTTAAAGCATAAATTTGCAATGTCTAATTAGGCAGGAGGTGACTTGGAGGCCACTCTGGGCTTCCAGAGTCTCTCAGCCTACCCTTGGTGCTTGGTGCTGTCACCAGCGAGTGCTCTGTGGGTGTCACCAAACCTATCAGTGTCATAAGGGGTGACCTTGTACCTCTGGTCTTGAGGGGGAATCCTTGAGCTCAGCAAAGGAGAAGAAGATGCTGATGGCTGCTGTTGTCACAGGACTCAGATATCAGCAGAAGAGGTGGTAAAAATGAACTAAGGAGTATTGTTCACAAAAACAAAACTGCAGCCTCTAAGCCAAGCTTTGCCAGCTTCAGTTTTCCTCTCTTTCAGATCAATATACTGATTAAACTATGACCAAAGCAGAAAATGATGTAATTTTATTTTTAAAAACAATAGCATTTTGTAAGTGCAGCCATTTCCCTTTGTCCAGAAGGAAGGAGTATTTTGGCTCCCTCCACAAGATGCAGTTGCCAAGTGGTGTTCAGCTGCTGTCCCAGCTTCATGATCCCCACAGCACTTATGCCCCCAAAAATGTAATCCTTTTGCTATTGTCTGCCTGTGTCTCTTTCTGAATGCATTTCCAGAACAGTTGGAGATGGGGACATTTTTTGGCTTTAAAACTTGCTGGATGACAGCTCAGCCTGGCTTCCAGCACAAATGATCAGGGGAAGAACTGATTCTGCCAGGGAATATGAGGTCCCACATCCTCCTAAGAAGAATTCCGCTGAGCCCTGGGTAAGGCTGTCGTTCATTTTCTCCTGATATTAATTTACTCTGCTGGCTTAGCACTGTTAAGACTCTGCACAAACTTGGTTTTCTTTTGTCCCCTATTGCTCTGACTCTGTCCTGAATACAAGAGGCTTTTGGGAAGAAAATCCCACTGGGCTGTTGTGTTGAACAGACTCTATATCCAGATAACAATGGTGGGAACTCAATTATATGGGATCGGTGGGGAAGTAAGAATGATTTTTCAGCAAAATTCATTGCTTTATAGCACTGCAGACAATCAGAAATGCCTGTTTCTGAAATTGAGTCTCCCATTCAAAACACTGGTGTTTGGTGGTGGTGATGTGTGTGCATTGGAAAGGAAAAATACTGGCAAAAATCAGTTTTCTGCTTTTCCCTTTACTGAAAACTGTTTTCCTTCTATTAACTCTCCTGAAAGTCTATAGCTGCCTATTAGCTTGGACTGCAATGGCTTCAATGGAGTTTTATCAACCTTTGGCCCTGTCACTATAAAACCCTTCCATGTTTTTGCCAAACCTCCCTCCGAAAGATTACTTTTGCTTGGAGGATGCCAATAAAGGAAATTGCTTTTGCAAAGAAAGAGGCAGGAAGACAACCCTAGACCCCTTCATTTGGATTTCCTCCAATCTCAAATTTATTGGGACTGAAGAGCAATCCCAAATACACTATAAAATGCACCGTGGTCCGAGCGCTGAGGTCTCTCTGGGCAGTGTTTCAGCGCCTCCTGCCCCTTCAGCTTTTGAGCAAAGCATTTCAAAGAAAAATAAATCAAACCCCACCCAGGCAGCCGAGGTACAAAGCACTTGGCACAGGACTGTGGTGGCCACAGGGAGGGGACGAGCCCTCCTGCCACATGGCACAGCCGCCATCCGTCAGCTGCCCGCGGGATGAGAAATCCCAGATGGTGAACAGCAGACCTGGATCCTGTCCCTGTGTGCAGGTGGCCCCGTGCCACTTTCTGCCGTCACAGCAATTCGTTCTTTCTTTAGCTCTGGGGCTTTCTGCCATTTTTCCTGTACCCCAAATCCCTCTGTACAACCTGAGCAGCAGCCCATGCTGCTGGACCAGCTGGAGGCTGCTGCATCGTGGCATAAACCTGGAAAGACGAGGCAGAGAAGGCGCTGTCTTTATGCACAGACTGGAGCCCGGTTCAAGCCGAAAAACGAACAAACCCGGAGAGTCAGTGGGAGTTCTGTTCCTATCCCAGCCAAGCCCAAAGCCAGGCTGTGCAAACGAATGAACGTTCCCTTGCTCCTGCCCAGATTTCCTCGACGGAGCCTGGAGAGCTCCAAGTGGCGCCGGGAGCTCCAGGGGAGGTGAGAACTGCCACAGGAGCTGCACATGGCTGCGCCTCCTGCTGCTGCCAGTTCTGCTCAGATCCTGCAGCCCTTCAGCAAGCTTTGTGGCAGGCAGGCAGGCACAATGTGTGAGAGCAGCTCTCGGCCCTCTAGTGAATGTGAGGAAATCTCTGTGTGGTGTCACCACATCCCTCACCTGAAGTCAGCTGCAAGGACACTCAGGGCACCTTTTGCTGCCCAACTTCCAGCTGGACCAGCCTCTCATGCTGGCCAAGCCATGGCCTGATAAACCACCCAGAGTGTCCTCGGTGGTGTCACAGGGCAGGTGAGTGAGGAATCAATGCTGCACACACACAGATACTCCTGCACTGAGAAGTGGCCTTAAAATGGCTTTTATCTGCATGGAAAGGGGGAGGAATCCA
>NW_008238342.1:1816007-1823074 GCF_000691975.1 Corvus brachyrhynchos
GGGGGAAGGGAAGGGAAGGGAAGGGAAGGATTCCTGTGAGTTCCCTGAGGTGCTCAGAGAGGTTGAGTGGAGCTGCCTGGCTCTGCCTTCAGGGAGCTCTTCCAGAGCTGAGCCCTCCACTGGTACATCCATCACATCCTGTGTTTTTCTGGTCTGGTTGGTCTCCTCTGAGGTCAACTCAATCAAATCGCTACTATTCAAGATTTGAGAGTGCAACAGAAAAAACAGGGACCCCATTCTCTTTTGATAGCACATTCTTCAGGTTTGCCTTGTAGTTATCAAGATGCTTTTCTTTTCTATATGCATCAAAGCAGGAAAAATCTCACTTTTCTTCTTTGAGTAATGATTTTGTCTTTCACTTTTTTCAGTTACATTTATCTTCAAGGCATTTATTTCATTCCTTTTTAAATTTTTTAAACTTCTTTCTCCTCACCCTTATTTCTTAGTGATTCTGAATGAATTATACTGGCTCTGTAATTATTTTGAATAGACACTACACTTAGCATGTAGTGCCCAAAAAAAGGTAAAAACCTTAGGCTAAGCTCTTCTAAGGATAACTTCCCCTGCACCCTCAGAAGGTGTTTTGAAATCCTGCTTTGGTTACACTGTCACTGGATGCATTAACTAAAATAATTGATTGTTCCCTTGCTCCTTGGAGTCATTCCTAACCTTTCCACATGGCAACACGCACAGGAGCCCCTCAGAGCTTGGTGTCCTCCTTTGCCTGCTCTGGGTGGGACTGGGTGCCCAGGGAGTGCATGGACAAGGGAGAATTACTGGGGATCAGACAGATTTAATTCTCCCAGATTTCTGGGTGGAAGACTGAGCCAGCAGTTTAGCTGGGTGAGTCCCTTGGAAGTTCAGGCATCAGGCAGCAGAAGGGCTGGGAAGAGGAGCCAGCAGAGGTGTTCCCGTCAGGGCGGATTTGCTGGGCAGGTGCTGAGCTGCTTGGACTCCTCAGAGCAGCACATTTGCATTCAGAGCACACAGCCAATTGTGCCAGTCCCTGCAGCCACTGGGATAATTTATTTACGTAAGTTTGGTTTCCAGGACTGTGTAGCAAAGTGAGTGTGGCCAGATCAGATTATACAACTCAGGACTAGAGCTCTGCCTACAAGGCATCCTATGGTTATTGCCATGGCTATTCAGTGCCACCAGAAGAGCAGACCCCTCCTCTGGGACCCCAAATTAGGTGGCCTAGAGGCTGGGCATGGCCAAATGGACCTCCTGGACTTTGAGAGTGTTGTGAGCTGTAAGAAAAATAATAACTCTTCTGTGATGGTACAAACTGTACCAGAGAACGTCCCTAAGTGCTTTTAATTTTTTTTTCCCCTTCATTATTTTGTTCTGCCATCCTTTAATGTTTTATGTCATGGTTCTAAATGTTTCATTGTTAGCTCTGTTCAAACATAATTTTGCACAGAAGAACCAGCTGACCACCAAATCCCATCATTTGAGATGTAATATTCTCTGTAATAACAGCTCCATTACACAACTTGTGACAGTGATGGCCCTGGCTGTTGTGTCAGGAGAGAGGCAGCAATGTGACAGGGACGGGGGTTCTATTCTGGTGAAAGAAAAAGCTGTAAAAAACTGTGTGCATGAATTCACATCCATTTGAGTAATTTCACAAAACTACCAGTGAGAAAATTAACCCATTCAGACCTAGAAAAGAGGTGTTTGAAGCATGGCATACATTTGACACCTCAAGACATGCATCTAGACCTCAGAGAATCCAAAATAGCAGTTTCAAATGCTGAAGTATATGTTTCATGTCCAGAAAGGGGCCTGATTATGGAATAAACTTCCAGAAGAAAATGGACAAGGCCAAATTCTGAGTGACTCAAGAAATTGCTGCAGCTCCATCCCCTCAGGCAACACTGTAGGAAAATGGAGTTTGCTTTCAGCCTCCCTGGAAATCAACACATGTGGACTCGCTTCCCATGGGATTCTGCATACACAAAAAATGACAAAGAATCAGGAGCCCCACAGGGACTCAGAGTTTGCTAATCTGCTTTACATTCCTGATGTTCTGATACCATGGTGATGGGCAACAGCAGAAAGACCTAAAATAGAGTTTAAGTGTTTTCAACAGCTTTCTCTTACTAAGTGCACTTCATACTATCATGAGAAAGTCCTCTAGGTTGTTTTTTTTTTTCTCTTTCTCCCACTTCAAAAAAAGGCCATTTTGAAGAACTTTGCTTTTCTGTAAATGACTGGATTTTGTAAAAACACTGCATATAAGTGACAATTTCCTGTGTGTCTGTATTTAATGTCTTCCTAAGAGAGAGCCTTTACCAATTTCCTCAAAAAGAATGGGGCAAGGGAGAGAAAGGGAGAGGGAGGAGACTGTACTGCATTTTCTTTCTGAATTTTCCATGAATCTGGAACACAGCAGGAAAAAAACAGCAGAAATGAACATCCCAGAATAATTGCTGTAATGTTAATAAAGAAGACAGTCAAAAGCCTTGGCTTCTGAAACCCCTGTTTGTTCCTCCTCCCTGCAGTGTTGTGCATGGCACCCAGCCTGGCATGTGTGCAGCTTCGCCAGGTAGTTGCACTTGAGCAGAAAGTTGTGAGTTTTGTGGGATTTTGCTGGTTTTCTATCAACTTTTATTTTTCCCTGCCTTCTGGAGGTAATCTTATCCCTGGCTTCAATCAATTTGAAGGCATTTGAGGACTCTGTGTTAATTGAGGGGTTCAGCTTATTAATGCTTCTATTTAAATCCATGACATGATGCCAGGGTGCCAAACTGGCAGCACTGAGAGGTGGCACCACAGGTGTAGGGCTGGCTCCCAACCTGCTCCACACAGCTCAGCCTCTGTACACAACAATGGGGTTTTAAGGCCTGAATTTAAAGTCAAACCCCATCACTTCCTGCTAAAGAGGCATTCTGTGTGTGTAGGATGTGCTGAGCCTCTTGCTGCAGTGAGGTTCCTACCTTTCACTTTTTTTCATACCTTTCTCTTCCCTGTTTTCCCTTCACCTTTCAATTTTCCTCTCTGTGCTCTGGATAACTTTCCTTTCCTTTGGTGGTGTTGCAAAGCTCAATGGCCCATTCTAATGCAATATTTAGATGCCTCCTGGCTGTGGTTTAAAAGTTTCTTTAACATTTTCCACACTAACATGGATTTTTCTTATAGCCCAGCAATTCTCAGTTCTTAGCCCCTTAGGCTCCTGGAGCTCAGACTTCCGGAGTCAAACCAAAGCCCCAGATCTCAGCAGCTCACATCTCATTTTCAGCATCAGGTGCTCTATCTGAGAGTATTTTGTCTTTTTGCACCATTCAGAGTTGTTGGTGATAGTTCCTTCTCATTTTACAAGTGCTAAATGGCACTAGGAGGCAGATGAGTGTTTATATGGAATACTTGCTGCATCACTTCTGTGTGTGTAACAGAGGTTGAGGCTGAGTACGAGGCAGGCATTTAAACCTGTGCTGACAGAATTTGAGAAGTCTGAGAAAGCAGAATTATTTCTTTTGCCCCTGTGCAATACCTAACAAATCTCCCTGGTTTTCTGTCTCCTACTGAGGTCCAGGAAAGAGCAGAGGGAGAGCTCTCAAGGCCTACCCGAGATTATTCTGTTTCAGATGTCACTGAAGCACTGCATAAATTGCTCCTAAGAAAGCACAGGATCACTTGACCTTTCTGAGGCTCCCAGTGGCTGCTGTGCCATCTACTCTTCATTTCAATGCCATTTCCAGGGGGGTGAAGCCTTTAGCATAATCTGCTGCTCCAACATTTGGGGCAGTGCCCTACTTGCTTTCAGGCCTGTCAGTCTTGGCAGGCAAGGGGAAATCTCTGGGGAAATGTTGGATCTCAGACTTTAACAGGCTAATCTGCACCCCAGTGGAGTCTTTCAGTGCTTTCCAAGGACTTTGCTTGAGGCCTTTGAAGTCTGTGATTTCAGAACGTGGGGGATAGGTAGCTATTACAGTTTGAGTTTCTTCCTCGCACACTCCCATTCACAGAGTCCCAGAGTTGTGGTAATAAAATGCTGGCTATGGATTTATCCATGCAAAGCCGGGCAAAGCTGGGATATATCAATAACCCATTTTGCAGAAAAAGAGGTTAGAAGGATTAAATGATTTCTCCTGATTAACGCGTGTGGGGTAAAGCACTGCTGAGAAAGGCAGCTGAGCTGCATCTGCTGAGCTCTGTTCTGCTCAAAGGTGTGATCCTTCCCCATCTTATTTCTCCTTCTGGTGAGCCCCAGCCTTGCTAAACCCTTAACAAGTCCATTGAGCTGAAGAACACAATTATTTTCATTGATGAGCTGTAGGTAGCAAAGGGCTGCAGGGTGAGCTGAGGGTTGAATTGGGAGTGGGCAGGTGCCTGGCTAGGGGATGACCAGGAGGTCATAAACAATTTTTCCAGTGGCACAACTTTGAGGATCAAGACTGGATGTCTTCCCCTATCTCCTGTCCTTCCTTCCCAAAGTTCAGATAGGATTTCTTTATGAAAGGCACCTGGCTCGAGTGAAGAAATAGGTTGTTCATCCCAAATTCTGAGACCCAGCTCTTCCTCCATCTTGGCCTTTCAGGATATGTACTGTCATGCAAAGGCCTCATTCAGTGCTGTCTTGACTTGTTCCTTCAGCTACTGTTTTGTCCACAGGGTAAATGATATTTACCACTGGTGGAGCAGACCCTTTTCCCTATGTTGTGGCCACCCAAGCCCACGTGGCTCCTTCAACGTGAGGCACACGCACCATAACAGGTTTAGATTGGATATTAGGATGAAATTCTTCCCTGTAAGGGTGGTGAGGCCCTGGCACAGGTTGCCCAGGGAAGCTGTGGTTGTGGCAAATGTGTTCCTGCAGCCGTGCCCTCCTCATCTTGTCCCAGCCAGCTGAGTACAGGGACACCAACAGTGCACCCATCTCCCTCTCCCGTGCTCCCCAGGGTGCAGGCAGCCCATCTTTCTGGCAGTGTATTTCATGAGGTGGCATATTTGTAATCGATTAATTCCACACTGGAAGCACACCCATCACTCCTGCACCATATGGCAGCTAATCTCTCCTTAAGCAGTTAATTAGGCACCATTTGTATGCACGTCGGCCTTTGCACGCCAAAGCAGCTGCGATTCCTGCAGGAAGCTGTTTATTCTGGGCTGTCTTTCTCCTTTGTGTGGAAAAATGAGATGTTTCCTACTCCTTTCTTTGTGTATGTTCTTTTTAAAGAACAGGTGTCCTGAGGTGCTGCGCTGGGGTGAGAGAGTGAGCCGGTCTTTAGGGCGCTGGGTGCAGGTTGAGATGAGCAAAGGGTCAAATTTTGGCTCTGTTCATGATTCATAAATGGTTTGGGTTGGACAGGACCTTAAAGATCACCTTGTGACCCTCTGCCATGGGGAGAGACACCCTCCACTAACTAGACCAGGTTGCTCCAAGCTCATCCAAAACTTCCAGGGAGGATGGGGTGGCCACAGCTTCTCTGGACAACCTGTGCCAGGGCCTCACCACCCTCACAGGGAAGAATTTCCTCCTAACATCCAATCTAAACCCACTCTCTGTCAATTGAAATCCATTCCCCCTGTCCTAACACTACAAAGTGTATAGTGTTGCAAAAAGCCTCTCCATCTTTCCTGTAGGCTCCCTTCAGGGATTGAGAGGCTGCCATTAGGTCACCTCAAAGCCTTCTCCTTTCCAGGCTAAACAACCCCAATTATCTCAGCCTACTCCTGCTGATTACAAGGGGGTAACAGTTAATTTGGCAGGAATTGTCCTCCCTGTGCTCTAAGAAGGGACAGGCATGAGGTGCCTTGACAGATCTGATCAGGAAAACTTATTCAGAAGGCACTTGCATCTTTAAGGAAATTTACTAGCCAGCATTATTTATTTCTAAATTTATTTTTAAATTAAATTTTAATTTAATATTTAAATTTCTAAGTATTATAATCTACTGCATTTAAAACTTAAAGGATGTTAATCCTTGATCTTGAGGGAAACAAAAAAAAACAAAAGAAAAAAGTGCCACAAACCACACAGATTTGTGCAGGATTTGGACTTGATGGTCCTTGTGGCTCCCTTCCATCTCTGGTTATTCTAGGATTTTAAATTCTGCAACCCCAAAATTTGAGCTCCTTTCTGTTAGGCACTCTCCAAACCACCCCATAAGCACAGTCATCTCTTCAGGGTGCTCCTAATAAATATGAAAGGCCAGGAAAGTTTGGGACTAGAAATGGGTTTGCTTTTCCGTTATGAATGGGGAGGTACAGCAAGGATAAATTAAGATCTAGGGGTAAACGTGGGGTCTGGGTTCTTGAATGTCAGATCCAGTGCTGCAGCGAAGGATATCTTTGTTCCCTGGCTGAATTTCTGGTTTACTATCATGTGTCTGACATCTGGATGACATTCTGAGAACTTCAGAAGGAAAATGTGTAATGGACAATCAATAAACTGTTTGTTGGGGAAATTTTCTCCTACCAGGATGATAAAATCAGCATCTGAAAAGGCATGGGAAGACATCTCAGAGCTGTTCATCAATTATCACTGCTATTTATTTCCTGAAATTGAATGGAAAGTTCGGTGCCTGAGTTGGTTTGAAGACACAGAAAGCGAACCTTGTTCCACTGCCTCCAAATTTGGCAGACCCCTTGCAAGCCTGTGACAAATTACTAATCAGTCTGCAATTCTTCACTCCTGTCTTGTCTCTGTTTTGCTGTGCTCTGGTGTGATTACTGCGTGTTCCATCTCCCAGCACCCTGTAAATGATCTATCAGCCCTATTGAATGCGGAGCTCCCTCCTGCATCTGATGAGCTGAGCCCAGCCTGGGCTCCCTGCACGTGGCTGAGCTTGGCATGTGCGAGGGCTGAGCCTTCCCTGCTCCCTCCGTGTGGGAGGCAGATTGCTAAAGTCAGGATTGTAACTAAAAGGCTCAGAATTCCCCCCAGGAAGCTGAACTTCTCCCCTTCATAATAACAGTGTGTAGTGTTTCAAGTGGCTTCAGACTTTTCCCTAGTTTTTACTGTCTTCTATTAAGTTAAATGTCTTTTTTCTTTCAGAGCAAATATAAATGTACTAACTCCAAGTAATACACAGCAAAACAATGTTGTAACATGATCGGTT
>NW_008238342.1:1823117-1827675 GCF_000691975.1 Corvus brachyrhynchos
CCACCACCAACCTCGTTAATCCCATGTAATTTTTGTCTCTTTCCCACTGTGATAGGTTTTTTGTTGTACAGAGCTGATAAATTCCATTCTTTCAATGTAATAGATCACAGATTTCTCTATGAATTCTTCAGAATCCTTCAGAGGAAAGTCTGAGACCCAAGGTGCAGCAAGAGCAGGGGCAGCTGTGAGGGGGCTTTTCACGATCCTCACTCCATCTCTGCTCACCTGGATCTGGGTCCAGCTGATGTGGGCACCTCATGCATGTGAGAGGAGGGCACTGGCACCTTTGTCAATGCCTCTACAGGCTGAATAAACTGATGGGAAATCCACTGAGGCCAATTACTGTGAAGTTCCTAGAAGAGTGAGATACAAATAGTGAGAAAAAGCAGCAAGCTACAAACCAACATTACAGGGCACCTTCATGTACCAGGGACAGATAAATGAGAGAGAAACTTGGTTTTTATTTTTTTTTTCTGCAGCCATCACGGCAGTGTCTCCAGGCTGCTGTGGGAGCAGCTGACTTAGTGCATCACTTAGCAAATGGGACACTTCTGCTGCCTTTTGGAGACACAGGTACAGCCCCAAGGCTGCCTGCTTTAATGGGCTCTCTGCTCCCCACCACATTTATGCCATTCCTGAGCAAAGGGGTCCTCTGTGGGGTGAATGGATGATGCTAAACAGCCAAGAGCTGTTAGCTGACTTCCCCTTGGAGTCTGAGGGGATGGGACCGCCGTGAAAGGTGGCACAAAGGTCTCTATCCCAAGACAGAAGGTCCTCGAGGCCGCAGAGAGCAGCACAAAATCAAGAAACCCTCAGTCATGGTAGGAGACACTGCACAAAGGGGGCTGAGTGATTAAAGAAGTCCTGTTGGCCACACTCCTGCAGGGATGAAGATGTGCTAGAAGGAGGTTTGGAATCACCCAGCCCCCAAGTGAAGGAAACAGTCAGATGGGATTTTGGTAGCAATGGCTATTTGTATGCCACAGTGACACAAGGATGAGGCTAAAAGGCCAGGAGCTCAGAGAGAAGTGGACTCTGTGTCAGCTGGGGAAAAAAAGGGATGAGGAAGGGAGAAGGTGGTAAGGGCGAGGGAGCCGAGAGGCTGCTTCAGCTTGAAGAAACCATTAGAAGTGCTATTCTATTAAATGAGGAAGGGCATCAAGGGGGAATATCTTGCTTTTTCAGAAGTTTTGAGGAACTGTACTAATAAAGTGAGGTGAGCAGGCAAGGTCAAGGAGGCCAAAAATGAGCAATGAGGCAGCTCTACTGGTCTGACAGATACATGGCTGTGCACCTGCCATGGCCCAGATGTGGGACAAAGGCGTGAAGCAAGAGGGAGAAGATAAATAGTGGTGCAGGAAGCCTTTAAATTACAAGGGATCAATTCCTCTGACATAAATAAAGTTTCTTTAACCTCAGTTCCCCCATGAGTCAGCATTTTGGGCTGGAAATGATTTACAGAAAAACCCAAGAGATGTTTGAGACGTGATTGCGAGAGGAGAATGTAAATTTAAGGGAAGCAGTGCTTAGTGAGGGGGGGGATGCAATAAGATACTGCTAACAGTTCTGTAGTTTAACAGGTTGTTAGGCTGTGAGTATGGAATATTCAGAGGACATTGCTCCCCAAATTATGGCTCCAAACTTCCTGACTTGGAGGAGTCTTTCTGCTCATTCTGCCTCTATTAAAGCTAAGATCTGTTTTCAACCAGGCTCTCAAGGGACTGAACTTTTCCAGGCTCTCATAGATCCCCCTCCTTTGCAGAAGTGTGGAATGCTGACACTTGCCTATTAACCCATGAACTTGGTGTGAGCAGGGACCGACCTCCACTGTGCTACCACTTCAGTTATCCAATTTTAGCTCATTTGCACACATAATTTTCTGCCAAGGTGACATTATCGAGCACTCCTGATCATGAGGGCATTATTTAGGCCAAGGGGAAAAAAAGCATAAACACAGGTTGGAAATCTGAGCTGAAGATAAGGTTGTTTGACAATGAAACACAGCATAGGGATGGTTGTAGGGCAGAGCTGCTTTGGTCTCTGGTTGAGATGCCTGTAGGTCATAAATCCATGTAGGTCAAACTGCCTGGATGATACCTATGGCCTGGTTTTAAAAACATTGCCACAGATTTGTTAAGCATTTATTTTTGCCATGTAGGTTCTGGGTTGTTGTGGGTGGGGTTTTTTGGTTTGTTTTTGTTGTTTTGTTGTTGTATTTTTCCTTGCTTGTTTTGATTCTCAAAAACTGGGGAAGGACCAGTGCAGCTCCCCCAAGCCCCTGACTGCCCCAGGCCCAGCTCAGACTGAGCCAGTTGTTACTACAAAGTAAAACATAATTTTACATCCATTTGCTTTAAAGGTCACATTTTCCTGCTTACAGTGTCTCAACTATGTGTATTTTACCAGCCTTTAGAAGCCCAAAACACCTTTCAGCCTCAATGGTCCCAAAGGATGGAAAACTGTGGAGGAATTTAAGCTCACTGCCCACATTACTCTCGTGATCAGGAATGGTGGGAGGTCAAACCAAGGAAACAGGATGTGGAGGAGCTTGTAGGAACTGCTGGAGTTGAACTTCTCAGAGCATTCTCAAGGTCAGAAATCCCAGCTGCTGATCACAGCTCATGCTCTCAGCCTTGGTAAGACCCAGGATCTGCTGGGCAGGAGGTCTCCTGGAAGAAGGAAAAAGTAGAGGAGAAGGGCCAGAAAGGCTGGGATGGATCTGCCATTTTTTGTCACTTTGAACTATTCATATAAATGGGGGGAAAGTGCCCATTGTTAAATGTTGAAATAAGTCTCAATAATTTTCTATGCTTCTCTTGATTTTCCAGCATTAGCTGTGAGTACTTTTAATGACTCTTTTTATGAAAACCTCTTCTGGTGTGGGGGAAGTTATTAAGCCTGTTACAAAGGGATTTTATGGTTTTAATTATAAACAGGTAATAGAGTCTATGTAAAAATTACCTTTTGACTTTGCAATAAAACCCATTTCCCCCAAGGTAAGAACTCCATAAAGAGAGAATTACACGGCAAGGGAGTGGAGAAGTCGGCTCTGAAATCACAAGGTGTGTCCACAAGAGCAGCTTTGGAGAAGCCCTAGGGGTGCACTGACCTTAGGGTGCATGTCTGTCTGTCTGTCTGTCTGCTGGAGGCCAAGGGAACTGCAGAGGGAAATGCAAAGCTCAGGCTGCCCAGACTGGCTCCTGTGCTGCCTTACAGCAGCCTCAGGACTCCACTGACCTCCTTAACAGTCACATCTGGACCACCCAAACCCCACAGCTGGAGACTGGTGCACAGTGGAGGGATAGCACAGCTCTGCTTCTTCCCTTTCAGCTGTGCAGTGATGCCACGGTTGGAAAGAGTCACTCTCTTCTTTCTTTCTGGATAATATTCCTAGATTATCCATCCAGAAAGCCCCTGTATGGGAAAAGCTTTCTCTTTCAGTGTTTGCCGCCACAAAGAAACAAGACTTTTCTGCTAGCCCTCTCCTGGGGAAGTTGGTCAAGCTCTGAGCTGTCGCTGCAGCCAAGGCCAGTAGCCACCACTGCCCTTTTCTCTGGCTTGAAGGGAAAACACTGTTTTACCTCCTGATGTCAAACATACATTTTCCTGGTTATTAGAGAAGGCATTTTCTTGGCACACAGTCCCAGTGCTGGCGTTCAGCACTGAGCTCAGCCCTGCTGGTCCTGCAGACTCCTTGTGCCCTTGAGTGAGTCACTAAATTTTCCTTTTGCTCATTGTTTCTCCCCTCTTCCTTCCTTCCCCTCCTCGCCTGTGCACACGGAGGACAAGCCTTTGATGAATGGGTTGTCTTTTAGCATAAGGTCAAGTGATCCAAAGAGACTGAGTTGCTTAATGAGTTAATTACGTCACTTGCCTCTCAGCAAGACCTGAGGGAGGTGAGCTCTGAGCTGGCTCCTGCCGGGAAACACAGCTCAGTGGTTTAAAAACCGAGTTTATAGCGTTTACAAGAGGCTACTGGATTTCCAGATGCTCTAGTCCAGACCAGCTATCTGTGCCACCTACTAGAAGTGGTTAGTTATTTGACTAAGTTAATACCCAGTAAGTTGGTCAATATAAATTTTAATTCTTTCTTTCAGCTGGAAGACTGAGAAAGAAAGAGGTGAAGAGGAAAAAGCACAGCAGTGGAGACTGTAATTTGCTGTCTTTTAGCTCTCCCTGTATATCATTTATAAGGATATATAGACTGTTATGGCTCATCTGTATCCCTCTAATCATTAATGAGGTGCCTTCCATGCCCTAAAGTTAAAGTCATAAAAGTAAAGTGTGTTTTCTACGGCAGGTCCATTTCAGTTCTTTATACAAATGTTCTATTGCCCTTTATAATGTATTTGCTATAAATCTTGACAGCATTATTTGTTTTGTTTTTCTATCTAAATGCGGTGTAGAGTGGAAATGGCCTCATTATCTCCCTATTTCTAAAGAGAATTCGCTGTCTTTAAAAGGTGCTCTATTAACAGCGCTCGAGATAGAAATCCCTGATCAGAGGGAAGAGGCACAACACAGGCAGGCAAACCCAGCCTGCCCTTCCTTTCCCAGC